>NC_088100.1:83367964-83726297 GCF_036370855.1 Dromaius novaehollandiae | reverse complement strand
GTTGAAAACTATTAGAAGCAGTTAATGGGAAGATGTTTTATCTCTGCTCACTTTTTTTCATAATACTTCTGAAAAGTATTAGTTGTTTATATATACAGATGGGCATGAAACGATTTTCCCCATATCACATAAGTTTTCAAGATTCCAACGAAAATTTCTTTCCTTGTCTCACTGAAGACTTAAGTCACTTCTAAATTCTTCTTGAAAAGAATTCCTATTGTCTCACACTAGGTAACAGAAACTGTTAGTAACAGATATCCTAGCTATATAAGGGAACTTTTCAGCTCTCTGCGTGAAACAGACCAGAAACTCGAAACTCAGTCTCCCTCAGTCTATGAGAGCGTTAGCCAGTAAATGGCTGGAGTAGCTTTTCTCAGAGTGTTTTAATAGAGCTGTTTCATTTTTATATAAATAATGAAACATTCATTAGGCTACAGTACAGCAGTGATATTGATCTTAAAGGCTTTAGAGAGCTTTCTCTCATCCAAGCAGAGCACTGACTTCAATGTTGGTCTCCCTCACTTATAGGAAGTATTCTGGTCACTTTGTCAATAGTCATCCTGCATTGAATAAGGTCTGCAACGGATTAATCAATCTGTCTCCTCCTCCTGTTTGTGGCTAAAATGCCCATTTTCATCAAAATTTTATGTACTTTCAGAGAAAATTTTCTGCGTGAATGAACCGGCATTTTCCAATTACATCAGCTTTGTTGGAAGACTCCCATCATCCCAATGTGTGCACTCTGTGCCAGATCACTACTCTCCACCTCAGCCCATGGGCACTGTTTCTGATCAAATAATACAGTGAGAAGCACAGGGAGTTTTGTTTAGCAGTCCACATCTTTCAGTTCTGTTAGCAGCATACTCCTGGCAATAAATGACCAAATGTGCATTACCTGAGCTGGGCCGGCTGTCACTGTCCAGGTATTCACTGGAGGTCTTACTGACATCCAGTTTCAGCTCACTTATTTGCTGGTCTAGTTGATCCAGGTGGCTTTTCAAGCCGACATCCTGTCTCCTCAAACGAGACTAATTCATAAATTGAGGAAAGAAGGTGGAAATGAAGAATAATCACAGTTAGAATCTCAGCGGCAACTCATGAATTCAGGCCATCTGTACTGGACAGATTATGCGCTCATAAAATGTTTTGCTTAGCTAGGCACTGCCGCAACTGCCTCTCTTTAATGAGACTGAAAGAATGTGCAAGTACAAAACATCTTTCTCAGAAAATATTGTCTTCTGTCTAGCTGAAGATTTTTCTCAATACTTTTCATACTGGATAAATTATTTTTACCTTCCCTTTTTGTTACACGCATGGCAGGAACTGTATCACTCTAAAGATAATGGCAATCTTTCCCCAATTAACACATTAATGTACTCCATTTTGCCAACACTTCAGCTGAATGGAGAATGAGATAAACATTATGGATGGTCTGAATGCACTCTAAGACACTTGCAGTCTAAGACACTTTTCGATGAAAGGAAACTACTGCATATAAAGCTGTCTTATTGCCATAGAAAGTACAGGCAGCACACTTAATTCTGCAAACCTCTTAAGCTTTGATGACATACATCTCTTTATAGCTGAATGGGTACATGGCATGAACTGTGACATCTCTTTATTTTGCTGAAAGTTTCCCTCACGTGTCTCATCACTAGGTATTTCCACACATTGTATGCAAGCATAAGATGGTATTTGAATCTTCCTGTGAAAATGAGTGTATTTAAAATAAATGGTGTGTCAAACTCATGAATAATCCTTCAGAAGTCACCAAAAAGAGCCTGAGTCTATTACAATAATTGACCAGTCTGACCTGAGAAAACAGCTAGTGCAGTTGCTCCCCCCATATTTGTGCAATCAGCTTAGAGAGGCAGATGGCCACTCTTTAGGGTACCACCCAAACAACGATGACTGGTTTCAGTCACAAACTTCTCACATGGGTTGGCAAATTATCTGGGCCCAAGCTGACAAAGGTATTTAGGCAATTCCACACCATATCACACTTAACTACACATTCTACGAGACTTTCCAGAAGGGTAGTCTCTGCAAGTTAATTGTAAAGTTGTGCTCATAGCCCCTGAGTGGCCAGGTTTCCATTCAGTTATGGCAAGAAAAACATGACTAAGATTTTCTTTATGCATATATTTTAGATTTAAAAATATAAGTGGTAGTTCTAGCAGCATTTCCAAACCTGAATAAAAAAAAATAAGAGAGAGGTCCCTTAAACTAATTAAGTTATCTGCAAAATTAAATCACATAAAGAAAAAGATCAAAATCAGTCTGTATACATTTTCAATTCTGCTGTCCCTGTGTTGCAATTATTCAGCTTTTAAGACCTGCATTTTCAGGTTTATCCATTATCCAATAATAAAAACAAAGAAAAGCCAAGATCCTGATGTAATTAAGAAATAATCAGAAATGAACATGGCTCACAAGACAACTGTTTTGGTTGGAGATGCTGCCCAGAAGAATAAAAATGTATTTCTAGCCTGCTTTGTAATTATAGAGAACTAGAGCAAAATATAAGACACAAGAAATAGAGGTCCTTTTTGTTAGTCTCACACAAAGGTAGAAAGCTTTACACTCAGTACGCTTATTACTGCTTCCTAAGAAAATAGGTAGTGATTTTTACTCTTCCTGTTTCACATAAACACAAAGCTAAGGAAGACTTGGATAAAGGAGATTTTCTATCCAATCTGTATGATGAATATATAACCTCCTCAGTATTTCTTTATTTCCTTTATAGTGAAGAAACAAAAACATGCCATGCCTCCTTCAATCCCACCTACTCAGGAAATCACAAAGTTGTTTTCATGGCTGGTATTAATTGCTTAATGATTAACATTTTGCCAGCCAATCCCTCAGTCTGTGGTTTCTGATTAATGGCAGAGAGGCCACAAGGCTCTCAGGTATTCAAAGATTATTTATTATACCTCCAGGTTCTGTCTGCACTTTCACAGCATTTTAACCAACACACATGATTTAGATCATCATTTTTAACCCTTTTATGGTGTCCCACAGCTTTGGGTTTTCATGTTTCTGGCAGACCTCATGGCTTTGATCTTTCAGTTAACTCCTGCAATCCAAGACAATGAGTTTCCCAAACCACACTGATGACTTTTCCGGTGTGACTGCTTGAGGTTTATTGTTATTGTTCTAATAACCACACTAAGCAGTACCTAGAACAACAAGCCCTAAATACACTCTTTCTCATTACACAACATGAATTTTACATGAGACAAAACCTTGCAGGTGAAACCATCTGTTTGCTTTGGGCAATACAGCTGTGAAGACTTCTGCAGGCTGCACGATGCAGGGAAGGAAGAATGCTTTCTTGCCTGGAAAAATGCAGGGCCAGATATTCAAAAATCTACTTGTACTACTGATGGCATCCAGTCTTTAGAAGCCCAGTTTGAGATACCTTCCTGACATCTATTTTTCAGAAGGAAGAACACTCTCTAAAAAGTGGGTTCCTATGGGTTATCACAAATTGGCACCTCAAATCAAGGCACCAAAACCCACTGGTCATGTTTGACTATTTTACTCAACTACTAGTCTCTTAAATTAAAGGGAGCCTTGACATTTATTTCTATGAGTGTAGATTAGGACCTGACAATTTTATTAATCTAATGGTATTCTGGAATGCATAAACAACAGCATTAGTCTTAGCTTGTTTTGCACATATAAAATTTAGCCACCCTTGGGTCTTCTTGTAACTGGAAGTGCAAAACAGCCAATTTCAGGTGGAAATTAATCTCATCTATCAGACCCTCATCCCAGGGTGAGCTGAATGAATCACTTCCAGAAGCATTTATTTCTCTACATTGAGAGAGGCTTGAATTTAGACAACTAACTTAACTTTAATTTTTTTTTTGAAAGACACCCTATATTTAAAAGATGTTCTCTTCTGTTTGAAACTAGTCTAAGGTGAAGAAGATCTATGCAAAATGCTGGATACTGACCCCCCCCCCCTTCAGTATAAGCTGTGTCCCTTTTCTACATTTTTATAATGTGATAAGCCACCTGAAAGCTTGTAAAACAAAAACCATTGCACTCAAGTCAATTTTTTTTTAATAAATAATGTTCTCTGAGTAAACAACTAGGAAATACTGGATGTTGCTGCCTTAAATATCTACCTAGTTAGACAGTGAGTGTCATAGATTTCTCTCTTTTTATTAGCTTGAACTTGCATCTCTTCTTTCTCTTCTAAGCCACCATAACATGGTTTGGCCAAGAGACTACTCTAGCATCTTTGGTAGATGGTGTCACTTAACTCTGCTTCTCCCATGCAGAGTGGTCCTGCATGGGCTGCAGTAACTTGCAGCTGTTAGAAGAGCTCCTGGACAGGAAAGTGAGCCACTGGCAGAGACAAAGGAGGAGGCAGCTGAGGACAGTGGACTGCTGGGGGCGGCAGAAAGCCTGCGGCCTTGCTACTGATGCCAGATTTCTGGGAAGGCCAACTGGTAGCTGTCACAGGGAAGAGATTAGGATGTTAGAGTGGCATTTGCTAGTGGTCCTTACAGCATCTGATGGCTCTCCTTTCTGCTGGTGGCACTTGACTTCCCATGATACTGCCTCTGTTCTTCTGTTTCTCTCCCTCCCATTGTAGGAGAACCTCAGCCTGACTCCTTGTCAATTTTGCTTCCACTGCTGAGAAGTCTTGAGCCAGCTCAGGCCAACACAGCTTTCCCATTTTATGTTGCAGGGACCAAACTTCTTCTGAACTAAACTAGGACCTCACTACAGCCCAGGGCAATAAGCCCTGCTTGAAACTTGGTAAAAGCTACACAGCAAGACAAAGCCACATTTACATTGTTAATGAGTTTCTCAATCAGAAAGCTATCCCAGAGCAATTATCACATACTCTATTTTCCCTGGGCCAAGAGGAAAAACAAGAGAGACATAACACTCCATGAGCAATGCTGTACTTTGCATTTTCCATTGCTCTTAGTTTTAAATAAGTTTCCTGTGACCATGAACAGAATTTTCAAAGGTTTGAGTGTGACATGCTGTCCATGAGTCACTGAGAAGTATGCTATTAAGCAAAATCGACATCCCTACCTACTCAAGCATGTGCCTGCAAATCAGAGGTGAAAAAAAGCATTAGAAAGCTGCCAGATATGCCAGTCTGGAAAGCTTTCCGCAGCCACAGGTCAATTGGAGGAGCTTTTTGTCACTACTTTAAGCATTTACATGATTGCAGTTTCACTGAAGAACATATCCATAGATTTACAGAGCTCTGAGTGCTTTTCAAGCTTTTTGAACACTTCCTTCCCAGGCAACCCCAGAAAATAGTGAGCCACATGTTTCCCATAATTGCAGTGGCACCTACTGGTGAAATTCATCCTTCTTCAGCATGCGCTAAGGTACCCTAATTCTCATGACTCCTGCAGTTCTAAAGGCAAAATTTTAAAGGCTGTTTTCTCCAACTTTAACGGGTAGTTTCTCCCATGTCCTTGAAAGCCCATAAGGCACCAGTAAAGTCCTGACAAGCTCATCTTCTATTTTCAGATCTTACTTGAAAAAAAAATATATAAACAAACGAGTAATTAAAACACAATAGCCAACATAAAAAAAATGAATAGTCACTACGGTCAGAGGTCATTGGGGATTTCTATTAACCCAGTGGCCCCAGATGGGGGATAAATGCTTTCAGTTCTTTTTTCTTTTTGTAAAAAAATATATACATATATATATAGAGAGAGCTATTAGTTAAAATTTTTAATGACAGGCAATCACTGGTGGCAAGCGGTTGACAATCCACTTGTCCTGCATTTTTTACTTTAATCAAGATACGCCTGCTGCTGTGTTTTCACATGCGGTGGTCAGGTTTCCCTGAAGGTTAAAGCCAATTTTCTCTCCGAGATGCTGTCTGATAAAACTGCCGGCAGCAAGCACATATCCTTTCTGCTTTCACACCTGACGGACAACTGATCACCAAGCCTCACATCAATACCGGGAGGCAAAGGGCTCCGAATTAACTTTGAGTTTACTGAAGTGTGTAATTGCCCATACTAGAGATTAAAGCCCTCTACCCTTCGGTTGCGGTCTCTCTTACGAAACTAGTTTCAGTCCCGATGTAGATTTTTTTTTCTCTTCCACAAAAATGGGCCAGTGTCAAGTGTAAGACTTCATATACAAGGCCTGGCATTCAATTATTTTTCTCCTTTGATCACACAGTCCGTTGCAAGAACAAAGTATTTACGGCTCACAAAACCCTTCCCGGTGGATTTCCTGCCGCCCACACCAGCCCCCGGAGCGCTTCTCCTCCGCGCTGGTCTCTTGCCCTACGCGCCTTTTGATCGCCTATCCAAGCGGCTACTGTAATTAAAAGCTGCGCGCTTGCAAGCCTGATACTTATATTACTCAAGCTAATCATCCCCTACTTCTTGGCCCCGATGAATGAACAACTGCTCCTCAGCGCTCCTTGGCAAAAAGCCCTGCGCCAACTTCATGCGCTCCCGACTGGCGCGGACACACAAGAGCCAACCCGCACGTGCGGCATCAGTGACCGTTATAACGGCCGTAACGGCGGCAGCCCCCTCCCCTCAGCCGCGCGGCCCGGGGCGCGCCGAGCCGGCACCCTCCGACCAAACCCTGCCCTCGCCGGCGCCGCCGCCCGTTCGCCCCTCAGCAGCGCGGCGCGGCCCTGCCTCCGCCCCGGCCCCGCGACCGCCGGCTCCACCGGCGCCGCCGCCGCCCCGAGCAGCCCCGCCGCCGCGGTGTGAGGCGGCGCTGCCCCTCGGCCGCCGCAGCACCGCGGCCGAGCGGCCCGGCCCTTACCAGCTGCTCCTTGAGGGCGGCGAGGGTGGCCTCTAGCCGGTGCTCCTTGCTGTGGGCGGGGAGCGGCTGCTCGCCACCGCCCGCCGGCGGCCGCTGCGGCATGGCCAGGGCGGCCCGCACCAGCGCCCGCTGCTTCTCCCGCAGCACCTGGAGCTCCTGGAGACCGGCCAGGGCTGCCTGCAGCCTCTCGCCCACCCGGCCGCGATCCCAGCCGCCCGCCCGCGGCGCCCCCAGCAGCATGGTCAGCGCTGGCCCCCGGCCCCGGCAAAGGGGCGACGGGCAGGCGGCGGCGCTGCGCCCGCCCCGCGCCGTGCTTGCGGCGAGGGCCGCCCGCCCCGCTCCGCGGCTGGCAGCGGACCGAGTGCGGCGCGGCCGCGGCGGCTCCTGCGGTTTTGGAGGAGAGGTGGGGAAGGGGGAGGGAGGTAAGGGAAGAGGACTGCGGCTCCAGGCCGCGTCGGGGCCACCTCTCGGGGTGGATACGCGCGGCAAGGAGCCAGTGCCCGGCCGCTCCCTCCCCCGCCGCCGCCCCGGGGCAGCCCCCGCCCCCGGCCGCCTGGGAGGACGGGGCGCCCTCCCCCCGCAGGGCCGCGGGCAGGCGTGGGGCGCGCTCCCGGCCGGGCGGCGCTGCGGCGGCGGCCCCGGCCCCGGCGGCGGAAGAGGGCGCCCCCCGCACCGGCACAGCGCCCTCCCGCAGGGGCCGGTTTCTGCCCCACTTCAGTCTACCCGAGTCGTGGGGACGGAGTGCTGGTTGGGCTTGGCCCTCGCGAAGCTGCAGAAACACCACCACAACCCACCACCATGCACAGGTGTTAAAGACTGTGAGGGTAGGGGGCCGTGAGCGCTCTTGGGTGTGAGATTTCCACAGGAAAACGCGTGTGTGCATGTGTTAACTTCATCCCTCCCTCTCTTTGCTACTCTCTTCTGTCTGTTAGGCCCATGCACAAGATAGGCTCTCCTCTCCTTGGTCTCAAGAAACCAACCCAACTATGTCATCTCATCACAGAAGTTCACAGTTCTAGTACTAAATTGTTCCTCATCACCTTGGAAGCATGGCAGAGACCTATTTTGTGAGTTCAGTGTGTGCCTCAGCCCAGGAAAGGTCATTTGAAGGGCTCAGGATTTACTTTAAACAAGATCTGAAAACACAGCTCATCATGAAAATCCAGGACTATGGTGCTGTTGCTACCAAGAAATGCCTACCATTAAGGCTTCAAACACAGACAGCAAACTCTTAGGAGATGGTCAGCAGGCAGCAAAGCCAATATATGTCCACAATATGTAGAGGACGAGGAGAAGCCCTGATATCAAAGGAGTCTAGTGAACACAGTGGACACAGCTGAGACACACTGCAGGAAATGATTTTTCTGCTGCCTACACTGAAATAAGCATTTGCAACCCACAGATCTCTCTTCCTCCTGAGATCACTATGTGCTGCATTCAAAGGGATTGAAATAGTTTCACGAGGGGTGTATGATGCTCTGACATACCCCATCTGTCTGTGGCTATCTCCTTTTTGCCCAGTGATATATCCTTAAAAGCTAGCATACTTTAATTTGAATGTCACTTGACTTTGTGCTGAAATACGTGATTAGCTGAGTGGGAGCCAGTTGCTGTCATCTGGTCTTCAAGTATACTTCTTTCAGTACCACTTGTGGGTGGCCATTTCCCCCTCTCGGACTGCTGCCAGCCCTGCTTTTTCTGTAGGAGTTTCCTAGCTGTGGCACTGTCAGATGCACTAGTGTAATGTCAAAACCCAGCTCCCACCAGGAGGCCAAATTACTCTTGTGGTTGCTCCCTAAGCCCTTTGCAACACGTTTTTTTACAGCGTCAGTGGGACCAAGCATTGCTTTCACCATGCCGCTTTCCACAGTCTTCATGGAGTTTAAAGATTTGAGAACAGTATTTACCCTGCAAAATAGGACTATGTCAGAATAGGTCCAGTGATCTGATCCTATTCTGACAAGGCATGCACAGATGTTTCCAGTTGTGGAAGAAGTTGCAGGGATTCTCACAGCTCTACAGTGCTTAGTTGAAGTGTGTATGAAGTATGATATACACAATGTCATCTAAGGCTTTTCCCATCCATCTCACCAAACTCTTCTGTACAGAGCAATGCCTCAGCCTCACAGTGCCTGGACTCTTCATCTGCACTGTGGAAAGAGAAACCGACTTCAAAACTGAGATGTTCTTGAAGGTGCTGACAAAAGACAGCATGAAATGCTGTCACCTCTGGGTTGGAGGGTGGCAAACAACCGGCAGTGTCTAGCATGTGTCGAGAATCTTGCAAAATGCCATTGCAGGTATGAACTGCTGAAGTGTTTCTGAAAAGCACTTGGCTTGGCACTTGTTAAAACAGGCATACAGCACAGTTCTGTATTTTATTCAAACTATGTTCTAACATGACCAAATACAACATAACCAATACATAAGCAACCAATACAAATGCCAGTTAGTATACACTTGCTAGAGGAGGTGTAAGGTCGTATATCTTTCTTTCTTTTCCTCCTTCCCTTACAAGGAACTATTATCTCTTGCTCTTTGTTCTTCCTTTTCTTTCATCTTTCTATCTTTTCATACATTAAATCCCTAATGGGCTATATCACAGCAGTATCTTTATCCTAACCGGCTTCCTGATTATCCTCTACATTGTACTGATTACTTTCTTCCGCAGAACGTTTGTACATGTCATTTAATCTTTTCAGATAACTCGACAAATAGCTTGTACTATCCTATTTCTAGGGGAGAGAGTAAGAGGTGTGAACCCCCTCAGATTTAAAACTATGAGATTAAGAAGGAGAGTGGTAGTGATAAAGCTGGAAGCTTCATACTGGGGAATTATAAAACTTTCACTAGTCTTAATGACTGACAAAGAAGGATATTTGCTGTTGATGTTCTGTAAGCTTTCATTAGACTTTAAGGACATAAAGAAAATGGGAGCACACTAAAGCTAACATCCCATTTTGTTGCCTAGCTATAGTACACTGAAGCCAACTGCTGAAATGTAACTTGTGTTTTTCAGGAGCCAAAAGATTCAACTTCTTACATGTGTTAGTTTAATTCCATTGATTTCAAACGCATTATTCTTGATTTACGAAAGAGTCAGTCGGAATCAGACTCATGTTTTCTATTTATGGATCCTGAGATCATATAATTTTAAGAAAAAGCCATGTTAAAGGAATTACATGGTTGTAAAAACAGACAGCCAAACAGTAGGAAATAACAGAAGTTGTCTACATAACCTTATTTTGGGCCACGATTTATATGATGTGATTGCATACTGTTGTTTCAGTGGTCTATCTTTTATTCAGTATGTTGAATGAAAGGTGCATGCTCAGTGAGCAACTGCTTACCTTACCAACTTCTGTCCTCAAGCTCCAGCCACAGGTCTTAATTATTGCAGGCCATTCAAGCTGTGTACTGAAGACAGAATTATTAATTTCCTTATGTCTTTTTTAAAATGATGCTTAGTATTCTAGCTTCTAAGTGTCTGATAGTATGAATGAATAACATCTTTACAACATCCCAAAGGGTGTAAGGCTGTTGTTTGTTTTCCAGTTGGGTACCTGAGGCACAGAGTTGCTCACTCATTTTGGGTGCCCACTGGAGATGCCTTTGGCTTATTTTTCAGAGTACTTAGTATTATATAGTTAATATATATCTATTTTATTGTTCCAAGCAGAATTCCCTTTGACTTCAGGTGCAGTTCTGAACACTCAGCACTTTGGTAAATTGAATCCTGGGTATTTTAATTTGAATCCTTAGAAAATTGAGGAACACAATTAGTGCTCCTCACATGGAGCCAGCTTGGGTGTGCCTGCACCTGTGGTATAGATATGCCCTCAAAACCTCATAAGCTGCTGGGAAGAAGACAAGTGTTATTTACCTTGTTTTGCAGATGGAGATGCACAAAGAGGTTAACCCTTTTATGCAGAATCACACAGAAAATCTGTGGTAGGACTTGAAAGTAAAGCCAAATCATTCTTTTGAACACAAAAATGACTTTCCTCCCTGTTTTATGTGTGTATATTAGCCAGTTTGTATGGGACTAATGTTAATGGTAGGACAATTTGTATTGACTTCCAGATGTATTTACAAAAAAAAGTAGATCAATGTTTGCTTTGGAGGAAGTCCAGAGTACATAAATGCACTGGTATACCAGACAACTTCAAGAGCTAAACTGCAGTTTTCTTCCAATGTTTGCTTATGTTTTGTTGTGAAAATCAGTGTTTTATTGATAAGAATAGTCTCTCTGCACAGGCACATGTTTATTTTTAGCCATGTCTCTAGCCTACACTAACATTAGCACGAGTAGCACTAGTGGTGGAAGAATCTCTTCCCATTCTGTTTGTCTAGGACTGTCTCTTGGCGCCATGGTAACTCAGTGGATACACCGGTCTCCTCACTTTGCCACCCTGCTTCTCTGTCCTCTGTGCTGTCCTGCTGGTCCTGGGAGCTCTACAAGCCTCCTGGCACCAGTCTCGTTGAAGGTCTCGTGCAAAGGTACCACCTAGGGGAATCTACTGAGCTGTTAATATTTAGCAGTCATGTAGGGGTTTATTTGGAGGATGCAGACCAGTCAAATGTGAGCGAGCCAAGCCTAACACAAGGCATTATCCTACTACAGATAAGCCAAAGTGCAATTCTTGTACCTCTCACTCTTGCTCATTACATTAGCATATGCCCAGGAAGGTATGTATGAAGCATATCCTTTTATGGAGAAGGATTGAGGCACAGCTTAGAAGTACAGGATAAGGCTGGAATGTGGAAAGGGGCCTTTTTGCTGTTTTTTGGAAATGTTAAATTCAACCGCTAAGAATATCCTGAAAATGGATTAAACCCTTCCGTTGCCCACATTGGGTTGTCTCAGTTCGGTGCTAGCAATGTTTGTCAGGGAATGCGTAGTGTGGTGTGTCCGTGACTGTAAGTCAATTGCCATCGTTCAGGCATTTTGTCTGACCAGCACAGCAACTGCCTTTGGAAACATTTTTCCTAAGGGTTTTATCTCCAGGATTATTTTCTTTAATTAGAAAAAAATAAATCACTGGTGAGATGGTCTCCTGTCAGAGTTCAGATAATTTGATTTGAATTGAAAAAAAAAGACTTTTTGAACTGTAGCTTACATAGTGACGGATAGGGAACGAGGAGTGAGATTGCAGCTGACAGATACTGCTTCTGCAAAAAAAACCAAATTTGAGTTGATGGTGGTCTTTAGAAAGAAGAATCTTCTGAAAACAAGAGTAAAATCCTGCCTTCAGCTACTAGGGATTAGGAGATGTCCATCTGTTTTTGTGATTATTTCTGTTTATTTTTCTCAGGGTTGCAGTTTGATTCTCTTGTGAAACTTCCAGCACAACTGTGGGGGTAGCAGGGAAAAGAAGGCAGGAGGAAGCTTTGCTCAGGACTGTCACAAATTCAGCATGAAAGTGTTCTTTCTTGTCTCTTTCCCATTCATACCCTCCAACTGAAATCTTTGTATCTAAAAGCCCTTATTTTGGATCACTTAAAGATGTCTACCCATTTGTAAATATATGGATAGAGGGCGAAATGTGAGCAAACATGAGCAACTTGTGCTGACGGAGACCAAGAAGCACAGGATATGCAGGAGAATGGAGAAGTCAGGGGAGAAACCAGAAATATAGGTAGGCAGAAAGAGTGGCACATGGTAGGCACAGTGAGCCTGGAAACAGCAACCTGAGACCTAAGCCAGAAAGCAGAGTTAAGGGAACCAGTAGTCAGAGAGAACGGGATATGTGAGGATATAATGGAGAATGGAAACCAGGAAAAAAACTGATACTGCTTTCTGGGTGATATAATGGCTTCTCACCAAGGATTTTGAAAGCATTGTCATCTTCATGTAACTGAGAAGACAGTGAAGCACTAAGAGATCAATTGACCTCTGAAGGTCTAAGTTTATGACACATCCAAACCAGAGGTGCCTAGGAGGCAGGTGTGGCAAGTAGTCGCCCTGAAGCCAGCACCCAAAGAGTTGCTGCACCTCTGCCTTTTCACGTGGCTGAACACAACATTGGCATAAGGCTTTTTGGAAGTAAAGGAAAATTTTAATGTTGCTTCTCTCAGAATGAGATGCCAAATGTGGATGCTGGGTGCTTCTGTGGTGGGACAGAGAAGAGTAATGGGAAGTGGCAGAGCTGGGAAAGAAGGCTGTCCCCTAGAGCCAGGGTAGGGCAGTCCTTGAAGAAGGACCATCTGTGACTTGCTGCTGAGAGGGGCAATGACCCTTCCCCACCACTTCTAAACTTGATCTCTGTTTTGGTGGAAAGAGCCAGTGTAGCTGCTTGGGCCTGGGACAGGCAAAGTAGGAAATGTAAGCACTTCCATTCTGGTGTCCCCATGGGCTGTGCCAGTTTTGCTGGAGCCTGACACTAGCTCTCCTTTGACGTGGCTCGTAGCCTTGCACTGGAGTGTCCTTACTTGGTGCTGACTCCCCTAGGTCACCTCAGCTCCTGCTAAGAGCACTTTGCAGGTCAGCGCTTGCCTGAAATCAGGCACACAAGGGCAGGATACAATCTGCCTCATGCTATTACATCACAAGCCAAGGAAAATGATTATTTTTTCCCCATCAGGTGATACCTTCTTTTACACCGTAGTGCATTGGTCTTCCTTGTTGACAGCCTGTTGAAAATTCAGAACTGACAGTTCTGCTGCTGGTCCCTAATCCCCTCTTCCCCTCTTCCTCCTTTCCAGAGTCCCACCTCCCCAGTCCATTATAGCTTGTATTTTTTTCCTAGCAGAACCTCATTTGCTTCCTGTCTTCCTGCTTTCTGTAGACCCCTCAGCAATATTTCTCTGCCCTCATTAGCATTCATAATGCTTTGCAGTTTTATATCACCTAGAGATTTCATTAGAATATTGTTTAAAGCCCTCTTCCTGATTATTACTCTTAAAACGAGAATGCCAGCTATTAGAGCACTGCAGTACAGTTCCAGACACTTCTCCCGGTTCAGTCCTTGCTCTTCATTATTGCTTTTCCTTTACTCCATTACCTTTCAACAACTTTTCAGTAGAGCTGATCATGCTTACATATCCAAGCTGCCACCTTTTCTGTTGGTATGCCAGATTACTCCAAGAAGCTTGTGATCCCTCATTCCAGGGTCTGATCTCATTCTTACGCGTTCAGTTTATCCTCACTCATGGGCTGTTCTGCTAATATTGGATGATCCTTCTGGACTGCAAAGTCATCTTCTAAAAAATTTTGGAATCACAATTCTCTGCTGTTATGTATACCGTGAGCTCAAGCTGTTATAATCATTTTTCATTCTCATTTTCCTCTAGTCCAAGGGATCCAATTTTTCTCCTTTCACTTGTCCAGTATTAATATGAAATGAATCCACCAAAGCCTTTAAAGATACCTCAGTCAGAGAATTGAATTCTGTTACTTTATATTTCACATCTGATGCTTCATATAAAATTCTGAACTAACATTACCATACAGCTCTGTTTCCCCCCCCCCCCCCCCTTCTTTGGTGGAACTCTCTATGATTTTTCTCTTTTGGAAATCCTGTACTTCCCTGAAAAACAGAACAAAAGCTGCTATGCGTGAGCTTACTTCTTTGAAAAAGTATGTGTTTCCAACAGGAAAAAATCAGTGTCAGTGTACAGTTCTGAAGTGTAAAGAACTCCTTCTGCCCTGCTGCAGGATCCTACTGATTAAATCTTGGATCTTATAAAGGACCGGCACTCTCTTTTTTAAGGGTGGATGAAATTCAAAGTTTAGTTATTGCAAAACAATTGCAGGTTCTTCTTCTAATGAGAATAAAGCTCAATGCCGGAACCAAAAAAAAAAAAAAAGAAAAAAAAAAAAGAAAGCTGGGTCCTGTTGTGGCAATGTATTGACAAGCTTAAGTGCAGCAAAAACTGCCAAGACATCTGGCTAGAAAGCCCCAAGGCTCCTCCTATTCAGCAAGATGCTTAAGCATGAACCTAGCTCTTCTGAGTAGGTGAGTGGTCCCACTGAAGTCAATAGCACTACTTCTGTGCTTAAGGTTAGGCACTTGCCCTAATATCTTGCTAAACTGAAACCTAAAGACCCACTGAAATCAATCTTCCCAAATACTTCTGCACATTCTGGATCAGGCAATTCAGAAGGAAAGTCTTTCGGTAAAAATAGTTTCCTTAGTTTAAGGTTGTCTAGGAGGAGCATGGAAAGAAATAGGAATTCCTCTTGCAATTTTACAGCACGCTGCTTTAGTTGATGTTCATATTTTTTTAAGTTGGAGATCTGTGCAGGTAGTGAGGGTTAGACTGCAATGCAGAGGATGGCATGGTAATGTACCTTTTATTGACTAGCAGGCATTGAATGCAGTCAGATAATGCATGCTCATCTTGCTGGATGCTCACAGGCTTGGTCTTTTGGGGTTCTTTCACTGAAAAATAAAAAGCAAGCCAGCTGACTTGTGAGGACTGTGGATTTTACTGAGCACACTCTGAAACATCATCTCTTTTCTAGGAAGATAAAATAAGGCAGATCTAGTTTGCTCCATTGACCTGAATAGTCAGTGTGAATATTTTTGTGTTTTGTGAGCTAATAAGATTTATATGATGGTGCATAAGAATCATACCGGTCACCATGGTCACAGGGAAATGTGTTCACTTACCTGACTTGTATTAGAAAATGCAGATTTGTGTATCTCACAGAAGCATGTCGATGTCAGGAACAACTAAGATGGGAGAAATAGTGTTATAAACTTCCTTGTTTCATTCCAGTAATGTTAAATCCTTTCATTTGGATAGGACAAAAGTGTACGGAAACCCATATCCTGAATTCTGGGCTTCAACCTTTACCTCTATTTATAAGGAACAGAACCCCTACCCAAAACATGCTTTGGGGAGCATGTTTCTTGCTGATTATACCCTGAAAGAATTTATCACAGAGATTCAATTTTGTCTTCATTTTCCAAAGTGATATTTGGGGCCTATGGCTAGGCCAGTGGTAAAACCATAGCATAGGTTGCTTCAGCATTGTAAACTGGCAAAAGTTGCTGGTGCACATCACGCCACTGCAGTATTGCTGAGTATGTCAGTGTAGTAACATTATGGCAAACTTTTTTCATCAACAAAGCTTTTGATTCCTTTTTCATATCTGAAAGAGTAGTGGCAAACTAAAATAAATATATTTATTGGTTTTTCACTTCTTCCTTTTCTATAAAGCTTAAATAAGCCAGATAATGAATAAAACAGAGTTACTTTACAGACACTGGTTCTTTGCTCTTAGGTATGTTGACGCTCCCATCACTTGAAGAAGAGCTGTGCTGGCAGGGAGGTGGTGCTCATGGTGAGAAACTGTATTTTCAACATGTCATGCAACATCAGCAGATTTGCAAAACTCCAGTTGCATATCAGTACTGGCAATCAGCATCTTGCATGTTTTGCCATTTGTATGTGGGGTCTGCTTAATCCATCACTTGTTTTTGCAGCAGGGTGGTGACCAGGGGCAGCTCTAAGTCATTAGTGAATTGCGAAAAACAAATGAAAAACTTAAAAGCATGCTGAGGCAGCGGTTGTGTGCTCAGCAATGGAACGAGTTGGGGAAGAAGAATGGGAGATGCATAGCTGGTCTCTAGTTCCTCTACTACTGAAACTGTGGAGTTTGTACTTTAACATTGATGTTCACAAATTTTTTTGTGTGAACAGGGTGTGAACACACACACACACATACACTTATCTGTACCCTGACCGTGTTGTTTTTGCTTCAACTTATTCCACTTTGTCAAATTTGTGATTATTGTCAAGTGCCTAAGAAGATTCCTTAGTTACTTTCTTAATTGCATTTTTTATTAGATTGCTTTGGTTGCAAAGTACATTGGCATAGGAACACCTGGGAAAGAGAGCAGAAGAGAAATTGTAACTAGAGCTTTTAATGAAATAGTAGGTTCTTAAAATCACTTAAAATAATATAAATGAATATCAGCAACCCACATCCAAGCCATCCTTTATCAAATTTGATAGCAAAGAGAGATGTAGCATAGTACCTGTTGATAGGGTATGAGATGATCTGGTATTGTGTGAAGTATGTACCACAATACATAACATCTTATCCCTCTTCACAACAGACTCACATGGCCTCATTCTTTTTCCACATGCCTCTCTGATGTAAGAATATGAACATACATGGCATTTGCCTTGCTTTCCTTCTTCTGGCCACAGTAATATCAAGTGCTCTTTCTTACTGCCTGCACCTGGATAGAAAATAAGCACCTTGAGTTTAATTCCTGCTGAACAGTCTTAAACTTCGCCTCAGTGGTGTTGTACAGGGCTTGCTGGAAAGGACAGGACTGAGGAGCTTACAAAATTGACAGTGGCCTATCTGAAGAAGGTGCCGGATTAAATATTGCTTCAGATTGAGACAGAGCAGAGACGTTCTCCCAAAATACACCGGTTTCCAACTCCTGGGGCAGCACGAGTAACTCTAGGATGTATTCCAGTCATGGCAGTGCTAGAAAATTTCACATGGAAGTGACTCAGTACTCCCTATATGTAAATTTTCTGCCTATTAAAACTATTGAGCTAGATTTTCTTTGAGCATAGTAGAAGTCCAGCTCAAAAAATATCCAAGCAATTACAGTCTGTCTTTCAAACAGTCTCCTGTGGCTGATGGCAGGTTTTCAGCACAGCAGACATGCTGCCATTGGGAGTGGGAGCAGCACAATCACTGGAATTGCTCTGCTCTTCCACTGACAGATAATCACACCTTGGTGTTTGCAGGCACATGTGTTCTCTGAAATACCTGTGCCAAACAGCTGGAAAAGTACTTTCAGGGGGGCATTAACCCCTCACTTGGAGGATTTTATAATTGTTATCTCTGTATAATACTACAGAGCATGAGGCCCAGGTACTCAATTACTGTTGAAGGTATCTGCATGAGAACCAGAAAAAGTATAGCCCTGCCACCAGGTAAGTTTGGTTTTTAGGTCAGTAATAGGCAAACATTTCTTGATCTCAGTCAAAGCTTTGCCTGACTGCCTATCCTAATACATTAATTAAATCTGAAGCTTGAGAAGGGAGTTGAAGATGCAGCTTCTGTATGAAAGTGCTTTCACAGCTAGATACTTAAGAAGGTTTATAGAAAAAAATCAACACCATCAGGAACCTTGAATGACATGGAGAGAAACAGAGTTAACAGGAAGTCTCTTAAAGGATTATGTGAACTTCCAAAAGTTATTCAGGTTGTTTTTTGATTTGATGGCTTGTCCTTCTTCTATCTGCACGTTTTTGTCCTTCTCTCAAATAACGCTATTTCTCATTCTCAGAAGAGACTGCTGCCATTTCTGTTCTCATTGACCATGGGAGCACTGTGCCACTTTGGAGATCTGGACTGAGCTGCTCTGTGAGTGCCGTAGGTGTGCAGAGACACTCCTTCAGGGCCTCACAGGACAGTGTGAGTGTCAGTGTGGTGGTGTCCCAGAGCTCGTGTGTGCCTCAGTGCCATTGCAGCCCTGCTGCCATGCTGTCTGCAGTTCTGGGGCTAGCTTGTGGCTCTGTGTTGTGATAGAGACATGCCTAGATGCATCATGTGAACCTGCCTTGGAAACACCATCACTGTCTTGCATCTGTGCTTCCTGCAGCAGCTTTAGAGTGAAGTAGGATGAAGTAGTACAGACTCTTCTTCCCCCCTTTACTGAGCTGAAATTATCCATCAAGTAGTTTCTATTGCTTCTTCCCAGATCCTTCTTCCCTGCAGCAATTACATTTTTCCTCTCTCTTCTGTACAGAGACATAGTCTTTCAAAAGCTGTCTCCCTGGCAGAGCGGGAACATGGTCCTGCTGCAGAAATCTCTATTCAGAACTTATTTTGCAAAGGTGGAGAGGTTAGTGCCCAGATTCACATTAGCTGCAAGGCTGATTTTTTTGCCTTCCTCCTCTGACCATAAGAGAGACACTAGTGCTTTTTTTGACCTTACTAAGTATGCCAGAATAGCTAAAAGCAGCTCCCTGTCCAAGCATCAATGTGGATCAAGTTTTCTCCGCTCCCTCTCCCAAAACAGAGGCAGCTGCTATCCTTGTTGTTACCATGAAGAACATCTGCCATCTGTCATCAGGAGTCTGAAACCTTAGCTAGCAACCACCCTGCTGGATGTTTTTAATGCCTGTAAAATAACACTGATATACCAGCTGCAGTACAGATTAGGGACTAAAGCAGAAACAGTTGCAGAAAACAAGGCATCTCTACATGCATGGGCACCCAAAGAAATATTTCATCTTCACAGAACGGGATGTTTTAAATTAGACACTCAAGTCTGCTGGCCTACAAGTAAATTCTTGTGTAAATCCTGTAAAGTTCTTCCTAGAGAAAATTTGGACAGACTGGCTCTGCTTTCTTTTTGCTAATCAGTATATTCCATTTCAGACCCACGCTGGCTAGGGGACAAAATAATCCACCCCTTCCAGGGCATTAGATTAAAGTAGCAAGAGAAAGCTTTTTGTCTATATAGTGCTCTGGAAGCACTGTTGAAATGACTGGGGGTGTCTGATCTCTCCATCATGTATAGTAAAATGTATAGGAGATGAAAGATATTTGAGATCAGGTTCTGTTTTGTCCCTGGATAAGTATCAGAAAATGAGGTAAGAAAATGAGACTGGCTGGGTTATAATGAAGGAGGAAATGCTCTTTTCTCCTTCTAACATTGCTGAAGAGGTGAAGGCGGTTCAGTTGGGACAAAGAGTGAGAAACTCTCTTTGCTATTTTGGAGGCTGAGAGGACAACTATCCCAGACAATCCCTCAGAGCCGTCAAGGGCTCCAGTTGAATCACACAGCAGGTTTTCTGGAGAACAGTCACAGTACAACTCTTTCAGCCATCTTTCTTCCAGCGTGCAGAGCAGCAGCTTGCCCCATGTGTTGGCGAGTATGAGGATGACAGTCGGAAGTCAAAAGTTAGTAGATATCCCTCTGGAAAATGGACCACCTCAGTTTGAAATGCTACAGCTTTGCTCCTATCCCAAAGAACACTCTCCACTGATGCTGGATACCGGGGGGAATGCAGGTCAGTATTTAGACACCAGACTGGACTTGGAATATTTTAGTGTTTTTCTCAGCTCTGCTGCATCCTTGCTGTTTGACTTGAGGCTTGTCACTTTGTCTATCCCAAGCAGATTGGGAGCCCCTTAAAACAAGACAGTGCTCATCACATGGCTGTGCTGATCCCTGGAGTTCATGCTCTGGGTGCCCATCTCTGGTGCAGGAATGAGAAGAGTGGCTTCCCTAGATAATGCTGGGTTCTGGGCTAAGTTCTCCCTCCAAAGAAAGCTGTCATTTCTAGTATATGAGCTCTCAACCTGGCAATGCTATGCAGAGCCCTTCTCACTTGGACTGGGGACTTGGATTCAGAGTGAATTTTACTTACATGGCTGTTGAGGTTCATACCCAAAACCCCTGTTCTTTTGGCTTTCCATCTGTGTGTGTGTGTGTGTGTGTGTGTGTGTGTAGCATGGTTTCTTAGAGATTACAATGCCTTTGCTATCAGACAGAAGAGTCTTTAATGACCTCTAGGTTTTTATAATCCTCTCTTTCATTTCCTTTTAAATGAATCCAACTCTGTCTTGCTGAGACACATCAGGTGGTCTGCCTGAAAAGACATAAATGTGATTAGATGACAAAGTACTTCAAAGATGCCCCACCTAGAGCAGTTTGTGAACTGCTTAGGGTTAGCGGAAGTCATGTGGCCGTGGGGAAGAGTCTCACCATGAGCAGGCCTTCCCCTTTGGCCAAAATTCCAGGATGAGTCAAAGACTCCACCGCTGTTGTCTCTAATATGGTCATGTCAGCATGAAATCTGGGGACTGTTTTAATTTGTCCTGTTTCGACGTGACAGCTCTGCTCCTCCCTGCTGACCTTTCATTTTATGCACAAAATGCCATGATGTCCTACACAAGAGGGCTGGGAATACATTAATCCTGGTAAGAGCAGCAAGCCTCTGATCCTGCTGCTGCCAGAAATGAGTGTGTGCTCCGGGGATTTCCGTGTGGGCAGAAGCCACGCCTTGGAGGCAGGAGAGCCTCACCTTGTCACTGTACCCCCTCATCCAGAAGATCAAAATTACAGTCCCTTCCCCTCAGGGAGTCACAACAAACTGATGAACTTCTTCACTGGGAACAACTCAGGAGAAAAACAAAAAGCAAACAAAAAAACAAAGCAAAGAAGGCTAAAGGAAGCAGAACCTGTGGGAAGCAGTGCAAGAAATAAGGCAGTTAGTGAGCTGGCCTCAGATCCAATCTACCACACACCCCATTTGCCTGATTGTTTGCTCTAAACTCAGATATCAGGCTAAGCATTGCCCTCCCAGTGACACCCCACAGTTGTGTTTTTTTTCAGGGTTCTCCACCTCCATATGACTGAAAACTACTGGCCTTAGAAATTGTTACTTCCTGAAACAACAGGAGCAGAGCACCAAGTTTTTGCAGGTGAGGCCTGACCCGCTTTCTCCAGTGTTAGCTTTGTGTGTGTGTGCTGTCATGTCGGCACAGCTGCCTGCCAGAGAGGAACGTGAAGATGGTGGACAAGACATAAATACTGGAGAGCATACACAGGAATGGTGCAGTCTGGGAAGATGTATCTCCTGTTGTAAAACTGTGATTATCATCATCTCATTGAAGGGTGCTTAGTTCGAGTTTGGTCTTCTTTTGCACGGTCCAGAGTGACATCTAATGGCACAGTACCAGACTGCACCTTGTCTGTGGAGAGTTAAGTGGACAAAAAGTTATAGTGGCCAATTATTCACCAAGTGACAAGGGCAAGGTAAATTCAGTCAAGGCAAAAAAATAAATAGACTATACAAAACTTAAGCATAATGCTCTGTTTACAGCTTCAACTTATAACACATAAATAAAGCTGGTAAGTCAAGTAGTCTAAAGTTACAAAGTGGCAGAATTAAGTTGCCTGTAAAAATGTAAAATATTTCACATAATATGTTAGGTTAATGAAATATTAGTGAAGGAAAGCAATACGAAATGAGAAAGTCAGGGCAATATTCCAGAAAGAAGTCAATCCCAAATATTTTGAATTTCTATTTTGAATTTCATGTGATGAAATCTTTTCAGATATAACTGCTTTTATCAAAATTGACATGTTCCTACAAAGCAGTTTGTTTTGAAGAAAAGATGACCCTTCAAATATTTTCAGCCAATGTTGTGTCATGGCATCACTGTTCTGAACTGTGCAAATTGTAGATCAGAGGTCTGTCTAATCTCACCAATATGACAATACATTTTCATACGCTGTATGAATTGCCTTTTAGGTGCATTTTAAAGGAAATTTTGCATGATGAACTAGTGTTGCAAGAGAAATACTTCATGTATTGTGTTCAGGTTTAGGAGTCTGGCATTTAAAATGTGTAATCCCAAATAAGGGATAACAATATCAAGAGGAGCCTCAGAATTATTTGAGCTAATTTTTTAGGGAAATAGCAGTTTACCTCCTTGCTCTAGATTGACTGATTTTTATTTGCAGAAATGAGCATTGAACAAAGGCTAATGAACTCAGTTAATAAATTCAGGTGGAACATCTTCAGAACTGCAAATTTAAAAGGAAAAATCTAACAACTATATTATACCTATATACATATGTATGTATACCTATGTCTGTGTATATTGGTATATAAAATGCAGTTAATTGGTTGTGTATATAATGCTTAAAAGTGTCAATGCCTAAAAAGCATTATTGCACATCTTTTGTGGGCAAGTTTTCAGTTCTAGCATGAATACCTAAAGCGAAATGACACCTACAAACAGTTAAGTTGTGGGAATAACTATTCACATTGGTTCCATCCTTAAGAAGCCTGAGCAGCATATGGGGAACATAGGGACTTGGGTAGCTTTGGTGAGATCTCTTTAGTCATGGCCTGCTTGGTAGCATGTTCCTCCTGTAAGCTTCAATTTCTTTAACATCCTGCACTTACCTAGGTCCAGCAGCATAAAGGCAGTGGAGCTTTAAGTTAGCTGTAGAGGTTCACTGTATAAACATATGGTACTGTAATAATCATAGGTACATATCAGGAATATATATTATTGGAATACCACATGCTCCTGTAACACACCTAGACTCACAAATTCATGAAAAAGGTGACCTAGCAAGACTAAGAAATGAGTTTTTGCCTTTTTAGAAGAGATCTATAAAAGGCATATATATTATTTTCAAAGGATTATTTTCCTTATGGGTTTTTACATTAAGAAATTGGGTTTCTATCTACCTTTTTCTCGAAAAGTCCTCATAGGGTGATTGAAATTTTATCAGGCTTGTGATACTAGAGAAGCAGTACAAAAAAAGTCCTTTTTCCACAATACACAATCAAATTGTGGGACTCATTGCTACAGGATACTGTGGGGACAAAAGTGCAGATAGACAACAGGAAATTAGAAAAATGCGTGAAGGATTGGTCCACTGGTGGCTATTAAATGTAGCAGGAGTGCATCTATCCCCTCATGAGCTCTAAACTGCTGAGTTTTGGAAAACAGGAGTATAAACAGGGAAAAGATCACTCTCTGACTGCATCATTTCATATATTTTTTCCCTTAGCATCCAGTATTAGTTATTGTCAGAAATGCATTTCAGCTAGATGCACTTTTGCTCTCTCCCCTATGGCTGTTCTAATGGCTGACTTTTTCTCATATGAAACTTGAGTAACAAAGATGGAAAGTGCTTTTTTCCCTTAATTTTTTTTTATGTTCCCACCAAAAAACACGAGCTGAACATAAGCTAGTTTTCTGTTAACAATTAACTATCCCCAACCTTTTAATACACTCTGGGAAAGCATTTAGTCATCTTAGACAATGAGTGGGCTGTATTTTTTTAAATGTAAATTAGTTACCATTATGGCCACTTCACCTTAACCCAGCATCCAGTGTCTTGGAAGATTATTAAGCTAGCAAATATGTAAGTGTAATGTTTTTGGTAGCCTCACGCTTCCTTTCTCTGTAAATTGATTGTGCTCAGAAGGGGCTTTCAGCTGAACACCTAGAGCCTTTAGGCAAGGAGCCTTTGTCTCACAAAGAATTTGGTATCCAGCAGCTGGAGACCTACATTTTTAGACACACTGGTCCTTTTTTCAGTTCTGAAGAAGGTGTTTAATTATATATTGTTTCACTTCGAAGAAGTAGTCTGGGAATGCATTCACTACTTTGTAGGCTGTCTTTGTGGAAAGACAAAGAATGTTATCTTTTCATTGTGCTTGCTTGATAAAGACCCCTTTCCATCTCAGAGAAGAACAGTATATTATTTTGGGGACAAAAGTCATTACAAATAAGGCATACTTGTTTTAAGGTGGGGTAATTAAGCATTAGAAAATTTTTAAATCAAATGGAAGTGTTTTATTAAAAGATGGGAAATAATTCAGAGAAATCCTGAATAGGCTGTGACCTGTTCGAGGTCAATCTGATTGTCATAATAGTGCCTTCCATCAGCAGTAGGAAAAAAGATGTAAAAAATATGAGTGGGGGTTCTGAGCTGACTGTTACCTCTCAGGAACAAGATTATGCAATTACAATAGATATTTCTATGAAAACATCTAATCAGTGCTCAGCAGCAGTCGAAAAGTTGAATGAGCTGAATGCTAAGGTCTGTAGAAGACAGTAGATGGCGCAAAGATGTAAGACAATGTCCAAGGTTTCAAAATCCAACGAGGATCATGTTTGGGAGAAAATGAAAGAAGTAAACCGATAGTGGTGCCACTCACAGCAACTTTAAAATGGATTGTGTGGAAATACTATCTGCTAAAGTATTTCAATTACAGAGTATTTTAAAAACATTACACTCCCACTTGACCTTTATAGCTTTGTCCAGTATTATTTTTTTTGCTCTAGTGTCCTTTAAGGACTTTTTCCAGTCTGCCCTGAGATGAAACCAAACCTTCAGAAAAGATTTAGAAAGAAAAATATCAGTACTTCCAGAATAATCAATAAATTACCACGCAGTGCTTCCCCACTCTCAGGCATATCTAACTCCTTTGTCCCTCATCTCCCCCTATCTTTATTCCAGGCTCTGTACCTTGGGTGCTCTAATTATTAGCCTGTTTGAGGAGGACTGGTCTCTTTCTGCCTCTCCCCAATAAAACCTTCCTTCTGAAGCTGAGAAACTTTCCTTAACAAAAGTTAGGTGAATGTTTCGGTGGAGCAAGTGACTCCTCATGAGAAGTGGTGGTGACCCAGCGTTTCCCAACACAAGGTTTCGGAGCAGTGCAGAGTTCCCTTGCTTTTGTGGGCCCTGGAGTCAGCACTTCAGCCCCCCTGCAGCCCCCAGTGCCATGCCCATGGAGCTGGGGGTAAGCAGAAGTAACAGATGGCTTACCCGTGGCTCAAGTACATCAAGCTGGGGGTGTTATTTATTTACCCTGACATCTCTCTGGCTGTCTCCACGGCTGCTGCCACCTCCACAGCCTTACATGTATGACTTTGAAATGATCACCAGGCTCCCCAAATGATCTCCCACCACTGGCTTGCTGGGAGAGGAAAAAAAACCAGGCAAAGGGTTTTAGCAACTTTCTGCAGGAGATCGAAACACTCTCCCCAAATTCATTTGATCCTATCATTTTCTTCTCCATGCTCTGCAAACACTGAGTGTTCTGTGCTCCAATTGAGGGGTTGGCAACAGCTCCATAAGCTGCTGCTCTGGGGCAGGAGGCTCTCCATGAAGTGCAGGGGAGCAGCTGTCATTTGGTGTGAAGGGCTTTCCTGGGGCGCAGGAGGGGATGGAGGGAGGAGAGGGCAGATAGGGGTGGTGCTAAATGGTGAAGTTTGGATACCCCCAAAAGTGCTACCCATCTGCCTGGCTAGCTTGGTGGGACGAGGAGAGAAAACATTTGGGAGGCTGGAAATTTTAAAAAGCCGGGAGCAGGCAGTACCTCTGGGACAGATAGAAGAGCTTCAAGAAGAGGCACCTGCAGAGACTGTAGAGTAGGCAAATTTCAGCCAAAGTAGGGAGCAGACATGGATATAGGACTTGGGGACAGAGGCTTGAAAGAGCCAGAAAACAGGTTTGCTATAAAGGAAGGAGGGATCTTGGTAGTTCCACAACTACTACGAATAGCAGTTGTGGAAGGAGAACTAGGCATGTTAGTGATTTTGCATGCACACTGAAGGGTAGGTGCCTCTTTAGGTGGGTGGCAGTGAGATGACAGGCATTATAGAGTGTGCTAGACTGTCTGTGCATCAGGAACTAGCTGGGGATGGGAAAATAGGCTTCAAGGATCTTGGATATACTGAGCTGCCGACAGATGTGGCCGGTGCCTTGAAGGAGCTGGTGCCTGTGTGGTACATGGATGGAGGGGTTGTGTAACTGCTAGAAACTGTCAGAGATTGTCTGATGAAACAGTTTTCATTGAAAACCAACAACTTTTCCAATGGAAATATTTTCTAACAATGTGTTCGCTTCAACAAACTTCTGATAAAATGCAGGTAGTTCCTTTCTAGCCCACCTGGAAGCAAACTCAGCCTTCTGGATTTTGTGGCTATAGGACAGCACTGCTATCCAGATGTTTCTAGCTACTGTATCCACAGTGTAGCATTGATGGATGCCAGCCTCATTTACAGTGAGTAAAGGAGCACTGTGGAAAGACATTATAACTAGTGCTGGCTGAGGCTAACACATCCACCTGGTACAACATAATGCTGTGTAGACACAACAGACTGTGTCCAAAATTGTTTGTGCAGGACCATATCTGAGCTGATAATTCTGCCCTTGGGTTCTCCCATTTACACAGCTGGTCACCCCTTTCCATTGGGCAAGATAGATCCTTTGCTTAGCAGTCATGGACAGCTGTTTGCATAGCTACAATGCAAACTGTACAAGGTAGGAGTAGTGTCATTTCCAGCAGTCCTGCTGCAGGGGTCAAAATCATTTGAATTTGTTGCAAGTTCTCAGAATTGTCCTTAGTTTATCATCATTATCTTTATAAACATGCCAGGGAAGTTTTTTACTTAACTGCTGAGAAACAAGTAGCCTAAGCATCCCTTTATATTACTGCTTGCACAGACTTACGCAGCCACAGGAAAAGAAAGCTACCAACAAGAAGTTCACTGAGATGCTGGACAAGGTTATAGCTGCTGTGAGAATCTGTCCTAGAAAGAAGCTGGTGTTTTCCTACCAGGAGTTTTTGTACCTTGCTGTGATAAGCAGCCAGAAATTTTCAAAGGTCTTAAATCCTTTGAAGTCAGGAGTGATGAATTATTACTAGCAGAATATCCCAAATCTGGCCAATATGTCATTTTTCTCTGTTTCAAGTGAAAGTGTTATAAAATGATCAGGAGGTATTTTAAATGAAATGAAATAGAAGAAAAAAAAGAGAAAACTTTATCTGCTGCTAAGTGAGTGCTAATAAATATGTATGATGAAATTGCATGTGTGTGTGTGTGTTTGGATAACATCTTGAGTAATATGGATTATCTTTAACTCATAGTTAATGTAAAGCAGAGGAAAAATAGCAAAAAAAAAAAAAAAAAGTTACTGGACCCAAAGCAATCATAAATTGGCCTCCATACCTTCATGCGGTATGTGATACTCAGTGGATGTAAAATGTCTCATTTTCTTTTTATTGGAAGTACACTTTTATTTTTTTAATAGAGCTTGCCCCTAGTTTTTCTGAAACAATTAAGAAGGAAACATGAATAATCTGGCTCTTAGTAACCAACAGTTAGCTGTACGCTATACTTATAAATTGGGAAGCAGATAGAAAAGTTAATTACAACTACATTCATTCTCAGAGAGTCAGCTAGTGCTACCTCTCAACCACTGACACAGAACTGCCAAGTAAAGAGGGAGAGAAGTTAAAGTCCAGCATCACGAAGTCCAGAAAAAAGTCCTGAAAACTACAGCTTGGCAAACAGAATTAGAGTTAGGTGACAACTGCTTGCAGTTCAGTTCACAGCAAGTTATTGGTCTTCTCTCAGGTAACCAGGTGAAAAAATTCTGCAGGTGGTGTAGGTGCTCAGCCGGATTACTTCATTGTTCATTTTGGACTTTAAAAGAAATCCAAGAATTCTGAATACTAGTGGGACTAGGTTCATTGTGGAAATGCTTTCTGCAGAAGATGTGAGAAGAACAGGGAGTCTCCATACCAGTAAAGCCTGTCTCCAGGAGTGGAAGGTTTGGGAGGAAATTAAGAGCAGGGCTACATTGTAAATGCAGTCAGATCTGATCTGGGAGATTGTATTCATGACATAGCTATCCTGCTTCTATACGTGTGCATGTGGACCCATACACTACTGAATTTAGCATTGTGGATTTAAAGGTTTAACTCTGCAGGAGTTCAGCTTGTCAGCACTGTGGTCCATTGCACACTATGGTCTGCTCTGTAGAGATACACTTAAAAATTTACCCAGCATTTTTCTCCTCAGTCACCTCCCCTTGCTAATTTTCCTTCTAGAAAGCATAGTCTAGCCCCATATATGAGTAATTTTAGATATGGTGCAACAAAGAGTCACATGCAGTTTTGAAATAAAGTGGTTAAGACACTTATAAATTAACCTGAGAGATGTGATTTCAGCTTAGGTACAGTTGTCTCTTTAAGTGATCAGAAAGCAGTGAACCAGAATTTCCATTGATCACTTTTGAATAAAATTCTTCTATATCACAGTTGTCATTTTTGACATAATGGGCTTTTTCAGATTATGAATGGGAGGGCATGATTCTCCCCATTAAAAGCAATTGTTAGGAGAAGCACATACAAGTGTAGAAGGTGGCAGCTTCAAAGCAAAATGGTTATCTGACTGGAGTAAGGAACATTTTTCACCCTTTGAAGTACTGGTAGAAATGCACTCTCTCTGACATTTCAAATAACAAAGGCAAGTTTTCAAATATTGCTACTTACTTTATGTTAATGCAATACTAAAATGAACGTTAAACCTTTACTTGCACAGATTGTTAGATAACAGTACAAACATTAATGATTATCTTCCTTGTTAAGAAGGAAGATAATGCTTCCCCCCCCCCCCGAAGACTTCAGGTGTTAACAAAGGTTAAAATGCGGATTATCCAATGTGACATAAAGCTGGAAGGACAGCAAGTTATAAAACAAAATACAAAAAAAGCTAGCCAGCCTATCAAACATACCTTTCTACATTTCTCTCTCTCTAGGGGAAAAAAAAAAAAAAGAAAGCTCTGGTACTATAATGCTGCGAATATGAATTTGTACACTTAAAGAGGTTAGGAAAGGAACAGGCCATTCTAACATAGTAATAGTAATACAAAATAACTCTAATTACACAACATTTGCATAAGCAGGGAAGTTTATGTACACCAGAAAATGGATGATTCACATGTGTTACTCTCTGATTTTTGACAGGAGTTTTCACCTAATTTCTTCATGCTTTTCAAAAATCTTACTTCTCGGGTTCTACGTTTATTAGCTTTGGTTGCCAGCAAGAGGAGTAGGGCTGCTTTTTGTGATTCATGCTCGCATGCTATACCTCTTGCATGATAACTAAATGTCTCCCGAAGTGAGCAGCAAATGAGGTAACCATACCAGTTGTTTTAAGGTTCTTCCCATTACCATCTGGAGAGGAAATGTTGGGTGTGTGCTGACTATAAAGAAAATCAGTATGCTAAACAGCACAATACACATCTGAATGCTAAAAAAACAGCCCCCAGATACTTGGCTGGTGTCCGTATGTGAAGTTTTTTTAAAAATTCTAGTTTTGCATTCCAGGCTAAAATACAGCAAGAGCTCTGAGACATAAAGGACAGGAGTTGGGTGTTGATGCAGTGGTAAGTCAGTCTTATAGCTCTGAAAGGCAATTTCTGAATGACAGCTTGCACCATAATCCCCATGTGAGACAATGGGACTTGTGAACATACCATTGTGGAAATCTATGTTATTGCGTTCATTTTTGTTTTGATTATTTAAAAAAATTCTTCTTCCTGCATTGAAAATCCTACCTTTCATGAGTCTCAAACTGCTGCATCTGCTGTACCTGCTTTAGCAAGACTTGTCTACAAGGGGAAAGACTAGGAAAATTTCTCCATTGGAGGCAGCAGCAGTGGATACAGTAATGTAATTTCATCCAGGGCTACCCAAAAATTCAGAAGAATGAGATGATAGATACCAAAGTAGAAATAATAATGAGAAATTTGGTTACTTTAATGCCTCACTTTGTCTTCTACAAAATACTACATCCAAGAAAACATCCATTGTAGCTTTGAAAACATCTGTGGAGTCATATTCTCTATTATATAGAGGGATCAATGTAATAATGCAAAATTCCATCTTGGTATGTGTTCAGTACAACGTGAAAAGTTCATTGATAGTAAGTTCATTGATGTGGAAGAAGGACAAGTGCCCTCGTCAGGAACTAACTAGTAGCTATGCTGCACAGCAGGAAAAAACTTTCAGCAGACATAAGTAGGATCATAGAATAAATGGCCAATCTGTAAACCTCAGCATGAATTGAATCCATTGCAAAGATTCAAAAAGTATTCCAGTGCTGTTGACATTTGGTTTCCCTTTTCTTTTTTTTTCTGATTCACCAATCTGTCAAGTTGTTTGTAACAGCTTATAGAAAAAAAATGATATGACCTGTAAGCAGCTTTGAACAAAAACAGACTTAAATCAATATTATTTTAAATAAATAATAATGTAGTACTTACCAATGCTATTAAATATAGATAATTCTAAAATATAGAATAATTATTTTTAAGGTAAACTTAAAGCTGAATTTGCTTGCAGGAAAATTGCTGGATATTTTTGGTTAACACTTAAGTATCATTCCCTATTCTGCTATAAATGAAGCCAAATATTGGCAGAGCAGATCTTCTCGCAGTTCTTTCCCTCCTCCCCAGATATCTGTAAATTGAGCTCTGGAAAAGCTGTTCATGTTGAAATGCATGAGTCCTCAGGAACTTTGCTATGACTGACTATGTTTCATGTTCATAGGCTGAGAAGAACAGCATCCCCTTATATTGATTGTTTTTATATAAAGTGATTGTATGGATGCAAAGTTGTGACACAATTTAATTTTTACACCAGTGGCCAATTGGCTGGCCTCGACTGAGTTTCAGGGTGGCATAGGATTGTGCCTGTGGCATATGCTGGCCTACTTTTGCTAGCTGGACAAGGTAACAGTGGTAACACAGCCATAGTGGCACAAGCCTTAGCTTGTGTTGGTAACAAAAACATAAACCATCCTATGGTATTGACGGCATCCTCTGAAGGCAGTCACATTACGTTTTCATTGCTGTTCCCTGCCTAATGTTTTAGCACACTGTACCCATCTTCATGCAGCCAGTGTGGGTTTAGCTTGAGAGCTACCCAAGCTAAAATCCTGGTGGTCTCATCCTCTAGCAGGGAAAGGTTCAATCCCCTGCCCTGATTCAGCAACATTGAGGCTTGAGCTTGTACTTCTAGGTCTTTATGGAGTACCTGTATTGCTGGGTCACTAGCAGAGATGTTTTTTCTATTTTCTTTTTTCCCCTTCTAGAGAGAGTTTTCTATAGAAAGATACATATACATTTCCAAGAAAAGTTTTGTTTTCAAGGAGTTGCTGTTTTCTAATGAAAACTGTTTCCCTGGAAAATTCAGTATCTGCTTTTGCCCTGAAGATACTTTTCAACAAAGTGTTATCACTGAACTTCATTTAGGTTTTTCTTCCCACATTACTGGAAAGAAATTCTGATCTGCATAACAACTCATTTGGCCACTTCTCTCAAACTTTGTCATTTGCTCTTTAAAATAATTATGGGAAACTAAAAATTATAGACTTATGAGGTATGTGAAACTAGGTTTTCTATTTGCTGGAATATTTGTATTTTTGAGAATGGTTGGAATTATATGCTCCAGGCAATAACAGCCAAGATAATTCTTCTGTTTTGCTTTTTACCAGTTCTACATTTCTAATTCTCCATTTTTTTCCCCATAAATCATTTCATAGGAAAATGCCAGGAATTTTTCTTATCTCTTTGGACACTCTTTTTCAAAAAGTTTAGCACAAGGTTTTGCAGTTGCTTGGTGTTATTTTTAAAGCTATTTCTTATCTGGTTCACAGAATAATTGAATCTTCCAGATACTGTAAGATTTGTTACATTAGATGCAAAGAAAAATGAAGAGGCAACAGATGAAAAAGTGAAATGTGATGAAGAAAAGATAGAATATTCATATCTTGAACTGGGAGATCCAGGGAAGTTCCAGGTTATTGCAATCAGTATTGTTTCTCTTTTGTTATACATGGTCAAAATAAGGTAAATTGGAAAGATTCACTGCCATTCACTTAGTCATTGTCTTGGAATAAATACAATGAACATTGCTTGGTGGAATGAATCAAACAATAGCAGGCAAAAAACTGATACATGAGTAAATAAATTCTGGGGAAACTACAAATCAATAAGAACTGAAGAGAAAGCAAGAGCATTACCAAGAACATAGATAATTCCAGGCATCGCAAGTAGTTTCTGCATTTGTTTCCTTGTGTTTATCAGACAGATGTGTTTACACAATTTACCATTAAACTGAAAAGCAATAGATTAAAAAACTCTGAAACAGGTCATTCGTAAGGGCAACACTCCCCCTTCGCAGGACAGCAAAAAAACATCTAAAAGCTAGATGTGCCTCTTGCTTGTTTGTGTGTGACACAAGATCATGTTTAGGTCAGTGGATCAGAGTCCAGTTTGCAAACATCCATGTTGGATGGGCAGGAATGGAACTAAGGTATTTTGTCAGCAAAAGAGAATCCCCCAGGAATTTAGATTTATTGCACAGGGCTTCTCTGCATGAGGACGAAGCCTGCACATATGTCTGCAGTTTTACTCGGTCTACTCCTGCTAACTTGCAGAAAGACACTCTGGGGTATGCTTTCACTATACAATGTGGCATCATGTAGCCAACTATATTCTGAGGTTCCAAGAACCAGGGGTCTCTCTCTTCGCCAACATGCTGCTCTTGTGTAACTTATTTCATGCACCTGCTAACACGCCTATGTTGCTGCTAGTTAATTAGGACCCTTAACTCTGTGTGGCACTGGTTTGTGAGGTCTAGATGTACAGTATGAGAAGAATAAGAGTATCCATGAAGTGTTCATGCATAAGTAGCTAAAATATTTTAAATTCACATCCTAGTTTATTTTATTATACTTTTCCTATACAGACAAGCCAGTCATGAGACTATGAAAAGGATCATGTTGCTTTTGTGCTTTCTGCACTAGAGGATGCTGTTCAATCCGTTTTCATGAAAAATGTTTTGAAAGACAAATTTCAACTGAATATCTGTATCTGCGTTCCCCTCTTTGAAGAAATTCCTTCAAAGAGATTTTTGGAATACATCTCTATCCTGATTATCTACCTACCTCTGAGCTCAAGAATAACACCAAGTTGTGCATCTATTTTAAATTGATACAGATATTTGCAGCTGTCTTTATTTAACAAATGAAGCTCCTCTTACTATAGGACAGTTAGTTATTAAGCTGATTTTTTGTTTAGTTAACAATATCTAAGAAAAGTTTTGTCTTTTATTATAAATGATTTATTTTCTAAAACTTTTATAAATTACACTGCTCTTCTTTGAATTAGTGTCAGACTGCCAAAGAAAGGTACTAGAGACCAAAATAATTCAGAATAACTGTGGATTAGCAAGACAGTTTCCAAAAGGACGAATGTCTTTGTTGAAACTTACGGAGAGGTGGATGATGAAGAACCATGTATGCTTTTGGAGGAATGCCTCCCCTGCCATTTGAGTGCAGTTCCCTTCAAAGTTCTTGTGGTGACAATCTGCATGTTTATGCTGAGGGATGTGTGTGGCATATGGGACTGAAACATGAGTTATAAAGCAGGGTACAAGAATTATCAGATGGAATTCTATGGCTTGTCTTGAGCAGGGCATCAGACCTGTTAATCATATCCTTTAGTCTTTTCTAGCATTCAAGTTGTGATGATTAGAAGGGCAGAAAAGACTTAACATTTAGGGTGTCCCTTCCTTTTTTTTCCTTGCCTTGCCTCACCTTTCCTTGCCTGCCATGTGCAAAGTCTGACTCAGTGATATAAATTGATTACATTGGTCCAAATTTGTAGAACACACAAAATGGTTTAGCTGCCCAGGGTCATCCAGATACTCAGGGCTGTAAGTGACTTCCTCTTTGTGAGTAGTCCCAGCTGAAAGTGAATTATGTTTATATGCGTGAAATAAAGGAGTCACTTCATTGGAAGTCAGTTCCAGACTACTGGCCTTCTATCTGAAGAGTTTCCAGTCTTTGATGAGAAAGGAGATGATATACTCCAGAAATGAACGTGCCCATCTTTATTGATAACAAAACTTTTATTAAGAATTTGCTTCACTGCCCCTACTCTACCTCTTCCTTCCTGCAGTCTCCAGCCTAGGTGTCTGCTCTGAGTCCAATTTACAGATAGTGGAAAAGCAGCTGATCAGACAGGATTTTGCACAATGTCATAAGGTCGTACCAGCCTTGCCAAAATCCTGTCATTCACAACACATTCATGAAAACTGCGCTGACACTCTGCGATTGCCAGTAAAGCAAACAAACACTCTGTGTGCTCAGCATTTCTGAGCTTCTGTCTGATTAATTTCTGTGAGTCTTTGTTTAGCCAGTTATGAAAGTGGGGATATCAAATGAGGGCATTCAAACCACTTTGAAATGCTTAGGGAAGCATATATGAATTTCCCATAACTGGAAGCATATCTGAATTTCCTGTAACTTTGTCAAAGACATTTCCAGCATGAGGCTAGTCCAAAGTCTAAGAAATGGTATGTTCTATGCCGATAACTTGCAGTGTATTGCCTATTACTTTTCAAAACAAGAATCTAGGAGTCAAAAAAGTTGAATTTTTGGAGTTCTGAATAACAAGGGAAGATATTCAAACTGTTGTTGAAAATAGCAACTCCAGACTATGAAAAAGAATGTCAAGAAAAAATGCCAAGAAAGATTAAGGTTCTACTGTCTTCCGCAAAGGCAAATTTCCAAAGACAACTGTCGATGCATACAAGTAAACTGTCATTTTGAACACATGATGCTACTTGTAAAGATGTTAATTATATTAAAGTTTTGGGGACTGTATTTATTTAATAGATGTGGTATTTTGAAAAGATCAGTAGTAGTCTTGTTATTATCGTGTTCTACATATATAGATGAAGAATGTTTGTAAGAAGAAGAAGGTCTGCTATTGAATTAGCATATACAGTGTGAAGAACTTGGGCCTCAGGGCAAAAATGCTGAAAAAGGATGAAATAAAAGAAACTAAACACTTTTTTTACTTAATGAGGAGACAGTTTTGTTTTTCATAAATATTTTCTCCTGATATTTCCTCAATATCAGCTCAGCGCAATAATGGGTGCACATGAAATCATTCAGCTGATTTGGTTCCCAGACTGTAGCGCAGTCAGTGAAGGGGCTCTAAGTCCAATTATATCAGCTGGGCCTAGTAAATATATTCACCTCTCATAAGAATACATTCATCAGAATTTGATTTTGGGGAATTTACCAGACAGTATTCTCAATACTACTCCATTTTTCTTCTCTTTAAAGCCGAAGTGCCTAAAACTTTCCCCAATCTCATATTCTTCATTCTGGAGGAGAGCAGATAGATCTGCCCTTGAAGAATATGAGTTTCATGTCATATCTCATCCATACTGTTTTTTTTTTCTTTTAGGTGTCGGCAATACCTGTTATCAGCTGATGAGAACTTTTCCAATGAAACAAAGTTTAATCAGGAAATACATTGAAATACTACAGAGCAGTCTGATAATAATAGTATTTCCCCTCTGTCTTTCCACACCAACTCATCAATACCAAGTCACTAGTTTTGTGTTCCAAACCATTTATCATAAATGAGATATATATACTTTCCGTGGGGCAGATTCTATATTTCCTATGAACACTGAGTAAATCTGCAGTGAATCATGTCACTAAGCCTTCCTAGGCAGTAAGATAATGTTCATCATATGATGTTTAAAATATATTTTATATACATCATATGGTGATGCCCTGATCTTGGAAGCGACCAGGTCTAGTACTGGGCTATGAGACATGCCAGAACGTTGTGTGTGAACAGCTCGTGAGCATTTAACCACATAAACTGATTGATTTTAAGGATTGCATATGATCTCGTTGCTGATAGATGAAGGACGCATTTAATTTAATGAAAACATTTAATTAAGTCAAAATGGCCTCCCTATACACATTTTAGCTCATTGATGCCTTATTTAAAAGATATTAGCAATGGGTAAAAATAAGATTGAAATAAAGTAATATTCTTTAGAAGGATCTGCATCAAAGTCTATGAAATGTTGTTGAAGTTTGGGCAAGTTCTGAACTGTGGGCCTTCATTGGTGTAGTTAGTAAGAGTAAACCATTCTGAAAAATTAATGATCTGGAATTAAAACTACTTGTTCCTTAATATGTGAGTTCAATACAAAAAAATGCAAGTAAAATATATGCTTATTTGAAAGCAGTATTAATAGCTGGAAAAAATATTTTACTGATTCTCAGAATGATGAAATGGTCAAAAAATGGAAGACTAATCAAGAAGTATTAAGTTGAGAGCAAAAATAATAATAAAATATGAATTTTAATGTAAAACATGAAGCTAAAATGCAGCTATTGAAACACATTTCCAATAGTGCTTCTGTGCACATTTTCTTTAGATATTTTTGACTCTGAATTTATTTGTAGGTGTTAATTTTTCTTATTTTGCTTAAATGATATCAGTGTATCTACCTTTTGGTGCAACAGTTAGCAACAGCCTACAACTAATTACATTCCTTCAATGATGACATTGTAGTTATCCCACCCAACTGGAAACTACAAAAGGTTTAATTTGCATTCTCTAGAATTGAAATGGAAGATTTCTTTTTATCTATGCAAGGTTTCCATGAAGGTGCTTCCCTGATTTTCATACAAAAAGTTTACTGTGAGGGTGGGCAAACACTGGAGCAGGTTGCCCAGAGGGGCTAAAGAAACTCTCCTGTATTGCATGTGCTTAAATATCTGTCATAACAAAATTGCTTCACTGCTTCCTTGTTGCTTCTAGTTGGTTATTTCAGCAGCCAAAATGCTGAAATAAAGACTCCCTTTCGAAGTTAAGAACCAAGTGCGTGACGGAATATTTTAGTTCCAATTGGATTGCAACTCTGTGCCCAACAAGGCAGTGAGCAGATCTGCTCCTGGTTGCTCCTTTAGCCTTTGTGATCTGTGCTTTTATTTAATGCTCTGTGTTTGACAGCAAGCAATGAAGTCAAATTTCTGCTCCTTACCTCAGTAATATACTTTGGCTTAGCTACCTATGCAGGTAAGGCAACAGTGGGCTGGTAATAGCTGTTTTTTCCATTCTGCTAATATTTTATCATCTATATAGTAAGTAATTATAACATTTCCTGTAGAGGAAAATTGTTATGTTATCTTCCCCTTTTGAGCATGCAGAAGAAAATACAACTGAACAAAACTCATGTGGTTTATACTATGCCTGTTAAAGGTCTGACTAGGGCAAGGCTTGAGCCATGACTTGTAATTCAGACCTAGTCACAATGGCCATAATAAGGAGGGAAGAAACTATTTTCCCAACCATTTTTCTTGTACTCAGAAGTGGCAAGATGGTTTTCACTCAAGTTCTCTTAAAAATATAGCCTTGGCAACAGGTCATGTTCTCAGCCTGAAAGGCTTTGGGATGATTGACAGTATTGACATGATTAATTCTTCATAGAACAATATGAAACCATATTCACAGACACTACAAGTACATACATCTAGACTCTGCTAAAACTCTAATTTTAAGTATAATTGTCAGCTAAGCAAACAAAACTGAAATAAAAGCTGAAAACTGATCCTTTTCACCAATTGCAACCCAAGAAAGAGCTTAGCTGTATACTTCAAACAAATATTGCATAATATAAATGTATGCTGAAGCTGAAGTCATATTTTAGGTCAGATGTTTTATTTATCCATTACAAGATAAATATTGATTCCGGCCAGACACCTTTGACATGAGTCCAAGTTCCTTGAAGAATACGATAGCCTAATGATCCCTCCTAGAACAGACCAAGGGTGCATTTAGCTATGTGTCTTTTGTACAGAAGTGGCCAACAGACAATAACTAGAGAAGAGTATAGGAAGATCCAGCAAATAATGATTATTCCTCAGAAAAGTTTCCTAGTCTCCAACAATTTGTGGCTTAAGGACCTCCTGAATCTGGAAATATTTGTATTTAACAGCCCTCTGAGAAGTTCTGTTCCATAAACTTGTTGCTGTCCTTTGAACACTTGTCAGCTTTCAGCACCACAACATCCTGCAGCAAGAAACTATGAGCTGCTTAGATACTTTTAAAATGAATCAAGAGCTTATGGCTACTCTTGCTTTGAGCATGAAAGTTCTTAGTTTATGTAACACCTGGCATGTTAAAATGCCAGTCCAAATTGTTAGCTCACCATTTCAAAAACATAGGTACAGAACATTGTTTACAGAATGTGCTCAGGTTGGTCTCCTAACTCCTGTTATGTCAGTATAACTAGGTATATCCTTTGCTCAGCTATTCCACACTGGGAAGGAAGACATTTGTACGTTTTGTTAAATATTGTAATCTATGCCTGCAGTCATTAGGAATGTAGGACCAGATTATTGCACTGTATCAGTGTTCCTGTGTAATCTCCTGCAGTTCCTAATTGGAAAGTGTTTGTTACTTAATAGGAGTATGAATCTCTACACAGTGCACATCACAGTTTTATTCAAATTAATGGAGTTCTGCCTTTGTGCAGCAGGAGAGAATCATGACAATATTTTATTTTACCTCTGAGATCAAAGTACTACTGAAATACTTATCCTATGCTTCTGTATCAGACCTACCAACAGATGTTCACTGTTTTTAGAGCCCATTGATCTGCCCCCTTCATCACACTGAGCCGATTGATCTGATCCTCTGCATCATTGCAATATGTGTTCATGCAGCTAAATGTACCTTTGGTCTGTTCTAGAATGGGACATTATGTTATCATATTCTTTAAAGATTTCATTTTAACTTGGACCCATGTCAAGGGAGTCTGGCCAAAATCAATATTTATCCTGTAATGGATAAACAAAATATTTGACCTCAAATATGACTTGGCCATCAAATCTCTTTTCAGGGCCCTGTCAACATGATGGCATTCCTGCTGCTTTTCCTGCTGATTTTTCTGGGCCCTCAAAATTTTACTTTGCATAGCTAGGATGAATCTCTAGCATTGCCAAAGTGAACTGAAGACCTACTATTGATTTCACATGCACTCGTCTTGTATTCTGTTTGCAAAATGTATTCTAAATTTCCTCCCTCCAGAATGTTTGGAAAAGACCCCACATTCTCCCAGAATTAGCTAACCATGTTATCCTATTAATTTATAGTCAAAATATGAAAGTTAATTGCTCTTAATTATCTTATGTCCAATGAACATATGCTAAAGGCCATGTTAACAGTAATGGAATCAGAATAATCTGAAAATGTATGTTGCCTGTTAGCTGGTCTTTGAATCATCATAAAAGCAAATAGATTATTTTGTTTTCCCTTTAGGACCAGCTTATTTCTCACTGAGCTCAAGAAGACACGTTTAAATGACCAAGTTGCAGCTGGTTCAAGATTTTTGCATGCAAATGGCTTGGAAAGGAGGAGTTAAGAAAAGTACATGGACGCAAATATCCTATAAATACGTGACCTGTGCCTGCCTCTGTCTGCCCAGGATTACACCTCAATGAGGACTTTTAGAAAGAAAGAAAAAGGGAAGAGAAGGGAATGGCAAAGCCTTAAACAGCTTTAGCTGATGTGCTGGAAAAATTGATGATTGCTGCTGACACATTAGAACGTAAAGACCTGATCTTTACCTACAAGGGCACTGTCTACCCCACTGCTCTTTGCACTCCTGAAGTATTCAAAGCTATCGAGTCCTTTGAAACCAGAAGAGATGATGTCATCCTAGGAGGTTTTCCTAAATCTGGCATGTTTTGCTTGCTGCGCAAAGCAGGATGCCATAATAATAATGATAATCAGAACAGGTATAGTAGTAAGAATAGCAACAACAACAATAATAGCAATACTACTACTACTACTGCAGTAATGGGGTTGCATTCAGAACAATGAAATATTTATTTCAGATTGTGTTGAGATGGATGAGAGAGCAAAGTGACATTTCTATTTGCAAATTCAACAAAATTGTCTGGCATAAAACTGTCTAAATCTTCTTCATGTGCAGTGTTGTATATTCCCCTTCCTATAGGCGATATGAAATATTTCAGTCCTACCAAAATACAAATATTAGCATTTTTCATCATAGGAAATCACAGAAGCCACAGAAACTCAGACTGAAAAGGGACATTATTTCAGTGTGATCCTTTTGTTTTGCTGCATTCTTATTTCAGCCTCCATAAACTTTAGGCAAGTCTGCTGCCCATTGTGCATCTGCATTTCAAGTTTTTTAGGACTATAGTCTGTTTTCTTGTTGGGCTAAGAGGAAAAGGAATGGCACACGGGATATGCTGTAACCTTGCTGCTTTCCTCTTCTTGTCACAGCACAAGGTGTTCTGCTGACAAGTTGTAGTGCTGCGATCTTATTAGAGCACAGGCCTTCCTGGCTTGAAGTAAGCAACACATTCCTCAGTTGCATTGTTGTGAAGTGTCCTTCTTTGTTATCAGTACTGGTCATCCTTTTAACCCTTGCTCTGCTGTTTCTCCTGGTGCCTGCAGACACACATCCATTCCTACTGCATTCACACCGGTCTTAACATTTCTGTTATAAGTCTCTGCATGACTCCTTTAAAGTTTTAATTATTTACATGTGCTCATACAAATAATGGACCTGACAAAAGAGAAAATTCAAGCTTATGGTAATTTCCACTGACTATGAGTTACATCCGGGTCAGTTCAAGCTAAGAGGAATTTTGACAGAGTAGGAAAAAGATCAGAGAGAGAACTTGATCTGTGGCAAAAGCACAGTATTTACTGATGGATTTTACTAATATTCTTGTGCAATCCAACTAAGTAACTCTTTTTATCCAGTACTGTGCTAGTCAATGCCCTTCTTAAAAATGTCCTGTTAATTAGCAGTGAAACAAAGAACCAGAGAAATTTGTTTAGAACAATAAGCAACATTTTAATCTCTTCATATTTTATGATTTCATACAAACTCAGTAAGACAGTCCTTTCTTTTATCCTAATCAAAGTAGAAGAGACCACAATTACTTCCTTATAGGATTCAGCAGTGTTTTAAATACCATAGACTAGGCATATTTTTGGGTACTGCTCAATGTCCAGCATCTCATTTCTGTGAGTGTGAATCTCTACGCTGGAAAGTATTTTCTCTGTTTACCTAATGAGATTTTACTGGTCCTTCTCACGCACCATTTCATACATTGCATGCAAGACTATGCTTAAAGTTTTCCATGCAAAGTTTTCCTTTCTTTGTGCTTCCAGGTACAAACTAGTTTGGTCAAATCTTAAGTGACTTGATAGCAACAGCTGCAAAGAACAATAAAAATGAAGCAAATCATCACAATGATGTGCCAGAAGAATTCTCCTACCTTGAAATTGGAGATCCTGAGAAATATGAGGTGGGCATTGACGCTTATATGTCATTTCACAACTGAACTTATGTGATATGAAATACATCTTTGCAGAGTAAGTACTATGGACAACTATGCTCTAAACAAAATATATCCATGTAGCCCTGTAAGGAAAAAAGGTTCAGAAGGTCTGTGTGGGACATTTTCCAAAATTCAGTCTAACTTTATTCTGTAGCAGTTATGAAGCAGAAGATTCATGCAAAGACAAACAAAAAGGTCATGTAGCACAAGATGACATGCCAGAGATAGTCCCAAATGGAATTTCTGTAGCCTCTCCAACAAGCCAATTCAATCTATTGCTGCTCCGCTGCTCTCTTCCTTACCATCACAACATTTACTTATTAGCATCAAATACATATATGTGTTTGTTTTCCAAAGGCAGATATTTTTCATAAGGAAGTACAGCATTCTTCTGACTAGTTCAGGTTTCTCTGCGCTGTCTGGCTAATGTGCTTTTATTCAGATTGACAAGCCCTAGAGATGAGCGGACATCTTGATTCCCAGGTCTAAGGAGACCTTGCTGTTGGAGCAGCTCACAAGGAGGTTAAATACAGATGGGGCTGGTCAGAAACTTCTGCCACCATATGTTGAAGTTTAGATGCTTGCTCAGGTCTTTCTGTGATATTCCTTTTCCTGCAAATTTCTGCTTTGTTCTAACCTTCTCTCCTTCCAAATTTAATTTCAACTCCTTCCTTCTGCTATTCCCTCTCTTCTCTTTTCTTAGTCTCAATGGACTCTCCATTTTGATTACAAAGGGCTATGTCATTCTCATCTTCCTCACCAAGATCCCAGCCATTACTTTTTGATGTCTCTCACCACATAAGGAGGAAGCATGAACTCATATTTTGAAATAGGTCAGAGAAAACTTTTTCCCCTGAACAACTACTATTAAGAGCTTTTAGGGTTAGGGTTACTCAAAACACACAGTATTTGGCCCCAGGAAAAACCTTACACTTTCTCCTCTCCCAACTGAAATTTTTGGTAAGCTGATGCATAAGATGCTCAAACTAATAATGTTATGTTAATTATGCTGTTAACTTTCTCTCCTCTTTGAATTTTATTGAGGCAGATGAAGAAATTACCCCCAAGAAGACTTATACGTATCCATATGGCTCCTCAAAATTTATCTGAGTCCATTTTCAAGAACAAAGCCAAAGTGAATGCTCATTTTAATGATTTGTAGACATACTGACTTCAATGACTTTTTATGCCAATTTAGATTTTCTTTACCAGTCTTCTACTGGGACTGTTTTCTTGCAGTATCACAAGAACAAGTGGACTGTGAGCGCAATTCATTCTGCAAATACCATCATTTTACCCCAATTTGACCTTTCTTGCTCATTTTATCATTTTATCTGATCTATTTTGATAAAAACATCCTTTCATCATAAATGGCTCAAAATAAATCATTTGAAATAATTTGGACACTGATTATAATGTGAAATCAATACTTCAAGGCTACATAGTCCAAGAAATCAGTGCTGGGATAGTTAAATTGAAAATTGCTACTTTTCTGTTACAGTCCTTTCCTAATACCTGTATATATATTTGCATTTACATTTTCCAGATACTGCTGTTGCTCTGCAATCCAAAAGATTTAGCAACATCTTATTACCATTTTTTTCCCTAGTCTTTTCTCCTTTTCCATCTTAGGAATCTTGGGATGGCTTCTTTAAAGACTTCATGGCTGAAAATGTATTGTACTCTCTCTTAATAGAAATATTCACTCACAGTTACTCATGTTTTGGTCTCACTGTCTTGATCATCAACACAGAACAATCTCTAAAACAAACACTATATGGCCTTCACAATGGCTTTCTCACAGCTCCTCCTACACTTGCCTCAGTTGACTGGGAGTGATTTTACTAGAGGGTCTTTGTATGGAGGCATGAACAAGCAAATGCTTACTGTGGCCCTTTCACAGTGCCATAAAAAGAAAATGGATTTTCTCTGAGGATGCTCTCCGTTTGACTAAGCTAACCCCAATTCTGAGGACCTCCTGTAGTTCATTCATCTCAGCTGGGCAATGAAGACATACTTACAGAAAGACTCTAGAGTCACTAAGGAAACCTTCGCTATTCACCATGGCTTTTTGTGATTCAAGGTGTCTCTCTATTATTGTTGAATGTAAAAATAATACTAAAAATTAATAATAGCATGGTTTAGGGTGCGGAAGCAGTGAAAACAGCAGTGATAATAAAAACTCAGCTAAAGCGTAAGTATCTGTATCTCTAACTCTGTTATGTGGCTAAAGTATGATACTTATTTCCAAAGCAAAGTATCCAGCAGATCAAATGAACATAATTATTTCGTAGGCTAATCATCTGTGCTGCATTGTGTAGGTGTTAAGGAGCTATTCATTTCTAAAGCCTTTTTCATGTAGAATAAGGTCATGGTTTTACCTGGAGGAGAATCCTTTCTGTAGTTACTATATGGATTCTAGATTGGAAAGCATGCACTCAGTCTTTACTAATATGTCATCAAGTAATTATTATAATTAATATAAACATTTCTTATAAATGAATATAAATTATAAATTAATATAAATGCTTCTCTATTTTTATACAATGCTATGGGGGTCTTATTTCAACTATCTTTCTAAATGGAACAAATACATTGGCAGTGAAAATGTTATGCCTAAAAGTTTTGAAGAAGTAAAAGAGGTAAGTTTAGCACTGTTTGATGTACACTAGTGGTTCCTGCATCTTTCAAACACAGAATTTGTTGTCAGTATTTATTTTTTTGCAGACTGTTACGCACTCCTATTGTCTACATTGTAATCAGAAATGATGTAGGTGTGCTAAAACTCTGAAAACGTGTAAGATGAAATACTTCAGCTTGCAAACCACAGTTTGGGGTCCAAGCTCTAGAATTCAGGTAGTACAGATGACTGGAAGAGTGTATGGATGATTAAATAACTATACAAACTGTATACAAAGCTTGTACGAATACCACATTAGCAGTGTTTCAAAGCAGGATGGGCAAATATGCACCTCTCTGGATTTGCTAACCACAGCATTTCATATGGCCTTCAGCCTGGCCCAGCTGTTTCTTTCTGAAACCCTGCAGCTATGAGCTTGGCATATAATTACTTCATAGAGTCATGTCTGTTTGCATACATGATTCAGAAAGCACAGACTGATGATGCCTGGATATCAAGAGGTCATATATTAGATGCACATTTGGCTACATGCAAAGCACGTCCACACATATCAGATCATGGGATAAGGATATCCAGCCACAGAGTGGACAAAGATAGTGTTTTGTAAAGGGCAGAGGGACCACAGTGGAGGAATTACCCTAAAATAAAGCAACTGTCTATCTCAGGAAAAAAAATGCACCACAGGTTTACACACTACTTTACTGCATGAGACAATGTTCCAATGCTCTCCTTTCTCAGAAATGTATTTCCTGAAATTTTTTTTTGCTGACATTTCAATAACAAAGAAAGGGCAACTTTTTGCATATAAATAATTCTCTTCCCTTCTTATTTTCTTAACATTTATAATATGAACCTAAAACATTTTAATGTAATTTTCAGTTAACTCTGGACTGAACTGATGCACATATTCTTCTGTGCATGTGTTCATCATGTGTAAATGGACTATGCTCCTTTTCACAGGGCTTTAATGATTTAAATCCTGATTTGAGCAATTAGTTGAATTCATCCTAGGGACACCTCTATGCATCACTGTCTTTATACAACAATGTGGAGCTAAAAGAGATACCCAGAGAGTGGGAAGGCTACAGGGAGGAACCGGTGTGTTTCCTTGGATAATATCCAGTGTGCTACATTTTCCTAACAGAATACATATTTAGGAGTGAAAAAAATAGTTGATTTTTTTTGAGTTTCCTTTGAATGAAGAAGAAATTCATGCTGTTGTGCAGCGGAGTAGCTTCCAATCTATGAAGAAGAACTCCAAGGACACTCATAGGGCATTTGATGATGTTCTCTTCCATGAAGATGAATTTTCCACCCATTCTGAAGATATTGTTTTCAGCCTTTTTATTGTTAGGTATACTATAGCTTCATTGGCTAGTGTAATAACAGAGAAGTTTTCCTTTCATAAATATTAGCTGAATATTCACACTGTATAGTGATGAGTATTTCAATAGAATTTCCTAATTTTAAAGGCTATTTCACAATATTTTTTCAACTGGCTTAGCACACAGCTTTTTGGACACCTTTCCTCGTTTATAACTGTATGCATCTGACTTACAAAGTCAAGTAACCTGAGATGGGGAGAGTCAGACAGCTGGTGATGTGGCAATGAGTTCTTTCCTCTTCTGTGGCTAAAAGGAAATGAAACCTAGTCTTGTGGCAGCAGTGGCAGAAATCAAGTGACATTTAGCATGACAGAGCCTGTCCAGCCTGCAGTAGACAGCACTGCCTCTACTTGCTCTTCATCTGGGATGACGGGGTACTGCTGCTCTTCAGAATAACACTCTCAACAGGCTGGGGAGGGGAAGGCAGACAAGTCAGTCCGCTTCATTGGCGTCATGGGTAAAATGGGGCAGCATTAGGACCACTAAGTCCTTTTTTCAAGGAGACATTCACTTTTTTGAAAAATCTATGGGAGCTTTTTGAGGAGGCATCAGCTTTCTGGAAAGAAAATACTAGTTTTTTCAGACTATGAGCCTCTCTGAAAGCCTTTTCCTCCTGGCTGGCGGTGTCATCCTCTACTGAAGTAACTCCAGCATTAACAGCCTTCATGACAGGAATAACTAAGCAGCTGGTGAAGAGGTCTTGAACTGCAATAACTGTCTAGCTGATGTATTAAGATGAACAAAAATCAGGCCAGTTAACTTTATTTCATTAATATCACAACCCAGGAGTTACTCTGTGTCTATTTGCTCATCCCTGCCCTAAGGCTGGTACCATCTATTGAGTAAGTAAAGCAGAAAGTTGGGGAGCAATGCACCTTACCCAGTGGTCCTGCAGACTAGCAGAACCACTCAAACTTGGAAAGGAATCAAATCCAGTAATAATTTAGAAAGTGAGAAGAACACACTGCTTAACACGCAAAGGGATATAAATGACTCATTCTGAGAAAATAAATACAACAAATATTAAAACCTGAGCATTATACTATCAATATAGTATCAATACTGCTTCTTTGTACGTGCTGTTAATGACTGGAGGAAACTTTTTGAGGAGAAGCATAATTTGGAAATGGACAAAATGTACAAGGAATATTTAGCAGCAACCACTCTTGGAACAAGTTTAAAATATGCTGTGTATTGCAAAGCCTGAAGGATAAAACTGAACTTCTGAAGCAAACATTTCCTGAACTGTGACCAGGAGTGCAGTTCCATGACATACAGGAGACAAGCGGATGCTGCAGATAAATTTTATTCAGACCACAGATGTCTTTATAGTGACAGCAGTGTATATCAGATTTTAATTTTAAACGTAAGACCTTTGGCATACTGAGATGGTGTTCATTTACTGGATAGTAATATAATTAATCACATACAGATGAGTCTAACAGCTCTGCTTCACAATATACCATCTTAAGGAAATATGCTATTTCCCCTTTTATTATCAAGCTTTTCAGTCTTGCTAGACAGCTTAGGAGTATTTGATACCGGGAAACTTTGTTAAAAAATGTTTCAGTTCGGGCTACTTCTTGGCAGAAAGAGTTCTGCCAGAACTGAGCTCTGATCCAAACGTAATTCAAATCAAGGGAATTAGAAATTGAATTAAATCTATATGAAACACTGACAAAAACAAAGGAGGCATTGCAGCACTTAAAACAATAGTAGCTCAGTCTTTTAAAAGTGTAATTATCTTCTTATAAGCAGAATATCAGCCTCTCTCTGAATAGCTTTGGGTAATTTTGGTGCATATCTACTGCCAAAGTTTGCTCTGTATATTCTCTGTTAGGTGTTATGCTTTTTTGCACCTGAATCTTATTAACCCATAATTTGTCAGCTTGAGCATCCTGGTTTTTTTAACCTAACAAGGATGATTGTAGTAAAACAAACAGTTCATGTTTGTATGTGTGTTATTCCTAGGAACTACTTTTTTTATTGTTTTAGTCACAATAAAATAAAGCTACAGCTTATAGCTGCCTTTTAAGTTGTTTCATGAATTTCCAATGCCTCTCACACCTGTCCATGAGGTCTGGTCCTGGTTTGAGAGGAGCCATGAGTCGGCTGTGAGGTGACAGTCGGAGAAGCAAGAGGCTGATCCATAGCCATAATTTCTCAAATTACATCACTGAGTGATGTCTTTCGGTTACCTGCAAGTATTAGCTTTTCTGATAATGCAGGGAATATTAGTAATCGCTAATGGCTGCTTTATCTGTTAATCCACTGCTGTAAGGAGAAGAACTGACTGACCCGAATGTGGGAAAGTGACTGGGAGAAGCTCCTGGTCAGGCCCTGAGTCCTAGCTACTTTTTCTGTCCATGCAGGTCTTCTCTGAAGTCAAAAGTGAAGCAGTGTTTTCAAACTTGCAGACTTTCATGTGGGGGTTGTGGAAACTCAAGACACCTGGCAATGTTGTATTAGCAGGAGGTATTTTTTGTGGGAGGGATGTGTCTTGGCTCTTGCTGTGGAACTCTGTGAAGATCGGATCCGGACGTTAGTCTTTAAGAACTTCCAGAAAAGCTCCAAAGAAACTTCTCGGCTGAACTTCAGCTAACCTTCCAGAAACTTGCCCTGCCCGAGCACAGTAAGGCTTGTAACCGTCAGTTGCACTGCGCAGGCAGCCTGTGTGCTGACCCCAAGGGCAACTATATTCTCTAGCTTTTCTTAAGTCCTTACATGTGTCTGAAACAGGGCGTACACCTTCCCTGGGAAGTAGAGCAGCATCTCTGCAACCTTACGCAGCTGACAAAACTCAGTATGTCCCATGCTCATTGCAGTGTCTGAATTGCATAGTTTTTGGATCAAAGGCTTTGAGAAGGATTTTTCCCTGCTACTGACTGCTGCAGACCATGGTAGGATGAAGCTCTGCACCTGAATACGGGAACTCTGTCTCACCTGTGGTCCCAGGAATACTTTTCTCCTGCTGGTTCCCAAGAAGTGAGGGAAGGAAATTGCATAATTCAGATGCAGAGAGTGCAAGTGCTGGACTCCCCCTGCAAAATAGGGATGTTTTTAAATCTCTTTTAAACTTCCAGACTAGGAAAGAGAGCTTCTAACAAATCCACAGTTCATTTTAGTAAGTTTTCTACTGCAAGTCAGTTCCCTACATAGCAGCTGATTGCTTCCACTCCCTGCTCCATGAATGTGCTGCATTAACATTTCTGTAGAGTAAATATAGTTCAGGAATCAACTATTCAAACATTCAGTACTCTTTTCTCATCAAGGTGTTTCCCTGATGTGACCAGCTCGTTATCCACTCTTCAAAGCAGTGTTGTCCCTTTCTCCCTCACCTTACAGTTCTCCAACCTGATAGGTTTGGAGACGGGTAATATTTTGCATTTCTACCACTTTTCTTCCACAGCTTGCTTTTAGTCAGTAAGTGTCAACTTAACTGGAGATCACTTTGCTCTTTTCCAAGTTGACAACTACTGAAGGTTAGCAGGAACTCCCCTGGAAGGAAAGATAAGTGTGGGGTGTTAAAGCCTAATGAGTGAAACAGTGGTTTCCCGCAATATGATCTGGGCTGTGTACGATAAACCCTTCACCAAAAAAACGTGTTATTCAGACCAGACTTCTTTGTATGAATTAGTAACCATTCTTATTCTAGGCCTCCAAGCTTCAAGTAAAGTCAAGTAAAAACCATCGTAAACAATGAAATGTCACCAATACATTGAGTGATAGGGTGTGGGAAAGCCTAGGCGATCCAGCAAAGCTAGTCTCAGCATCCCCTGTTCCACAGGGAGTCAAGGATCCCAATTACCAGACAGCCTCTGTGGCTGATCACAGGACATAGTCCCAGCATGGGAACAGCAGTGGAAATATTCAGGAGTGAAAAGTAATTTGTTACGCTGTTATTGTACGTTAGCAGGAGTCCTGTTGCCTTGTGGCTGACTTTTACTCAATGTAATTCGGATAAAGTCTGCAGAGTTACAGCTGTTACAAAATTGCTATTCAAATGGCTATACAGGCTTCAAGACATGGTGAAATGGACTCAAAACTGGACCAGTCCCAGGTGTCCACCCTCCCTAGCCACTCTGAAGAACTCTGCCATCTCAGGCTGGAGGTAGTGGGAGAGACAGGGGATGGCCAGGAGGACTGAGCTCCTGAAGCAGTTCCTGACCTGTATCCCTGGTGCATACAGAAAACTGTCATCATTTTAAGAATACTTTAAAGCAGGATGCTAAAAGCTGGATGTATTCAGGCATTTCATCATTAACTGTGTGACGGCAGCAACTGTGGAGTTTCTGGAGGATAGAACAGTAATAGGTATTGGCAGAAAAGGACTTAAACTAATCATCTAAAGATATAAAAGTCTTGACTTTTCCAAGCCCCGTGTGGAAATATATTTCAGACATATCTTAGTATGTCTGGTGAGCTGTGCTGTTACTGACTATTTTTATGTCTTATGTGTTTGGAGATAAAACCCCCTCATCCTTACACAATGAAACAAATCTCAACATAGGAAATGGACTTGAATTAGGAAATGTGAAAAGAAAGATGAAAGCTAAGGGATACTGTTAGGATGAAAAAGGACAGTGGTGAAAATGAGGGAGCCTTTGAGACTAAGAAGGAAGGAGGGGGAAATAGAAAGAGGGAGAAGCTTTCATGTTTTTGTATCTGTGTTTTTCTTGGGATCAAAGGGGACTGTGCATTTTGATTAACTCTAAGCTATAAAAGTTCCCCAGAATGGAGTTTTCAAGAGAAAATTGTCCAGTGCCAGGTACATCAAGTGAAATATGAGTTTGCCTTTCCCCTCTAAGAATGAATCTAGAGGTAAAGAATGGAATCTAATTAGAAGAAAAGAGCCAATGAGTCCTGCTGGAGTCCTGCTCAAAATATAGATTGGCAAGATGAATCAAACCTGCTGACCATAAGAAAAAGGGAAATGAAAATCATGAGGGAAAAAGAATATACATTTTTTTATTAGAACAGGAGGGTAAGAAAATGGTAGAACATGGAAAAAGGAGAAATGGGGAGAAAGAATTCTCCACAAAGTTTACTGTGAGCACTGGACATCTGGTCCACAGTGGAATGTCTTCAGCAGAGCCCCTCAGTAACTGAGCACTCCCAGGAGACAGGCCAAGAAGAGCAGAGTGGCTGCATAAGTGGTCTAATCACTTTGCTCTAGGGCGTGCCCTGGTTCAGGGCTGAGAAACACTGCCTGGGCACTGGGAGGGAACATGAGTTAATCTGGTACATAGATCTCTACAGAAATATTTCATTATTCATGAGCACTGGGTTTTCTTGGGAACAAAATGCACCACAGGAATTTCTCATTTGCCAGTAATGAGGTGCTGCATGAGGCAGGAGAGGAAAGACAGGCAGTTATGAGGTAACTGTTCAGGACAGGAAAGCCTGATTATGTGGCTACTGCATGACATACTAGGAAGTCCAATACTGAGACACTAGTTTTGCTAGCCTGTGTCTAGCAGGGCTTGGAGTGTCTGTTCAGCATCAGCTCCTCTAAGCTGACCCCTGAGGAAATGATGCATGAGCTCTTCACGTATTTCCTCTGGGAAAATCTTTTTGCTAAGGCAGAGAGCAGTATGACCCAAGACAGCTTGGGTCCAGCGCTACATGCAGAGGACTAGGAAATACAGGACAGACATCTGGGGGTGTCCTCAGGGAGCCATCTGATATCTCTCAGGGTTTGTTAGATATGATGCTGCCAAAAAAGGTTATGCTGCTAAGATCATCTTGGAAACAACTCAGGAGTGTTTATCACTCAGTGACGTGTCTGAGCTTGTAACTCTTGTTCCAATATGAGGTACCATTAATCTTCAGTCTGACTAAACTGCATATAGATAGTTGAGAATTGGGTGTTTCTAGGGGAGAGATGTACAAATTACTGTTTTCCTCCCTGTTTCCTTACATCAGCTCGTCTCTCCTGTACCCCTATCTGCATAGCCTATGACTTCCATGGCAGAGCCCTATGTCTTCCTCCTACATCCCAAACCTCAATCCCAGCTGTACATGACAAAGCCCTTGTCCTACTCCAGGATGCATGGTGTGGAGCATGTTCAGCTTGCTTAGTCCTCTGGTCTAAGGGACTCGGGGAGAGGTGAAAAAAAGTGGTAGGGCATGGGCCAAGAGTAAGTAGGACAAGTGGCTGGTGGTGCCTATGTGTTGGCCTGGTGACGAGCTATTCAGCATCTGAATTAGCCCACAGGTTATTAGCAGGCAGTTCTACTTTAAACTTTCCGAATGATTAATTTACAGTGTCATTGATAGAGACTTAACAAAATCCATGGAAAAGCATGTTTTTAAAAAAAAACACAGAAAAACATTGTGATTTATTTTACGTGGCTTTCCAATCCTCATATTACAATATTTGATTAAAACTAAATATCTTTTACAAGTTAAGTGAAAGAAGCAGTAAAAATATGATCTTTAGACATGAAATTAAATTATCTTCTCTCTGTGAAAACACATGTTTTTGACTATGGTTATGACCCCAGCTGGACATTTGCAGCTCCTCTAGGAATATATCCACTCATGTCTCATGTGCCCTACTGAACAAGTTACATTTGCTTTGATAATCCTGATTTGTGCATTTCAGTTCATATATCTAAAACTAGAATGATAATTATTTTTTGCAAAGAATGTGACATGAGTAATTTTTTCCTTTTCTTAGGCATCTGAATAACCTGTTTCAAGATATCTACTTAATCAGCTTTGTTTAACATCTAGTAGATTTGTGTTTTAGATATGGCCACATATGCTTTGTGTGTATGACATAATTACTTCTATATTAAAGATTCCAGAGCTTTGACTATTTCAGGGGCATAAAGCATAATGGGATTAATGCTGGGTTTGCAGGCAACAGGAGATTTACTGGTTTAGTAAAACTCAGAAGGTCCTCCAAAACATCAGTGAATGTTTTGTAAGGCTTTGACATTCTTTTTGTCTCCTGCTGCTCCCCCTTCCTCCTTTACTTTTAGTATCAAATTCTGTGGATACCCAATGGAGCAACAGGTTACTTTTTGACTGGCATTGTGAATCGGGTCACTGGCCTGACTCCTCCTTTTGCACATTTATTTAATAGCAAAGTTCCAGAAGAAGATCTCCTATTTTTTTCTTTTTTTAATTAATGTCACCAATACTGATGGAAAACAGATCAGGTCTATGGGATAAGAACAAAACAAAACAAACCACTCCCCCCAAGGAAATGCATCTCTTTTGGTGATGGTTTGAGGAGTTTGTTAACATACAGCTTAAATGTGCAGATTAGTATGAGAAGGTGATTGCTCCAGAATTCTGTGACAAGAAATGCTCTGTCTCTGCTGGCACAGCTGTCCTCAGTACCCATTAGAGAATTAATAACAGAGAGAGGGCAGTTAACCTTTGTATCTGTACTTTGGCCACTAGCCAATGCATTGAGATGTTGAAAGCTGGTGAAAATTGCTTGTTTCCTACCTTGTTCCAGCAAAGGGATTAAGAAAATGGAAACTCTCCAGAGACAGCAGAGCTGAGGCTGAAAAGGAGCTGTGAGAGTGGAGTTTAGAAGAGACAAATGGAAAACTTTGGGTAGGAGAAAGGCAGAGCTGGATATACTTTTGTATTTTTGTGTATTGACTGTTGTCTAACCTGACGCTGTGACAAGCCTCGGTCTGGGAAGGTGAGCTTCACTGAGAAGACTCTATGGTTTGGGAGAAAAATCAAAAAAGAGGATCCTGGATAATTCTGCAAAGGATTATATCCCAGATCAGACAGTATTTTAGAGGGTAAATAAAATGAGCCTGGATCACGTACAGAGGGTTAATTCTTTTTCATCTCTATTTCAGTATTTCCTTCAGTTTCAAGAAAATAACAATAGTGTCTTATAGTCTGGTAAATAATCTGTTTTGTGGCTGTTTGCTCACTACTGTCATGTACTCTTGAGGAGTCATACTGTAGCCCTTCTGGGTCCACCCAATTAATGTTCTGGGAGCATATATGTGTAAGGTATTGATAAGATCAAGAATTCAGCAACAAGGCTCACATGGACATACTACTGATCCATGGACCCCAGATTTTAACAGAGAGTGTATTGGATATGTGGAATATGGATATGTAGACCGAGATTAATTCTACACTCTCTTAAAATTGGAAGGTATAACAATCTTTTGAACCATCAGAACTGGTAAATATCAAGATAGGGAGAGCTATGAAAATTTCTTAAGCTAATTTTTATCTAATTCTGAATCTGGTATGTAGATTGCTATAGCATTAACATAAGAGTACATGTATATAGCACAATAATAGTAAAAAGATTATGCAGCCACCAAATAAGATGTTCATACCCAAATAAAGATATCCTTAGAATATCTTTATCCCCTGTTATTTTGCTTAAGCTTTTGAGTTGGGTCTTTCTTTACATAATTACTGCAGTTTTAGGGAACTGAGGTGTATAGAGTTGAGCATGGTTCTTGTGATGGGAGTTTACCAAGCCCTTCATTTACAGACCTTCAAGGTAAAGCAACTAATACACTCAGGGCTCACTTGTCTGGAGTGTTTGCATCTAGAAGTGTAATTGGGTGAGGTTGGCTGATTTTTAACAAGAAATATTAGCTTTTTTCACCAAATGAATGAACAGTGATTTATTCTTCATGTTGTCTCAATGATCAGTTTATCTAAGGCAAGTAGCGTTCTGCGATATAGAAAAAGAACAAGGAAGGTGAAAAGTCAGCTTTATTGAAATCAACAGAAGAAAACACCTTTTTGAAGGACCAGGACTTCATTCAGAGTAACAGAAGAGAGAAGTAAATATGGTTATAGCCCTTCCTTTGCTGTAATCCCACTCCCAGTAAATCCCATCCCCTCAGCTGAAGAATCACATCCTATCACCCCCGTCTCTGTCTGGAGGCTTTGACTCCCTTCTGATCAAGCACAGGCTAAATTATTCAGGGGGAAGAATTGCCACATTTGGCATTTTCATGACAGAGCCGATTCCACTTTAAGCTCTACTTCTCATGGACTCAGTTGTAGGAGCCCAGGAAATGTCCCCCCAAGGCTGATGGATGATTGGAAGGATATTAGGATAGCTTCATGAATGGATCAAGGTCCAAATCTTAAATCTGATTGGGTCGTTTTGGAAGACTGATCTACGGAAGCCTTTTCCAGAGTCTGACTGAGATGAATGCAGTACATAGCAATAATTACAGAGACATACTTTTTCCCATTTAACATCTGAGTGTAAAACGTCTTGAGGGTATGTTTGGGGGCTGCTTTGGTGTTTAACAGAAAATGGATCCACATAAGGTGAACAGCTCACTAGGCAATTGTCATCTGGCAGTGTGCTGCAGCTATCACAGGAAAGGTCACCAGCCTCTTTCTGCAAAGCTCCACAATCAGGAGAGTTCAGGTCTGACACTTTATGGGAAGTCAGGAACCTTTAGAGGCGTTGTGGTCACTTGAATAGCAAACACCGTTAATCTGGAGATTCCCAAATCCTTTAATCTATTTTTAATCTCCATGTTTTTAAAGCTGCTTCTCAGAAACTTTAAACCAGCTGATGTTTTCCTGCAGTCTCCTCTTTCAGTATTTGGCAGGATCGAAGGTTCTTTCTTATGTAACCTGTACAGTGCAAGATACAGTCCTCCCATCTCTCAGCTAAGGTATCATAACAGATGGCTATGTCAAAGGCTTACATTACTAAATCTTGATCCTGCTATTTTTGCCAAGAAATTTAACTCTCCTCAAAATCTCTTCTCATGACTTAGGTCTTCTAATTGGTTTTTCTCTGCTAATACTGTTTTCTTGGCTCCTAAAGATGAAACATACCTCCAAGGAATAATTGGCCTGACTGCCTTTTCTGGCAAAAATACACTGCAAATCCTCTGAATTTTCTCTCTCAAAATTTCTCCAGACTATTCTGCCAGGAGTGGAGTGTGGGAGTGAAACGAGCTGTTTCTATCATGGCAACCCTTGTCCATGTTGTTGCCTGAGATAGATCAACCATTTATATATGTCTTTTTCCTTTTGTTCTTGATTAGGGAATGCCCACTCTCCCTATCCTTCTGTTGCCAGCAGGTAAAAATCTCTCAATTAAACAGATTTTTTTAGCTTTAGTCCATGACAGTTTCATATCAAGAGAAGATAAAAGTAAAAAAATTGAGGCTTTCATGTTTTGCTGGTGTGGCTGCTTTCACAAAGAATCGGCAAATGTGGATACACGAGAATATTTCATGATACAGCAACTTCTAGCAGAAATACTTTGCATTACCCAAAATGTTGTACAAATTCTTCCAACACTTTAAACAGCAAATTAGTCCTTTAGTTTCTTTCCACTGCAGCCAGTTCAGCTCCTACTAATGCCAGTCAAGCAATTGTAGATGGTGCCAACTGGCTGCACTTTTGTGCTAACCCATCTTGTTCTACAAATGGATGAGGGAGGAGTCATATGATGCCCACTTGGTTCAGACACCCCATGTATATAGGAAGTCTTTATATACTGACAAAGCTTTACAGAAAAAAAGAGATAAAAAGAAAAGCATAAGATTTCTATGGACTCATGAAAATTGATGTCAAAATGCAGCATATGTAGAGCTCGTTCAGCCTGCCAGCACTGCAGTGTGCCTCAGTGCCCAGATGTGAATTCCTAGGGGTGTGCAAATGGCAAAAGCATGCAGGTGCTCAGCTGCTAGCCCTCCTGCTTAGAGCACCTAAAATGGCAAAATGGAGATAAGAAAGAATGAAATTTAGATGCTTCTCATGAATTTCAGAGGGGAATTTTTTTTTCCATTCCTCTCTTCTTTATAACCCATTCTCATGTGAGACACATACCATTAAATCTGGGACTAATTGTAGTTTTTCTTGTGAGATCAGTGGAGTCAGAGGTTCATCACCTGACATACATTATAGGTGCTGATCATGATAACTGAGGCTGTTATCAAATCAGCAATGATTAATCAGTTGTTAAACAATGACTGAGAGCATTAAGGAAAGAATGTATTTAAATTCATCATTCTTAGGTAAACTCCAGAAGGCTGAAACTCAGTATTGCAGTCAATTAGAGAATAGCAATGGCAAAGAGTGTATTTGTCCTTGTGCCTTCCCTGCCACCAGCTGAAGGGAGCAGCTGGCCACTATCACAGGGCAGTCCACAGCTTACTAACACAGTGAACACTTTCTCTCCCAACCTCAACACTGCTGATCCCCAGTTTAGTGAGAATGATGAGTTATATAATAAAAAATCCCAGTAGAGTGAATATTGAAAAGAACATAACTACCATGAGGAATTTGATTTTGCAATTTAAATCCTAGCCTATATTGTGTGTCCTTCTTGTATTTTGAAATATTATGTTCACAAGCTCTGTGCTGTAATTATTTGCAGATTTTTGACATATGATACTTTGAAGTTAGGTGAGAGTTGTAACCTAAGATGCAATTACATTTTCTTGTTTTTCTTGTTGAGTTACTTTCAACTTCTGTTGATTTCAAAAGGTTCAAGTGACTTAAGGTCTTTGTCCGGAGTTATGTATTTCTTTACGGTTTCAGAAAGAGTAGTAAACTGTTGTTCACAGAATGCAAAAAAAAGGGAGGGGGCTATTAAAAGGTAATCTGTGGTTCTCTTTCTCTGTGTAGCATTTCATACTGTGAAAGAACCTGTGCATGAGAGACAGGAGAATGGAAAAACCGAGGAAGAAATTTATTGATCTGGTAGATAAGGCAATGGTTGCTGCTAACACAATGGACCGTGAGGAACTGCTTTTTTCTTACAAGGGGATTCTCTACCCTGTTACTGTTTGCAGTCCTGAAGTATTCAGAGCCATGGAGTCCTTTGAAGCCAGAACTGATGATGTCATTTTGGCAGGATACCCTAAATCTGGTGAATACAGTTTGCTTTCTTCATAAGAAAAAAAGTTCTGTAATGAGAAAGAAGTATGTTGTATTTAGAATTTTCAGAAAATTTTGTAAAACTATTTTTTTTTCTCAAAAAGGCATAATGAAATATGAACACATCATATAGGGAATTTTTCAAATGAATGAGAAAATGACATCTGATTGCTAATGCATGTAATATTTTTTAAATTTTATATTTATGAATAAAAATTGGAGAGAATCAAGATATAATTCTCATACCAGAAATAACTAGATCTCCTGACATTGCAGGTCCTGCTCTTGCAGTTATATTTGTAAAGCTCCTAGCTTTACATTTCTACATAGAACTGATCTTTTGGTGCCTTCATGTGCAATGCTGCATATTCCTTAGGTTTTTTCACACGGATGTCAAGAACATCTTAAATCCATAACTATGAAAAAATTGTTTTTATAACAGTCTGAAAGGGTTACACTGATCTTTGACTATGAGGAGATCAAGAGATCTTTGCTGGGGTTGCTAGTTTACACTACATCTTTGCTGCTTTTACCTGAAACTTTTTTTTAAATCTGAAACTGCTTTTACCACTAAACTGGTCTCTGTCAGAGCTACAGGTTTGGATTAGATGAGTCACATATCTTTTTTTAGTGTAGCTATTTCTCTCCTTGTGCAGTAGGATTCATAGTGTCTTATGGTAAATAGTAACATTTAAAAAAATTGAAAAGTGTTTGCCGCTTTATCATGTTCTCTTTTCTAAGATGTGCTATGCACCAAAATGTGGCCATTAATACTGTAATAACAAAGATGTAGAAACTCCAGGTCCAGAAGTCAGGAAATGGTAAACAAAAGGTAGGAGTTCTCTACAGGCCCTCTTCTATGCTATGAATAAAATATAATTTATATACATAGGAAATGTCACTGTAGAAACCTAATTTTTAAATACAACCCTACATATTAGTAAAGAAAATGATCATACAGCACAATTTTTGAATCTAGTTTTTGCTCATTTTTTAAACTGTAAGAGGAGAAGATGCATATGTGTGTGTATATATACACACACACACATATATATATACACATATACATAGGAGTGATAACGTCAGTTGTTCAGGGTTCACTCAGCTTTATGTGGTTTTATGACTGTGGGGCAGTATATTGAAGTTTTGTAACTCATATTTCCTCCCAAAATAATCCTATATAGCATGTGAGAAACCATATATAATATACTAGGTTTTGACGTACAGGTTTACCACCCCAATCCCCCCTTGTATTTGTCAAAAAAAAATTTGGTACATTGATACCTTAGTGATTCTTCTCCTTTTTTTAGTTAATTTATGATGCACAAGTTTTTCCAGCTGCTACTTAGCCATTTGAGTTGGAGAAATGTACCCTTGTGAAGGAAGAAGGTAGTTTCAGTACTCCTGAGGGGAATTGTTCAGATAGTCAGCTGTGATTGTATCATATGAAAAGGAATTGGGCAACTCACCTGGTAGTACTCATTAGCTCTTGGATCTCCTGGCAAATCCATTTCTGCCTATTCTAAAGGTTTTACGAACAATTCTGGTTTTTTCCCCTTTCAGGTACAAACTGGGTAGGTCAGATCTTAACTGATCTGGTAGCAACATTTGAGAAGAAAAATCAAGATGAAGAAAACAGTGTGAATGAGGAAGAACTAGAAGAATTCCCCTACCTTGAAATTGGAGATACTGAGAAATATGAGGTGGGCACAGAATGCTTATTAAAGTTGTTAAAATTTGGTGTTTCAAATACTTAATACATGGTATGTGAAATATTCCACTCTTTGTTCAGATCTCTGACCATTTCTCTGTAGGCTGCATCTGCCCAGGATGAATCTGATGTCTTGCAAATGCTGAAGAATAAATACACACTATAGAGGGTTTCAGAGAAAGCAGGGACTACTGAAATTCATTGTAGCATGTTTTACATTTAAGAAGTTTCATAAAAAGTCAAGTAACATAGGAATAGCTTTTGTCTCTTCCATTACTTCCTCTTCCTCATCCTTTCTTTCATTAGGATCCTTTAGCTTTCACCTCCTCCTAGTTAGTGTCTGCTTCCTTTCTTTAGATTTGATCTTTCATGTAGCAGAACACACAAAATTCATTTATCTCTGAAAAGAATTAGCAATGGATAATCTTCTTTCCAGATGTTCATTCTCCAGGGCTTTTGCAGATTAGAGCTACTCAGACTAGTCCTCTAAGATCCCAGGATAATACCCAGAGAGCATAAGTACTTCTATTAGCCAAAACCCACTGATAAATTTAACAAAGTAATATTTTACCATAGTAGATTTTATCATGGAAGAGAATACTTCTATTAATTGAACTATCCACTTTCCTTCTTCCAATTCTTTACAAAGCGAATGAACAAACTACCTTCTCGAAGAGTTATATTTACTCATCTCCTTCCTGACAATTTCCCCAGGTCAGTCTTCAAAAATAAAGCCAAGGTGAGTGCTGATTTTAAAGTCTTGTAAGCATACATCCTAATAGATTTTTTCAAAGCCAATTTAGTACTTTATTACTAATTTTCAAAATCACTACTACACTTAATAAGTGCTTAGCTGGGCCATTTCTAAGTGTGTGCTAAATAACTGCCATTCATCTTACCAAATATCAGTGAATCCTGACAACAGAAAGTGGTGTGTTCGTCTCCACAAGGGATATGTGAGGGAAAACTTCAATTTTGAAATGTATTTTTACATGGTTTTCTACAGAAAGCTTTTTAAGGTGTTGTCAGAAGTGAGGGTTTCAGCGTGTTAAGTTTTAGAGAGAATTTGTATTTGTGTCATTTTTTCCCCCCATCTACCTAAATAATGAATGGTGCTTGTATCAAACAAACCAGGCTTAGATTCTGCATAATTAATTTGTTAACATGGAAAGGATAATTTAAAAATTATAGGTAATAATCTTCACAAGGCAATGAAGCAAAATGAAATACTTCACCTTCTGGATTTAGAATAAAATTGGTACTTTTGCAAGTAATATATGAGGCACAATACATTTCCCAAACTGCTGTTATAAAGTAGATTGTTATTATCTTTATATAGTGGTTTGTTATGTCTTGCTCTAGAAATAACATATTTTAATTTTCTAGATATTACTGCTGATTCGCAATCCGAAAGATGTAGCTACATCTTTTTACCATTTTTCCAATGGCTTATCTCCTCTTCCCTCCTATGAGACCTGGGATGATTTCTTCATAGCTTTCATGACTGGGAAAAGTACAGTATATTCTTCTATCTGTGTCAATTATTCAGTGTTTTGACTTTGTTTGGGCCAAGTCTAGTGTATTACAAAAGACAGTCACCCTCCCACCCCAGTTTTAGATTGTGTACGTTCTCCAGTTTGGTATATGCCATGGCCAGCAGAAGGAGGGTTAAGCAGGGTCTCAGGGTTAGGGAACTCTGCAAGGTGTTTTGAGTCTGATAGCTCTTTGGTGGACTCACAGCTGAGAATCCACTGACAAACTGACAAGTTTCACCGTGTGGACTCAGAAATGGTAGCATGTGCCCGAGGCACGTGCGCATGAAGGTGGCAGCTGCTAGGCTGGGCTTCTGTAGGCTTTTCCCTGGCTCCCTGTCCTTCCCACTGTGGGTCCTGGCCTCCCAGCCACATGCTCCTGCCCTGATGCTATTCCCCCCGTTGTTCCAGTATGACTGTCTGTGGGGCTGGACGATGAGCCAGCTCAGGGAGCAGATCTGGCTTTAAAACAGTCCTGCAAAACATGTGAGAAAGGGAGTGGGCTGCACAGCAGTTCTGTCTGCACAGCTAGGGGTCACACGAAACTGGAAACACACAGCTAGGGTGTGAGCTGCTTAAAAAAACCCCACACCTGAGAGGAGGTTCTGTGGCGGTGCTCACAGAAGTGCTGAGCCTTCCCTGCTGACTTCCCATGAAGGCAGGTCCTTCAGAGCAGTACTGAGTTGGTAAGGAGACCTATGCTGGTGGCATTGGCTTTAGGGGCAATGATAACAATCTGAACAGTCTGGAGCACAACCCCATAACTCCCACAGAAGGGGGTAAAGTCTTTGGCATAGATGTGATTAATAATGCCCATGCCTGAGGGAGTAACCTGAGCAGTAAAAATTGGTTTATATTATAAGAAGGTTGTCTAATCTTCATTTATTCTTTGTTTCAAGATTATTTTCTTTTATTTAGTGCCCTGGGGATCCTACTTTAATTACATTTCTGAATGGAACAAGCATGTTAATGATGAAAACATTATGACCATAACTTATGAAGAACTGAAAGAGGTGAGGTTAACAATATTTAACAAACATTTTTTTACTTCAAAGAGCATTTGTTCCTAAACTGATTAACCATTATATTCAAATAGTGTGTTCATACTGTATGATACAATATGAGATAGATTTTTGGGTTTGGGGAGGGCAGAATGAAATTCAAATTTAAAAGACATTTTTATTTTATACATGAAAATAGTTCTTGTTTTCTTGTAAGTTGTGGTTTAGGCCAAAATCATTGTAAATCTAAATCCCATATAATTCTTTTTTGGAGCTTTTATATACGCAACACTGCTGATCTGTCTCAGCTGTAAATCATATACACTTGTTTGTGATCTATAGGAAGACAGATTCTATCTCTTCTGTAACAGCTGTAGAAACGAGAAACACTAAGTACTGCTTCAGTCCTACTGAACCCCACAAATAGTTTATATATGTAGCCAGCAGAGAGATGTAGAGAAGTGAAAATACCTTTAAAAGGAAACAATGCATTTTGTTTGAATGACATGTGATGTGTTACTTTTCTCTTTTCAGAATCGGGCCCTGGGAGTGAAAAATATAGCTGCTTTCTTTGGGATTTCCCTGACTGAAGAAGAGCTTCAGAGTGTTGTAGAGAGGAGCAGTTTCCAGTCTATGAAGGAGAACTCACTGAAGACCCATGGGGCGCTGGGCAATGTTCTCTTTCGTAAAGGTAGGGGGCCCCAAGAGGTGGAAACATCAGTCTCTGAAGAGCTTGGCTCACCCATCATCAGCATCTTTTTTGCAGACATGATGGTAGCTACACATTAGCATCAATCACGTTGTCACGGTTATGCTTGACAAGACTAGTCAAGGAGAATGCAAATTTTAGAGGGCCACAGATGAATGTCAGGAAGGAGAGAAATGCCGACTGAAAGAATAGTCTTGTGTTCGAAATTTCTCCTTCTCTGGTCCAAGACCGTTGCATCATCTTCTTCTGTTAGGTGCTTACTTGAGCATGACTAACTCTTTAAAAGCAGGCAAACTGGGCCAAACTCAGCCTGAATGGTATGATCACAGTTTTTAGGAGCATGTAGGGTCTCCTAAAAGGGCTGCTGCTAACCCCTGTTCACTCTAACCTGCAAGAAAGCCAAAGGAAAACAAAAGGGAACTACTTTCGCAGTCTAGTGTAGAGGACACTCAGTCATGGCAGCCCGGGCAGGCCTAGGTGCCAGAGTCTATCTACTTCTGCATTTTGCATTAAAAGAGTTGCTGGATAAAAACACAAGCTGCCAAGTGAACAGAAACCCAGCTCTGCCTCCTTCCAGGTGACAAGTCTAAATCAATTGCTCATGATCTTTCACCTTGTCAGTCAGAACTGACTCTGGAGTGAAAAGTCACCGGAAATAGTCCTTTGAGTCGCTTTTTTGGATACAGGCACCTGAAAAAGAGTTTAAGTAGTTTGATCCCTTTCCTTTATAGCAGTTTCACACAATTGTAACTCCACTGACTTCACAAAGTTATATTGGTGCAAAAATGACTGAAGTTTTATCTTGAAAAATGGAGCAACTCCACTTAATGTACAATAGAACAAAAATAACAGATCTAACTAACAAAAAAGAATGCAAATTCTTGTTTTTCAAGAGTTTCTTTGCTTCTCTGAAGGTGGTGTAAGTGACTGGAAGAATCTTTTCAATGAAGATCAGAACCAGGAAATGGACAAAGCATTTGAAGAACACATAGCAGGAACTAAACTGGGTACAAAGTTAAAGTATGAAGTATACTGCAAAACCTGAAGCATGAAATATACTGCAAAATCTGATGTGGTTAGCACAAGAGTTTTCCACTATGCTCTCTGATCATCTGAATGATATAAACTAGAAAACTAGCACAATAATAACAACAGGCTTTTGGTTTAAATGTGATATCTTTGGCTTGCTTTGGTTACATCCATTTGCTGAATAAGATCGTAATGAATCATATTCAAATAAACTTAATAGCCCTGTTGCAGTAGCTATCACCTGGAAGGAAATATACATTTTCTTTCCAGCCAAACTTAATCTTTCTAGACTACACAAATTATGTAGTATGTGGAGGTCTTTATGCAAAAATGTTTCAGATCAGGCAATACCTTTGCAAAAAAGATCAATAGCAAAAATATGGATCTGACACAACCTTAATTAATGAAGATGTCAGTCTTCCCCATGACTTCATCATAAATAGGATCAAAGCTAGATGGAGGGAGGATCATTTTTAAGGATTTAAATTTTTCTGAATGAAGATGTTCAAGCTGGATTTCAGATTACAGACTGATGTTAAGAGGCAAGATACACTTAGATGCATTGTTTTTACACCTAAGCACAAATAATTATATCTTTGTATCAGAAAAATTCCCAAATGTTCTCTTTTTAATATTATATAAATTGGCACTTGCTCCACTGAAGACAATGACTTTTTACCTGTACAAAGGTTAATAAAAAGCAAAATCATGACCTTCGTGTCTTTTCCTTGGGTTTGAAGAGATTTCTGTATATATCTATATGCCTGCATGCCTTTTCTAAGGCTGCTTTTATGTTTTCCATGATAAGCCATAAAATGGAAAGATAAGATGTAATAAATACAGACCTGAACATGATATTCCCCACTATTCTGGCCAGTGGAGCAGTCTTACCACAAAACTACAGATAGCATTCTCTCTGTTCATTCCTGAATTAACAAAAGTGCCCTCAGTTAAGCTTTAATTTTAATTAATGTTTAAACACTGAATTAGGTTAATTTTCAAACTGAAAATTCCCTGAAATGGAAGATGCCAAAATTCTCTGCAACTGCCTGTATTGAAATTTGGAATGTTATGGGTGACAGTGTGAGATATTAATGTATTAAACTATTTTGTCCTGATACTGACATTTGGCACTGTGGACACACTATTTCAGACCTGCCCAGGGATCAGCTGTGCTTCAGGCAGCTGTTATAGAAAAACAGAAGAAGATCCTTTTAGTATATTTGAAGTTAAAAAAAAATATATATATATCCATCACCTAGCAGATAATAAGTAAAAATAAGAGATACCAAAGGAAAGGATAAAGTAAGTATTCAATGTCTTTTTGCTTCATTCTTCTAAAGGTGGTAAATTCTGCCCAGATGTGTAGGAATGCAGAGTTCCACAAAGGAATAGGAATGCAGATATAATAATAATTAAAATATTTAGAAAAATTAGATGGATTCAAATCAATAGAATTTAATTGAATTTGCTATAGAATATGTAAAAAACCTGGCTCAAGCTGTCTCTGAGCCACTAGAAATTATTTAGAAAACTCAGAAAGGGGGAGGTTTTACATAATATTTACATAATTAAATACATTATATATACACAATTAAAAATGAGAGGAAGAAAAATCAAAACAGACCAGTCACCTTAACTTGATACCTGGAAAGTTACTAGCAGAAATTATCAGGCAATCAACCTTGAAACATTTTGAGGACAGTAAGGTAGTAAGTGTAAACCTTGTCAAACCCTTTTGTGTTCCTCCTTGAGAAGATAACTTCTTCAATAAAGCATAGGCAGAAGATGTGATAGATCCCAGCAACAGAGAGGTTCTGAAGTTGTGGCCAGAGAGACATAGTCTAGATCAACAGATTCAGAAGAATAGAGTGAGTTTGAGGTCCCTTCCAACCTCAGGCACTCTGTGATTCTATGACATGTGGAGATGGCAACTTACCAGTGGGGTTATGAAACAAACAGAAATTAAATTAAAGCACTGAAAGTAGAGTTGTGTTCCTAGAAATTCATACAACTGTGACCAGGGTGACCAGCAGGAAAATTTGGTATCCACTTATTTACACAGCTCTTATGAAACTGGTTGCAATAGTGCACTCATGGTCCAACTGCATGTACTGGATCATTGCAGAACTGGGAGGAAAATCCAATAAATATTCTTTAGTGGCGGGTCCTGGTCATATTCAGCATTTTCTTAATGTCCTGGTAGACAGAATAACATCTACATAGTGTATGATACATGACTGATATTTAGGTTGGGGAATCAGAACAGAGGGCTGTAAATACAGGGGAAAATGGGCATATAATTCAAAATAACACAACAAATGGAAAAGAAGGTTGGAAGTCATGAAGTTCAGTAAAGGTAAGTGTAAAATGCTCCATTTAGGAAAGAGAAACCAAAGGCACAAGTACAAACCAGTCAAGCAGCAGTGTGCAGAAAAAGATCTGAGGAATCACACTCAGCAAGGGTTAACATGGTGAGGGCACTGAAAAGGAAAAAAACAAAGGTCAAATTCTATCTTGATCTAGAGTAATAAAGGGATCACATGTAAGACACAGGCAGTAATTATTGCAGTTTACGGTTGCAGGTCATCCTAAACTGGACCATAGTGCCTAGGGAGGCTGTAGAAAAGTTAAAGCAAGCAGAGATGTTAGGCAGGAATCTGCAGAGATAACATAAGCATACTTGATACTTCAGCAGTACAGGGGGAGGACAAGAAAATCAGTTTAAGTCCCTTCCCAGTCTAAATTTTGAGGCATTTTGGAAAGCAGTAGATTAGCTTTCCATGTTCTTACTGATCCCCTACTCAAGAAAACCATGAACATTGTTTGTGTAAATTTTTCTTGAATTAATCAGATCGTTGCCACTAGACACTTCAGTTCAAGAAGCAGGCAAGACTCTGTCAAGTCTGCCTTCATTTTGTGATTTTTTTCCCCCAGTTAGATCCACCATGAGTATTAGAGTTACATTCTTCATTCTCACTGGTTGAATCCCACTGTGATTTCATGGCAGCTTTTGGGTTTTTAGACACAGGTCCTGCAAGAGAGCCTTCACTTGCAGTGAGGCTTTCCAGGCCCCCCAGGCTTTGAACAGAAGGTATCTGACTCAGTCAGCATCCTTCTTAAGTCCCCAGTGTGAATATAAGTTATTCTGAGTGAAACTCTCCTCTGAGGATTTTTTGTGTTATCAGTTATCTATAAATTAAATGTGTCAGAAGAAGGTGTTAAAATGTGTGTTGTGATGGTTCCAGGGAACTTTTCAGAGGTAAATGGTAATGTAATGGGCAATTTAGTGGACCATGAAATATGAGAAATATCAGATGGTAGGGCCCTTGCCTCTAGAAAAGCGCTTTTTAAAACCGGATCTCATTCATTCCTCTTGCTCACGACAGTGAACAACCTTATGATATATCACCCACATCCTCAACAGCTGACATCATTTTGAAGGGCTAGTAAGAGGGCTCATAACAGGAACAGCTGGTCAGCAGAAGACCCCAGAGGCTGAGGGTTGGTTTATGGCAAGAAAAATATGCTGGATAACACCAGAGGATTTAGTACCACAAAAACTGTACAAAATGATTCTTTTTGTAAGGGCAGGCTGATAAAGTAATGGTGGCAGTATGCAAGCAGGACTCTCTTACAGAAATGCCAGTTGTAAGGAGCACATTTATGTTAGTCAAGAAGGGAGGTGGTTGATCTTCAAGAACTGTTACAGGTATCCCTGTGTTAGCTCCTAAATTCTGACCCTTGCAGTACTTTTGGATGAGAGATTTTGTCAGCAGTGGTGACTGAATCTTCCTGGCTTTGGGAACAACTGCTGTGAAGACTGGGTGCTACAGTGCTGACAGGGGAAATGCAAGCTCTCCGGTAATTCGTCAGATAATAATACTGCCTCGTAGCAACTCAGTTCCAAGCTATTGAACCAGCTAGATTAAAACTAGTTTGGGTATGCCTAACTTCATGTGAACTGTACACATGTCCTTGCAAATTTGATGGAAAAAGAGCCAACAAGCTGTTCCTGCAGTCTAGCCTCTCCAGTGTTATCCCAGGACCATGGGTTCAATCACCTTCAGCCCTTATGCTCTCCCCTTGAAGGACAGAGCTATTCAGAGCAGTAAATCTCAGGTGCTGCTTCTCCATCAGAGGCACTCTATGGGCCCATGCATTCAGTGGGGTAAGGGAGTAGGAAAGAGAGAAGGAAAGGGCCACCTGTCCAAGAAAAGAAAAATAGAATACTCTTCTCCCATCTAATCTTTTCTTTTTACCTATGATTCCTGAAATGGTACCTTTCCACTGAATAGGAGACTTACACTGTATTCCTATTCACTTGCTTTAAAGATGAAGAAACTGCCTCCAGAAGAATTATATTATACTAATGGATCTCCCACTTTATCTCCTGCCCCTGTCCTTTTTCCAAAGCAAGGCTAAGACGAGTCTTCTCTTTGTGTTATACTGTACCTACTCCTGCTAACAGCATTTCCACTCCAAGGCAGATTTTCATGCAGATGAATTGAACAACTCAGTGTTTTCCCTGGGGACCATGTGAGTTGTGCCACAGCTGCACAGCCTCCCTGCTGGGTCACCCGCTTAGCCCGAGCATCGGGCTCCTGGGCAGACAACACTGGGAATGGGCCTCCCAGCACCCTCCAGGCACTGGTTGGTTAATTAAGCTTGGGTATGTGGTTACTAAGTGCCTAACATCCCTTTATGAAGGAAAAGGTAAGGATGTGATGCACAGCAGTGCAGACCTCTCCTTACATTTGGTGTGGTGAATGAGGCCCATATTGTATTTAAAGGTGAAAAAGAGTGAAAGAGTGAGAGCCCCCCTTCACAGGGTAATTCAGCCTTCCTGTATTGCAAGTCTCTCTCTCTATATATGTTGGGATACAATGAATTAACCCGTTGCGATGCCTGTTTACCCATCTTAGTACTCATTATCTTCTGAAAAGGCATCAACCGGGGTACTAATAACCCTCTCAAGAACAATTTAGCCCAAAGATTAAACCACAGGCAGGTGCAGAGAGGAACAGAACTCAAATCATATGGATGGACTTTGCTTCAAGTTAATGGAGAATCTGAGTCTTAAAGCTTAACATGAAAGTAACCTTCCTATAGGATTTGGAGAAGTATAATGTCCCAAATATAACTACTTAATCATGAAAGGTAAGCCTTAAATGGTACTTGTGCTTAGCTCTGGAGAGGCCTTCTGAGGTGATGATGTTGAAATGATTGAGTCAAGTAAAATTTTGACTGCAGGAAAGATTCAGCACCTGGAAGAAAGCTGCAACCTTGGAAATGAATCCACTAGTGGAGTCAATAGTAAAAAAAGGTTGAGATCACTGTTCTAGTTGTCTAGTTTGCACTGCATTGCACTGCATAGCTCATTAGTGAAAAACATTTTAGGCAATATACTTTATAGCTCTTTCTTGAGTTTCATTCAACATTCTGAATGCCAGCAGTAATGTCACAGTTGTCGTCACAATAGCAGTGCTTTGTAGAAAAGAGACTACTGTTGCTGCCATCAGCTACACTGGAAACTCCTTGTCTCTACCGCCAGTCTCCAGTACCATAATTTCAAAGTGAGTTAACAGAGCACAAATGGAGTTAATCAGTAACCTGTGTTTTCATTCCTGAGTGAATGCCCTTTACGATTTCATTATTTGCAGTACAAAGTCCTTCTGGATCGCAGAAAGACAGCCTTACTCTCAGTTTGTTTGCAAGGAGTTCCACAGGGATACAAAAATGACTAGAAGTAGAGAAAGAGTCATTGAAATAGTGGAAAAGGCTTTTTCAGAGAGTGAAAAAATGGCCCCAGAAGATCTGCAGTTTTCTTACAAAGGCATTTTGCTCCTTGCTACTCTTACCAGCCCAGAAACTTTGGAAGCTCTGAAGTCCTTTGAAGCCAGGAGCGATGATGTGATTCTCATAGGCTATCCTAAAACAGGTGAGTGCTGCTTGCTTGATAAAGAGTCAATACACAGTGCTGCAATCCAGAAGTGTGTGCCATCATTTAACACAGCAGTTATACCTGAAGAAAGCTTATAGTGATGTTAATCTGCTGAGGAGTTTATAGGATCAGAAAATTAGATTATAAAGCGCCTCTAGAGGTCATGTAATCCAACCTCCTGTTCAAAGCAGGGGTAACTTCAAAGTTATGTCTGGTTGCTCAAGGCTTTGTCCAGCACAGTTTCAAAACTTTGAGGGTACAGATCTCACTGGAAACCTATAGCAAAGTTTTCCCTCTGTAGTGCTTTGTTTCTTAACTTTTATGCGGTCAGACTTCCCTTTGCTACAGTCTGTAATATTTTCCATTTGTCATTTCCTGAGCAACTCTGAGAAGAGTTTGGCTCTGTCTTCTCAATGACCTCCCTGAAGGTAGTGGAAGACTCCAGTAAGATCTCCTTCGGCTTTTTTTTCTTTTTTTTTCTTTTTTCTCCAGCCTGAACAAGCCTAGCCTTTCCATATACTTCAGTTGCTCCAGCTCCCAGTGATTTCAGTGGCTCTCAGCTGGACTCTCTCCAGACGGCTGATATCTCTTGCACTGAACTGCTCAAATATTCCAGTGTTGGCCTCACCAGTGCTAGGTAAAGCAGGATAATTCCCTTGATTTTCTGACTATACTCTTACTAAAACAGGAAAGTATATGGTTAGCCTTCTTGCTGCAAGGGCAGAAGTATGATTGTTTCCATAGACTTCTTGCATTGCAGAACACAGGTGATTCCTGTGCATCTGGCTGGACGGAAGGTATGTCTAGCACCAGGACTCTTAGCTATTTCCTCTCCCCTTCAATATGGGCGTTTTGCATTCCTTCATGTTTGTTCCTAATCCCTTCAGAGAAATATGTATACAGGTCATTTGCAGAAAAAGAGGAGCTGTTGATCCTTATCATACTCACTTTGTGTGCAGTCTGCTGAGCTGTGCACAGCCAGAAATGGTGTGAAGATGTAAGGTACCACCTACACATCCCTGAAGATGTTAGATGTGAGTTGAGGTTGGCTTATGAAGCCCAGCACCTCATATGGAAGCTGTGCCAGGTTACAGAGCCCGAGAGAGCTGAGACTGGTGCAAAGGCTGTGAAGAGCTTGGCGGTCTGGTGGTTTGCTCAATGATGCCTTCTCCTGCCAATTACATAAACCTAGCTGGGGGCAAGGTGTGAGGTCAAACTCTGTTGACTGTAACAAGGCTGTAAACAGGAACAGGTCAGCATGTGTCTTTATCATTTCAGGTACAAACTGGCTCAACAAAATTGTGAGGGAATTGGAATCAGCAGATGCCAAATATACAGAAGAAGAAATGAAAGAGAGAATAAATATTGAAAAGGAGCTACAGATATTCCCACGTCTAGAATTTGGAAATCCTGGGAATGTTGAGGTTGGCAGAGACTGGATATTGTCAAATTTCCTATTAAAAGTAGAAATAGCTGAAAGACCATGAGTGATCTCAGAGATGATGCACAGGATCTACAGCCATAAAAAGTGCTAGAGTCAGCACAAGTAGTGTGTCCTGTTGCCCCTCGTGTCCCATCCCCAGGGCCTCAGAGCACAGACAATGCTGAAATGCCACAGGGGCCTGCAGACCTGGACCAAACAGGTTGAATGAGTAAGAACTCTCATGGGTGTCGTGTCCTCAGGCCCATCGCCTGTGAAGTGATGGTCTGTGGCAGAGGCTGGCAGAAGCCTACCCCTCCAATGTGTCCCTGTAGATTTTCCGAAGGATAGGATCCTTCTTCTCTGGTCTCACATTTCCCCATTACCCATGATTCCTGAAATGGCACACTTCCACTGAATAAGAGACTTCTGTCCTTTTTCTTTCCACTTGCTTTAAAGAGAATGAAGAAACTGCCTTCCAGAAGAATTATAATAACCCATCTCCCACCTCATCTCCTGCCAAGGTCCTTTTAGGAAAGCAAGGCTAAGGAGACTCTCTCCACATCACACTGCAAGAGCATTTCCACCCCAACTTAGCTTTCTACTGCCTGTGTGAAATGTGTTTCCTTTAGCTCCACCTGGGCTGTTCAATGCTCAGGGGCATTTCCAAAGGCGAAGGGGCAGCGTGCTGTGTGTGGAGGCCGTGAACACACGTCCTCTCTCAGCAGCCGTGGTGCTGGCTCAAGAGGGTACTGTCACTGTGCTTGCAGCTAGATGTCACTGCCCCCCTCAGATCTCCATGGAAAAGTGCTTCCAGATTTGTGTTGGGAAACTGAGCAGGGCCTTAGCCTGCCTCTTAAGAGTCAGGTACTGGTGTAAAGCCCACCACAGGCTGGGGCTAAGGCCCTCTTCAATAGGATCGGTGCAGCGAGAAGCATGGGTGCACCCTCAGCCTGCTCATGTGTCTCTTGATCAGTAGCACATGAGGTCATTTCTCTTGATTGGAGTGAGCTCAGAGGTGTGTCCCAAGGGCATTGCTGAAAAGTTTCTTGTGGGCAGCCTGATGCTCACATTAGAAGTAAGCAGCCTGCCAAGGCTCTCCTTTCTCGCTCAGGAGAATGAATTAGACCAGCATTGCTCACACCACACAATGTGAGTGGGTATTCATAGCTATGTGACTTATTGGGAACTTAGTGTTTTGCCCAGTCATCAAATCCCAATCAAATCATGTGTTTTCTTTTGCCAGATCCTTGTGCTGGTTCGGAACACGAAAGACACAGCTGTCTCCTACTACCACTTCAGCAATAATTTGCCCATGTTGCCCTCCTTCACCTCCTGGGATGAGTTCTTCACAGCTTTCCTGAATGGGAGATGTATGTTCCCTTCCTCCCTCAGACATTCTCCTCCACCTCAGGGTGGACCTGGCACCCTGGGCCTGGGAATTGCAGTCCAGAATCCCTTCCCAAGCATCTCCCAGGGCACTGTGCGGTTCAGTGCTACCTAACAGCCAGAGCTCAGGGCATCCCATGTAGATCTCAGCCAGAAGAACAGAGCTGTTGCTCTGCTCCTCATTTCATGATCCTGGTGCCCCTCTTAGAGAGATGTCTAGGCTAACTCTCCTGGTTGGGAAAGGGCCCTTTCTTTGGGGGGGTGGGGGGCCTTCACCCTGCATGGCTATGACTCTTGCTTTTGTCCACAGTGGGTTGTGGATCCTACTTTGACCATTTAGTGGAATGGAATAAGTATATCGACAACGAGAAGATCATGGTGATAAGCTACGAGGAACTGAAACAGATGGGGTGTCTTGCCCAGCTCTTTCTTCATGCACACCCTGTGCTGCCCCCCTGATACATATGGCTATGGGGAGGAAGAAAGCCTTGGGTCAAACATATGTGCCCCATGAGGAGAGCAAGCCTTTCTGAGCTGTTCTCTTACGCCTATGGGAGGTCCATGGGGTAGGAGAAGAGGAGCTTTGCCTCTCCTCAGAAGCAATCATTTCTGGTGCAGTTACAATTCCTGGGTGATGCTGTGGGAGGAAGCCCTCTTCTGTCAGGCTTTCCAGCAAGAGCTGGCTAGGTACCAGAGGCAAGGTGCTGAACCTTTTGGTTTCACCCCTGTGCTTCGTTACTTTGGCCAGAACCAGACAGTGGGAATGAAGAAGATTGCTGCCTTCTTTGAATTCTCCCTCAGTGAGGAAGATTTTGCCAAAATTGTGAAGAAGACCAGCTTCCAAGCCATGAAAGAGAATTCCAAGGAAACCCACAGTAAAATTGGGGATATGCTCTTCCGGAGGGGTAAGTGTCTGCAAGTGAAGAAACTGCCTTATAAGTCTTTCTAATTAGTCCCTGTCACTTAGCCATGAGCCCACTGGGCTGGTGGGGAAGCACAGGCACAGATGAGGTCTCTCCTGGTCATCTTGTACGATGAGCTTCTGCTGTTGGCAGGAGCTTAATGCTACTAGAGGGAAACATACAGAAGTGCTTCAGCTATCCCAGCTTAAAGTCCTCTGCTATTGCTTCCCTTGGCAAACTGTGTTGCTACTTTTCCCTGTGGCAGCCCTGGTCAGTCAGCAAGTGCAGTTGTGAAGATGGGGGCTAGCATTCAGCACCCACTGGCATAGGTTATGCAAACAGTTATGCACCACTGCTTGCACTGGATGGTTCCTCTTCATGGACAAGTGGTGGCATGGCCTTCTCCTGGGCAATTGGGTGGTGAGGCTGATCCTGGATCTGGAGAAGAAGAAGACCAGGTTAGTGTGATGTGCAGAGAAAGGCCCACCTGAGCCTTGCTGCCTTAGGAGAGGAGCTTCCAGGAGACCTTTGGAAAACAAAACCACAAAACCCCCTTGGAAAGCTCCCCTAAGGAGGAAAGGTGTGCAGCCAGCCAGCCAGCAGTGCTCTCTGCAACCTGGCTGCAGCCATTGTTTCTCTGTCCTTGCTGACTTGCCTTGCCCTGGCAATCAGGCCTCTTGGGGCATAAAGCAGCTCCTTTCCACATGATGGTGGTGAGTCTGCGGAGTTATTATCCTTTCTCAGTAGTGGCCACCTTCAATCCTTATTACTTCTTGCTGTATGCAGGGGTTGTTGGGAACTGGAGAGACTGTTTCTCTAAAGCTCAGAATGAAGAGATGGACCGAAAATTTCATGACTGCCTAAGGGCAACGAAGCTGGCAGCAAGGATGAAATATGACGTGTACTGCAAGACCTGAAAAGTAGATGAGCAGCCCAACAGCAAGTGGTTCTCCAAAGATGACCTGTCCTCAAGCTTCCTGCCTTTGGAGAAAGAGAGGGACCATGCAGAGATCTTCCCAGCACCACCAAGCAACTGGGGAGTAATTCCTAGGCATGTGCTTGGCACTGGAGCCTGGGCCTTGCTTGGTGCAACCTAATAAAATGTGTGTGAGCCTTCAACGAGTGCCTCATGTCTATTCCAGAAGGTAGATGTTGCATGGGTGTCATAGCACCCGCATGGTGGGGTGCCTCTGGCTTCTTCACAGCCAGAGACAGCAAGCAAGGCTCCTACTGTGCTCTGGGTGAGGCCCCTCAGAGGCCCCTCTCCTCCCTGATCTAATGAGTTCGATGTGGGTTTGTGGTGTGAGTCTCAGCCCCCAAACATCTGTATACGAGGAGGGTACATGCAAACAGGCTGCTGTTGGGGGCTGCGGGCAGGGAGACAGCCCAATGCCGTGAGGTTGTGGCCATGGGCAGAGGCCCTGGCACCACGCACTGGCCCCAGTGGTGATCCCATGTGCCACAGGCTGGTCCACCTTCTTGGCTCATGAACCCCACGAGCTCTCTCTGACCTACCTAGGCTCCCTCAGTTCCTGCTGAAATTCAGATATGGAGGTGTCCCAGGATTGCATTCCCATTAAGTTCACAGAGGTTGGCTCTGTGTTAGGATGTGATTAATAAAAGGACTGAAGATGTTAGATGTGGAGTTAGGAAGAAAGCAGGTGGCGCTAAGTGGCGCTTTCATAGGGATAGAGAGTTTCAATACTGGATGGACGTTCTATATTTGTGTTCCTAGTTTAGAAAATTAATTATTCTGAAGAAATGTTTGCAATGCACTTGTCTCTAAGCCAGATGTCCGGAAATTCAGGAAAAGTGCTGTTGTTCAGAACAGATGCATGGATTAAGCTTTGTTCTGGGAAGGACTTTTCTAACTGATATCATAAAGAGGTCTGTCCTAGTTGTAACTGATATTCTCCTTTATGAGAAGGGACAGAGCAAAGAAAGAGTATTGTCTATACAATATTTGGCCAGTGTTTGGAGTCCAGGAGCAAGCAGAGTCACACCTCAAGATGTCCTGACATTTTGGAGAGACGGTAGGAAATGGGGGAGATGAAGTTTGCTAAAGAAATGTGCAAAACACCATGCTTAGTAAAGAGAAATGCAGTGTCATGGACAATAGCAGAGTGAGGACTAGCTGGCAAGGAAGAAGCAGGCAGCAGAGTGCAATGCATGAACTGTAAAGGAAGATATACTAGGCCCAAGGGGAATGCTGTACTGCTGTAGATATATTGCTTCCAGAATGGACATTTCCATGCCAGTCAGCTCTGCTCTTTCTGCCCAGTTCATTGATGGGTGGCATGAACATACCCTGAAATGAGACCTATGGACTAGCACCAAGATAGGTTACAGACTGAATTACTTTTATGCAGCCTTCTGACACACAGGAAAACTGGTGGGATTTCTTTTTTCCCAAGCCTCCTATTTACAGAGCTTTAATTATAGGCGGAGTAGTAGATTGGCTAATGCAATGGGCATCTGGTTTGTGCTGAGGATGGGCCAGCACTGACCTGCTGGCTACTTTGCAGAGCTCAGGAACTGCAGCTGCAACAGGGGAAAGGACCATGGGTCACTGAGGCAGGGGGAAGAGGGAAGTAAAAGCATTGTATTAAGTGATCAAAGAAGGTTAAAAGTGCACATGCTCCCTACAACAGTGGCTGAACTGATAGGGGCTAAGGCATTGCATAATCATGTGAAAATACTTTTATCCTGCCCATCATTTGCCAACATACAGAAAGATCAGAAAAGGTTCTGCCTCCCCCTTCTGCTCTGTCCTGTGCACCAGTCCTCCTGTAGCTGCACCCTGTGCTGATTAGGGAGGCCATCTTGCCAAAAACTGACCTGACAGATAAGTCCTGTATTTGTTCAGCTCCTAAACCAGCTTGGTCAGTGGCTGCAGGAGCCCTAAGGAGTGCCGTACAAGAAAGGGGGAGGGTACAAGTCCAATGAAGAGGTTTAGATCCGCCACAGCTGCCATGGTGTGGACATTTATGCAGTGAGGCCAGAAAGGCCTTTGTCCCTTTGACAAATTCCTCACTTTGGTGTAAAGTGAGACTTCTGGAATTCTTACTGCCACAGACTCTTCAGTAACAAACAACTAGATGTTTTCCAGAGTTTTTTGCCCCCATTGACTTCTGTGGGCCAGTTAAGTAAATGAAGAATGAGAAGAGCCACAACCCTTGACTGAGATAGTCAAGGAAAAAGAAGCCACTGATAACCCCATTGGTAAACTATTAAAACTGTACATGTACTAGAATATAATTGTGCTACCTAGGTATGATTTCCACACCCTTCTTGCTGGAATAAATGTCCTTGGTATAGCTGTGTGCTTTGCAGAACATACTACACAAACTCTTATAACAGCCACTCTGTTGGAAAACCACAAAGCCAAATTGTAGCTAGAAAATGTAGACTCCTTCTGGCAAAGAGAATGCAATTCATCAAAAGAGGGATTCCTGTGCCATATTCCAAAATAAATATATCAGTAGGACATTCAGATGGAACTAAGATTACAAACTGAACAACCAGCAACCAAGAAAGTAATTAACAAAACTAGAGGATAGAAGTATTACAGATTTGTCTGTGATGGACCCTTCACAGCAGGCTTCTCCATCAGATTTTCTAAACTTCTAAGCAAGAGCCACCTATGTAAAATTGCTGGACACAAGGAATTGTGATGAATCTGGGTTTGCAGGTTTTCATTCCCAGAACGATAGGGCTTCATCTAACTCTGGACTTCCAGATGAGCAAGCCTCCTCAATGTCTCATAATTTTGAATCAGAAAGATTTTGTATACATATATCTATATTCATATATGTATATATATATATTCATATATATTCCTTAATATATGTCCCTTACTATTTCTTGAGATGGTGATATCAAGAGCTATCCAGAAAAACAAAAGGCAGTCTGTATCTCAGTGTCTGCAAAGAGCTCCACAAAGGAAAAAAACATGGCTAGAAATAGGGAAAGAATCACTGAAATATTCAAAAGACTTTTACTGAGGGTGAAAAGATATCCCCTCAAAATCTATTCTTTTCCTGCAAAGGTATTTTGCAGCCTAAAGGCTCTTACCAGCCCAGAAACTTTGGAAGCTCTGAAATCCTTTGAAGTAAGGAGTGATGACATGATATCCCAAAACTGGTAAGTGTTTCCTGCTTGATAAAGAGGTGAATGCTGCAAACCAGAAATGGCTACACACAGTACAGCAATACCATCTGAAGCAAGTTAACGGTGACTTCAATCTGCTACGGAAAAAAGGAATTGTTCTATGAATGAGGGCAGAAGAATAGGTGTTACCATGGACTTCTTGCACTGCAGAATGCAGGTGATTCCTGTGCGTGTGGGCAGAAGAAAAGACGTCTGGTACCACGACTCTTGGATCATTTACTCTCCCTTCCAATCCTGGCATTTTGGATAACTGGGTACCTTCTCGTTTGTTCCTAATGACGTCAAAGAAATATATTAACAGGTCATTGGCAGAAAAAGAGGTCATGTTTGATTTGCATTATATCCACTTTGCATTCAACCATAAAAAATTTTGTCAAACAGGAAATATATAAAATTGTGAGGCATGATGTAAACATCAAAAATATTTTAGATACCATTTGACATTTGAGTCATAACATTGTTAAGTTTCAACAAAACTTATAAGAAATGTGTTAGAAAAAGATTTATATGACTCATTTTAAATTTGATGCAGGCAAGACCCAGCCCCCTTGCTTAGACTTGGTGTGGTAGTGAATGGGATAAGTAACTCATTTATACCTACTAATTTTCGTTTTCAAGAACACATGATCAATTCAAGGCTGTTTCTGATAGTTATCTTTCAATAGAAGCTTGTTTTTTGCAAATGCAAAACACTAAAGTAAAAAAATAAGGATTTCTTGTTATGTAATCAACCCTCAGTATAAAAGACTTTCTTGGTTCATAAGGTAGAGGATTGCACAGCTAAATATAGCTTAACCAGTATTTTCCATTTAAGAGATTTTAAATTGGTTTACTTCTTATTTCAAGAACTAATTGGCTTGATCAAATACTAAGGGGAATTGGACTCAACAGCTGCTAAGTTAACAGAGGGGAATCCTCCCTTTCTTCCTCTCCCCTTTTTCTTCCCCCTTTTCAGCACCATTAGTCTCCCTCGTTTTTCTTCCACTTTTCTTCTCCCCCATTTTATCCCTCTCTTTTCTCCCCCTTTTTCTCCTCTGTTTCCCTCTTTCATCTCCCTCTTTCCTCCCACTTCTTTCTGCACATTTGTCCTCCTTTGCTGCTTGTTTTTTCTCCCTCCTTTTTTTCTCCTTTTCTCCCCCTTCTCCTCCCAATTTTTTTCTCCGTCTCTTGCTTCTCCCTTCTTTCTCCTCCTTTTTGCTCCTCACTCCTTTCTCCCCCTTTTTATCACCCCTGCTTTCTTTTCACTTTCTTTCCTTCCTCCTTCCCCCCCTCCTTTTCTCACCCCTCTCTTTTCTTTCCCTTGCTTTTCTCATGTCCATTTCTGTGCTTTCTCTGGATTTTCTCGCCATTTCTTTGCTTTCCATTTCTTGTCCTCCCCCTTTATTTTCCCTACATTTCTTTAATCTCCTTTTCTTCTCTTTCCCTTTTTCTTTCTCTTGCAATTTCTCTTGCCCTTGCTCAGTCTCCTCTTTCTCCGTCTCCTCTTTCTCCCTCTCCTTCTCTTTCTTGCGATTCTTGCGGCCTGCAAGCAGGAATGGCAGCAGCTCCCGGGATGGTTATGGAGGGGCACTGGGAAGCAGGACAGCAGCTCTCCAGGCAGCACCCGGAGGATGTTGTGGGTGCAGAGCCTGCTGAGAGTGGTGCAGGCTGCATGGCAGGTGGTTTTGCCAGGGCCTCCTTCTCCAACATCAGCTGTTGCTGCTGAACCGCAACCCTGCCTGCATGGCTGGTGCCCGTGTGGTGTTGCCTGCTGCCTCCAGAGTGCTCCTGGAAGGACAGGGCTGGCTCTGAGAGGCTCCTCTGCAGCGCGCTGATGTAACTTTTCAGGGGAGGCAGTGGAGGGGCAGAGACGCATGTGGCATTTCCTTGCCTCCCACTAGGGCTTCTGCCTCTGGGCTGCCACATCTCAGAGGTTCACGGGCTGCACGCAGCCTCAGGCTCTGGGCTGTGGTGGCCCAGCAGATCCTGCAGGGAAAAGCAGGCAGGGGTGGCAGAAGAGTTCCTGGGGTGCAGCAAGGCCCTTTAGCAGGGGAGCACTTGTTTGGGGACACGAGCACGTTTTTGCCTGGCCAAGGCCGGCGCCCTCTGCTTTGCCTTGGTTTGGATCTACTTCTCACGGCAGGCAGATGGCACTGGGACTAACCTGTCTGTCCCCAAGTCTCCCCCTGGATCACTTTCTTCAGGGAAATAGAGAAATCCCTGGCTCTGCATGAACTGCATGGCCAGGCTGGCCTACCTGGACTGCCTGGGGCAGGGCCTCCTCTTCAGCGCAAAGAGTAGCCGGAGGCTGGCCAAAGAGAGGCCTCTCAAGGCCAGGGGCTGGCTGCTCTGGGCTGTCCCCATTGGCCAAGGCTCACCTTCGAGCAAAGGGCCATGCTACCAGCCTCTTCCTTGTCTTAGTCCCAACTGCTGCAAGCCAGAGGAAAGCAGAAATGGGGTTAAAGAAGTGGGAGCAGAGAGCTCTGCTGCCTGTCGTGTGTGTGCAGGGCCGGGGGATGCCCAATGAAGAGCAGAGCTGGGTGCGGAAACAGCGACTCTGCTGCGGTGGGGCAAATGGAGAGACAGCCAAGGGCTTGCTGAGGGCAGAAGAGCCTCAGCTGTAAAGCTGGGACCATCCCTCTGGGCACACCCGCTTTGCTGCTTTTTGCACCTTCTCGTGACTGTACCCTCCCAGACCGGGGCAACACACCGGGCACGGCAATAGCTGCGGGGTGTTGCACACGTGCAGAGCTTTGGGGCATGGCAGAGGTTTCTGGCGTCCCTGCAAGGCAGATGTGTCGCTTGGGCAGCTTGTGGTGGCAGCAGTTTGGGCTGCGCAGTCTGAGCGTGCCCCTGCCCCAGGGCTGGCCAGAGGGGCCGGAGGGGCCCCGCTTCGCAGCTGCTGTCAGGCGCTAGGCAAGTAGGCAGCTCCTCAGCTTCTCTTGCAAACTCACCACTCGAGTGGCCAAGTGCCTCTTCAGCAGCGGATGGGACTGGGTCAGGGCAGTGCTTGCTGCCAGCCTGCAAGAAACGGGTGCCGGTTACGGAGCCGTCCCACAGCAGAAAGGGCCGCCAGCGAGGTGCTCCAGCCCCGCAGACAAGTGTGAGCGGGCGCAGGGAACAGCCGAGGGCGTCAGACGCCTGCGGGGGAGACGCTGGGGTGCGCAAATGGCCCTGCCGCTCTGCCCGACGGGCAGCTGGTGGCAAAGGCTGCTGCTGCACAGGACGCCCTCCCAGGTGCGCTGCCCCTGCACTGGGCAGCTCCTCCCAGGCAGCCCCGTGCGGCAGCGGCTGGTGTCTGCAGGGCTTGGGGCCCTGCCACGTCCCCTCCCGAAACCCTGATGCCTCCCACCAGCCCCCAGCAAGGGCCGGGGCAGAGGCAGCCCCTGCTCACCTCTGCCATATTCCAGGCTTCGACAGTCCGGGTGGTCAGCGACGCCGTCTGGGCAAGAGAGCAGAGAGGCCCCATGAGCAGCTGCTCGCGGGTGCTGCTCCCCAAAGCCCCGTGGCGCTCGCGGTGCAGTGGGAACCCCCGGCACACTTACGGGACCCTCGAAGCCGACGGCCGTGACGAGGCGCCGAAGGGAGGTGAGTCGGGTGACCCGGGTCTCCTGGGCTCCTCCGGTTGGCCTGGGCACAGGGCAGGGACGAAGGCAGAGCTCAGTCACAGCCAGCCCCTCTGCTGGCTCCCCCGACACCAGCCCCGCGCCCCCACACCACCCTGGCACAGGAGACCTTCCCGCAGCGCTGGCTGGCAGCACCGCTCTGCAGCGCCCGACCCTGCCGCCTCCGGGCCTCTTCCGTGGCAAAACGGGCAGCAGCAGCTCAGGCTCCCCGTCCACACACGCAAGGAGCTGCAGTGCCGGCTCCAGGGCGCTGGTGGCCGTTGGCCACCCCCGGGCGAAGCAGCTGCCGCCGCTCGGGGCAGGAACTGCCCTGCGCAGGGGTGTCCCTTCCCTCCCTTTCCCCCACCTCCAGTGCTGCTCTGCTGCGGGCAGCTGCCCCGGCAGCTCTCCACCGCCCGCAGCCTTGCCGCCGCCGCAGGCAGGCTGAGCTCCCCGGCAGGGCTCACCTGAGCATGGTGCTCAGCCAGCGCTCCTGCAGCTCCCGCGACCTGCAGCGAGAAGCAGAAGCAGCCTCAGAGCCCGCTGCTCCTCCTGCTGCGGAGAGGCACAGGTCCCGGACACCTCTCTCCCGCTGGGCACCGCTCCACACCGCCAGGCACCGGAGCCCCCGCTCGGTGTCCCCCCGCAGCGTCGCTGGGCTGAGCAGAGCTGCACGGACGTGGCGGCGGCACGTGGCTTGTGCACGCCTGGGGGTGCGTCTGAAGCCCAAGCGGGGCCGCTGCTTTCTCTGCCCGCAGCCTGAGCTGAGCCCCAGCAAGCCCAGAGAGGACAGTAGGCGAGCACGGTGCCCTGCACCCCCCCAGCCCTGCACGTGTCCCCAACACTCACCGGAAGGTGACCACGCAGAGGCCAGCGGGCCACACGAGGACAAGGCTGTTGGTGCATTTCAGGCCGAAAACCTCCTCCTCATCTTCCCGCCCGGACGCCGCCTCCTCCTTCCCGCACAGCACCCAGAGCTCCCTGAGAGGCACCCGGTGCTTGAGCAGGAAGGTGGAGCCACATCTGCCGGGACAAAGAGCAGGGAGCGCCTTGGAGGCTGCGTGGTGGGGGCAGCCCCAGCAGGCCTCCCGGGGAGAGCCACGTCCTGGGCGCAGAGCCTTGTGGCAGCCAGCGCGGGGCTCGGGTGGCAGAAAGCAGCCTCCCTCACCGCAGGCACACAGGGCACTTCAGACAAGGCGCTGCTGCAAAGTGTTGCGGGCAGGCGCTTTTTCAGGGGCTGCCAAAGATGGTGGCAACACGCGGAGCCTGCCCCTTTCCTCTCAGGCCTCTGCGCATTAAAGGAAAGGGTGTCCCTCCCCACAGCGCAGGTGCACCCACGCAGGGGACTGCAGGTGCTTTGGACCACAAGTCGTTGTCGGGAGCAAAGGGCATCCAGCCCGGGCGAGGCAGTGAGCAGAGGAGGAAGGGCTCCTTCCAGGCGACTGGGTGCTGGAGGCCTTGACCAGCAGTGTTTGGCAGTATTGCTATTGGTGGTGGAGGGATGCTGCTGAGAGAGAAAGCAGTGGAAAGAGCAGCGCCAAGGAGGCACTTTGTGCTCCGGCGGGAGCAGCTCCGGGGAGCAGCGGTGCCCGGGGACGGGTGGCAGGGGCGGTGGCGGGGGGGAAGGACGGCTGTGGCTGCTCTTCTTACCTGAACCTGGCAACGGCGAGGGTGTCGGGGAAGAGCAGCAGGTGCCTGTCCCTCGTCCGCTGGTGCCGGGTCACCTGCACACGGTCGCTGAGGAGCAGCTGGGGGCTCCTGCGTGACACGAAGGCGCCGAGTGGCGCTGGGGACCAGGAGGCCGCCCTGCCCCAGAGCCCGAGGCGGGCGCCGGGACCCCCACGGCTGGGGGTCCCGGGCTGTGTCTGGGTGCCGGGAGCGGGAGTGCCCCGGGCGCCACAGCAGTTCACCTGTCCCATGCTGCTGTGGCTGGACAGACCTGCGCGAAGCGGCACGCGTGTCCCTTTGCTGAGCAGTACCACCGGGCTGAGAGCTGCCTCTGCCCGTGCTGCCCTACAATGGCACAGTGCCGCAATGGGGACACGCCGGCGGCCATGGCTGGGGTCCCTGTGATGCCACTGTGGCACATTGTGATGCGCCAGCGGCGGCGTGGGGCAGCGCTGGGGTGTGGGCCGGGGCTGCGGGCGCAAAGGGGACTCTGCCCGGCACCCCGGCATCTCCAGCACCGTGCGATTGTCCCGTCTGCGATGTGGCAGTGCAGCTGGTGGGGCCGGGCACCGCTGCTGGCTCCCGCCATGCCCCCTTTGCTCTCCAGTCCTGGGCCCCACATGCCCAGCGCCGGCTCCTGCCATGGAGAGGGTCTAGAAGACGTGCTCAGAGACGCGGAGCTGCCTCTGCGTGTGCTGGTGGTGGCTCCCGGGGGGAGGCATATGCTGCCTGGGAGAAGGGAGCACGTGGGCTCACAGTTGTTTGCAAACATTTGTTTTGTGACAATGTTTGAGACATTAACAACTCGTATGTCCTTAATGGTCTCTTACATGCATGAGGGTGCGTGGCTCCAGGAGGAAGTGTCCCATGGGACAGGGCCCGAGAGGGAAGAGGGCCCCGAGAAACCTGGTCCATGGTCAAGGATCACCCACCTCCTTCAAGCTGCACAGCAGTCCATGCCAATGCTCAGGAAGTTGAGTAAAGGGGGCAGGAGACCTGCCTGGTAGAAGAAGAAGCTGCTGGCCAAACTCCAACCAAAGAAGGAAGCCTACGGGGAGGGTGGAGGCAGGGTCAGGTCACGTGGGAGGAACATAGGGACCTTGCTGGAGCATGCAGGGATAGGGCTGGGAAGGCCAAAGGCCAGCTGGAGCTGAATCTGGCAAGGGGCATCACGGACAAGGAGAAGGGTTTCTCTGAAGATGTCTGAAACAAAAGGAAGAGTAGGGGCAATGTGAGCCCAGTGCAGAATGGAGCAGTAGCCCTGGTGACCAAGGGCCCAGAAAAGGCTGAGGAGCTGCATGCCGCCTTTGCCTCAGTCTTTCTAGGCAAGACCGTCCCTCAGGAATCCCGGGCCCCAGAGAGCAGGGAGAAAAGCTGGAGAAAGGAAGACTTTCCCTTGGTGGAGGAGGGTCACGTCAGGGATCACTTCAGCAAACTGCACATCCACAAGTCCATGGGCCCTGATGGGGTGCACCCACGAATGCAGAGGGAACTGGCCAGTGTCACTCTCAATCCTCTTGGAAAGGTCATGGCGATGGGGAGAGGTGCCTGAGGACTGGAAGAAAGCAAATGTGCCTCCAATCTTGCCCCCAAAAGGGCAAGAAGGAGGACTCTGAGAACTACAGACCAGTCAGCCTGCCCTCGATCCCTGGGAAGGTGATGGAGCAGCTGATGCTGGATCCCATTTCCAAGCACCTAAAGGATAAGAAGGTGCTGAGAAGCAGTCCGTATGGCTTCCCAAAGGGGAAATCATGCTTTTGCAATGGCATAGCCTTCCACAATGGAAGAACTGGCTGGGTGGAAGAGGGAAGAGCAGTGGATGTCGTCTCCTTTGACTTAGTAAAGCTTTCTGCGCCGTCTCCTCTAAGGGGAGAGCTGAGGAAGTCGGGGCTACATGAGCAGACAGTGGGGTGGACTGAAAAGTGGCTGAGCAGCAGAGCTCCACTCTGAGGGTTGTACTCAGTGGTGCCAAGTCTAGTTGGAGGCCTGTAGCTAGCGATGTAGCCCAGGGGGCCAGGCTGGGTCCAGTGCTGTTCCACTTATTCATCAGTGACTTGGATGATGGGGCAGAGCACACCCCCAGCAAGTTTGCTGATGATACACAACTGGGAGGAGTGGCTGACCCACCAGGGGCCTGTGTTGCCATTCAGAGGGACATTGACGAGCTGCAGAAATGGGCAGAGAGGAAGTTCAACAACAGGAAATGCCAGCCCCTGCCCCTGGGGTGGCCCCAGTTGAGGCTGGGCACTGACCAACTGGAAGGCAGCTCTGCAGGAAGGCCCTGGGGGTGCTGGTGGGCAATAGGTTGACCAGGAGCCTGCAACGCAGCCTTATGGCCAAGAAGGCCACAGGTTCCCTGGGCTGCGTTTGGAAGAGCATTGCCTGCAGGCCGAAGGAGGTGATCCTGCCCCTCTACTCAGCCCTGGTGAGGCTACAGCTGCAGTGCTGGCTCCAGTGCTGAGCTGCCTGGGACAAGAGAGATGTGGAGCTACTGGACCGAGTCCAGCAAAGGGCTACAAAGATGCTGAAGGGACTGGAGCTGGGGGTGTTCAGCCTGGAGAAGAGAAGCCTGCAGGGGGATCTTAGCAATGCACGTACATATCTGAAGGGAGGGCATAAAGAAGATGGAGCCAGGCTCTTTGCAGTGGTGCCCAGTGACAGGCCGAGAGAGGCGAGGAGCACAAACTGAAACACAGGCAATTCCGTCTGAATCTAAGACAAACTTTTTTGTGGTGAGGGTGACTGAGCACTGGCACAGGTTGCCCGGAGAGGTTGTGCAGTCTCCATCCTTGGAGATGGTCCTGGACAATGTGCTCTAGGTGAGCCTGCTTGAGCAGGGCAGTAGGACCACATGGTCTCTAAGGGTCCCTTCCACCCTCCACCCTTCTGCGATTCTGTGAACTCCCTTGTCCTTCTGTTTGCTCTTTCAAAGCCTAGGAAACCAGATGTGCCATGCAGGTCAAAGTCAGGCTGCTGTGCTGGGCAAGCTGAGCTGGGGAATGCCAGAGCTAAGATTTTCTCCTCTGCAGCACAGCCATGCTTCCTCATCAGGGCAGGTGCATTTGGTTGGGAAGAACAGAATGCATCAGTGTGTGATTTAAAACACCCGCTGGATGCAGACACCAGGAGCTTCATTCGGGCAGTGCCAATAGGCTTACTTCCAGCATTGTCTGCTGTGGCAATGCTTGGATCCTCTGCTTGACTCATGCTGGTATGTTTAGAGTGTCTTTAGTCAACATAAGAAATTTTTTTTTGTGCTAGTTTGATATATGTTGCTGTTAAAAACTGGGCTGGAGGAATTTATGTGAATGAGATATTCACAATTCTTTAGGTCCTGATCCATTTTTTTTCTTCTTCTTCTTCTAGTGTAGGAATTCTGAGGCCTGTCTGTGAAAGCAGAAGGAGGGATTTGGCAAGAGCTTTTTGAATGCCCTGCTTGTTGATGGGTGTAAGAAGGCACTTTCTGTTGCTACTCTTCATTTTCCTGTGCTGAATGGCAATGTATTCAGTTCAAGAGGATGCCATTGTGGGAGCACTTTCATATATTTGAAGAGCTACAGCATCAACCCTCCTAATGGAGATGTACCTTAATATTACAATACAATTCCTTGGACAGTACAGCTGGGGTCTGTTCCTCAAGTGTTCTCCTAAATTTCACACAGGTGATGAAATTCTTTCCCCTAGTTTCAGAAGAAAGCAGGGTCAATACCCTCACACCATCCTGTCATAGCATCTCATAGCTGGTCTGCCAGGATGGGAGTAGATATGCTTACAGGGGGGAAAAAAAGGCAGTTGCATTAAGGCTGTCTACAAAAAAGATAGAAAGTTGTCATTTTGGACTGTTATGCATTTTTTTCTACAGATACATTCATCAGTCATTTCTGATTTGTGGTATCTATTAATTTCCCATGGGATGTTACCCAGGTGTAGCAATTTAAACCTACCAAGAGGACTTACTTTCGTATATCCCTCAGTCTGTGAATTTACTGAGTGATAGAAAGTCACCTAGATTCAGCTACCTAAAAGTTAGGTATATCGTTTAAGCTAGTGGTCTAGGTGTCCTCCTACTCAATGAAGAGAGGTAGTTGCTTCTAGAGGGAAATTCATTTCTCTTGTGTTAGACTTCTGTCTTGAAGCATTATCTTCTGGAGGTATCCATTCTTCCCTGAGACTGTTTTATCCTCTGAAAGAGTCTCACTCAAAATTAAAACTAATTATTTACCACTTACTTTTCTAGTTATTTACTGCTTATTTAAAAATAACATAAGGGTATATCATGGGAAAATGGACCATATTTAAAAATTCCCCAAAATATTGTGAATTCTAGTTTGTCAGCTAGGTCCAATACCAAACCCAATACCAAATCCAATACCAAACAATTATGTTTGTTACTCTACTAATTCCTCATAATGTTAATCCCAATTTTTCAACACCACAGCTAAGCAAATAGGTGATCTGCTCTGTTGAGCTCAGCAGAATGGACTGAAATTCTGAGGTTTTGTCCCGACAAATGTGACACAAATTGTGTATGAAGGATTTGCTTGGATTTTTATATTCTGGTAAGAAATTCCATTAACTTCGTGAAGACTATCATTGCTTTAAAAAATGTTGTACCTGACTTATATGGCATGAAGAAGGATTTAATACCCTAAATTGAGTTTAAGCATGAATTAAGGTCCACAAATGTAACATTTTCAGCAACACTGCTCAGGTGCTGCCTAATCTTGGAGGTGAAATTATTCCATTTTTGTCTTAAAGGTCTCTAAACACCAAAACTCTGCTTCTAGACATGTCCAGGAACTCTTCTGTCTTAACAGGCTCTGAGCCCTGTGGCTTCTCAAAACTATGTACAACTTGTTTGAACTTCATAGTTCTCATCTTTCCCTCATATTCAGCACTTTCGCAATATGAGGACTCTTTATGAGTCTCCAGCTGGGCCTCTCCAGATGGAAACAGCTGAAAATACTAATCATCTTTACAAATCTTTTGCAAAGCTAAAGCAAGTAGTGTAGATTCCCCAGCATAGCATTCAGTATGCTAAAATACTTGCTAAAACTGGTCTGCCTACACAAACCCAAAGGAACGATCTTGGTTTTACTAAAATTTTATTTTTAGCCTGTCACTTTTAAAATGCTTTCTTCACCTCAGAATTACTTGCAGGCTAAATGGCTCAGAACAGCTCTTCTGGTAATTGCAACCTGGATCCAGATTCTTGGCATTGCTCTGAGGAGAAATGTGCCAACCTGGGAAACAGGGTCTTCTGGTGGCCTGAGGGATAGGTAATGTTGGCAGGAGACTAAGGCACTATCGAGAAGGCATTTGAAAGCTAATGGCATACAAAATAGTGTATATACATTGGCTAATATAGCACACCATAATTATCTATGTTCTCTGTAGAAAGAGTCAGGAAAAAAAGAAGGCCCCATCACTACTGGCTTCTCTTGCTTGACCTCAGTTTACAGAGCTTAATCTAAAGGCAAAGAAGTCTCAATGACATTATGAATGCCAACCTACATTATGTATACCTATATATATATATAAACACAGTATAAATGCATATATAATATTTATATATAAGTTTATGGTTTTTTATATATTTGTCTATATAATGTATGTGTGTACACATGTTCTTGCCTAGTTTTCTGCCATCATGGAGGAAGAAGGGAATGGGTCTCAGCACATAGTCAGTGATCACTCCGAGCTCATACCAGACCAGGGGAAGTCATACAGTTCAGCCTATCTGATATACATGAATATGCACAGAGCAAATAGGCTGTCACAGACAAGAACATACTACTCAAGAACCTTTCCTTTGATGTGGATGGTTTTTGCACCACTGCAAAGCCATCTCTGGTGAACCACCTTTGAAATCATTTAGTGTACTTCCAACTGTATGTGTGTTGTCAAACATTACAGTTCTTCTCTGCTTTATTATATTTTAGAGGAACTTAAATCTGTATAGCCCCTGAAAGTCCGTTTGCTGCACGTGCCCACACTTTTAGACAAAAGTGGGCATGAGGACCCTTCCAGGCTGTATATTCAGGGAGAAAAAGCTTGTTCCCTGCCTTAGATACAGAAGATCTCTGCTGCTATAGCATTGCTATGCAGAGGGCAAGATAATGATTCAGGTAACTTGCCCCAGGATATACATTTCCCCGGATATCACTGAGTAGTGCTTGGCAAGGGATTACTTGTGCTGGAGCTGACTTGGTAACTTAGTTTCAAGCAGCTTAAGATGTTACTTCGGTGAATGTTTGTGTGGATGTTTGTGTGGGACCATAGATGTGGGACTCATAGCTGCAGTCAGGGACCTGGGAAGTCCCACCTAACCCCACATTACTGTTTTTACCAGTTCTGTAATCCCCCATGTGCACAGATAGGAAGAAACCACACTGTATTGCTTTATTCATCACTGGGATATGTTCACCTCTACCCAGGGGAATTGAGGTATTATCTTTAAACTAGTCTTAAAAATACTGCTTATGCTATCTCTTTTCATTTTTTCCAGATGGGTTTCATTTTGTTGGTGATGTAACTATGTGAACTTATCAGCTGAGAACTTCTATGGTCCCAATGAATCCCTCTATTAGTAGAAACGGGTGGAATATTTGGGCAATGCCTTTTTCATTTTATCCAGGTTTAAAAGCTGATGAAATTGACTCAGTATAAGAAATGTTCATAGAATTTGGTAGGGATGAAACCAAAAGGGTTCTCTAAACTAAACAGGAGAGCTATAGAAGTTACTGTAAACACATAGGGAAATATATCCTTTCCAGAGCCTTTGTTTGCTTTTCAAAAATTCAGCCTATTGAATTCTGTAACAAGAACAGAATTTCCTATTAAATACTCTCAGAAAAATTCTTTAGGACTTTCTTAAGTTAGACAAAACACAGAAAAGTGAAAGACTTCTCAGCTGTGCTAAGCATATACATCTACCAACCCCAAATGTGATGGGAGCCCATTTAAATGGCTAGCCCAAGGTTTCAGTCAAGTGATAAGTTACTGAATCTATTTCTGCTCAACTGATAGACAGTACTCATTATTAACTCGGGGATCTGCGTTACTTTCTAAAAGACAGAGGCACAGGCTTTCAGTGTAGCTTCCTGATCCTTCGGTAGGCTGCTGGTATTTTGATTTCGGTACAGCTTTGCCTTGGTTATGCTCTAGCAATAGCAAAATAACCTTGCATAGCTGTCAACGTTTTCAAGAGACATCCTTGGGCTCCTAAATGTTTTGCTGCAATGTTTTAAAAAGGACACCAGAGGGCAAAACTTATGATGGCTTTTCAGAGTCAGGCTAGCAGGGGTGGCGATGCAGAGCCCTGCATGTGCCTCTGCCCAGGTGCAAGCTGCACTGCATTTTAGGTTAGGCTGACAGGGCCATGGGGCTGGTTTGCATGGGCAGGCCCCACAACCTGCTCTCTGGGCTCCTTCTGTACCGTCACATTAGAAACTGGTCCTCCTCCTCTTAACTAAACTCAAACCAGATGGTACCTCCCAAAGCAAACAAATGCTTCTTTATTTAGTGCAAGGCTAATCCAGAAAAAATGTTAAAAATGCAGAATATAAGTGGGATGATAAATGTAGTTCCATGGCAAACAAATCACATGATTGTGAAAAGGCTTTTTAAATGCATCATGATAAACAATCAGACAGCTTTAAATATCTTTACCAGGGACAAAGAAAAAAGTTTTGTCAAGTGTAGCAATCACAAATTCGTACTATTTTAACTAACTTTGCTGAATATTTAATATACCTTTATTTAAATTATTTTTCCTCCAAAATGTAACTGTGAGCAGACAGCATAGCTACTCAATCTTTTGGGTACTCTACAGAAAGAAATGTTGGAGAGGCTTTTGGATGAATTCTCCCATTGTCTTCTATGCTGCAATGCAACATGTGGATGGGATTTTCTGTGCCAAAAGAACTGAGGACTCTCTTCTGTGCTATTATTATCATCAAGAATGACTGATTCTGTTGCAGCAATGGAAAATGTAAAATATCAGCCATGATGAGTCTGATTTTTCAATCTCATATTGCAGAGTATATGCTAGGAAGAAGGTCACATGTGATTAGCTTACATAGCATTAAATAATAGAAAATGCAGTGCTTTATAAATCCAAAACACCTAAAAAAGGGGCTTTGCTAGGGATGAAACAAGCCAGACTTGTGCCCTCAGTGGCTGGCAGCTGTCACCCTGTAGCTGGAGTCTGCCATTTGTACAGCCTGTTCAGCCAAGAGCTATGAAAGAACATCATGGACATTGTTTCATCTCCAGATGTTTTTTGTGACAGTTCCTCACCGCAGCCGAAATGAAACCCTTTGAGACCAAAGTATGACAATCTGAAGGAACACTGCTAAATATATGAAAATGTTCAATGTATTTTGCACAACTTTGAACATCTGTGGAGCTCAAGGAAGATCTCATGGAAGTCTGTAAATAATGTTACATGTAATTAACTTCACAGCATGAGTGCATTGTTATTCCCAGTTTATGAGTAGGGAGATTGGCACACAAAAGATAAGCAATTAGCTCTTGGGAAATAAAAATATTTTGTGCCCCAGAGGGGAGTAGATCCCAAGCCTCTTGAACAGTAAACCTGTCCATCTCTTATTTTCTGTAACACCATTTTGTGGAACTACTGTTTCCAATTTGGATTAGACTGCAAACAACAGTTCATGCTTACAAAATAGTGTGTGCTTTAGAGTAATAAGATGAGAATGGAAACTTCTCTCTCACTAGATTTCCTTCTCACAGGTACTTAGTAGCCAATCCAAAGCACACATATCATAAATTCGTGTAATACATGATCCAAGCTTCAAAAAGGATGAGATTGTCATAAGGCTGTGTGCTTTCTGTTAAAAGGGTAGCTTTCTCTTTTGATTTCTAGTTTCTGGTTTGATTTCTAGTTTCTGGTTCTGTAGAATACACTTAAAGTACATTTTTAGCTTTTCTTCATGACCACTGGAATTAGAAGCATCACAACTGTTGAGAATGAAAGCTGAAATCCCTTTCAGAAAGGAGCTGGGTTTTCTGAGAAATGCTATTTCTGTGAGGCTAGTCATAAACAGTTAAGAGATGGCCACCTTGATCAGTATCATTTTTGCTTCCTTTCATTAGCAGAAAAAATTTTTAAAACATCCAACTCTACACAAGCACCATGGAAAGAGAAAGTGCATGGGATTTTTTTCCAACTCCCAGATCACACAGCTGTTAACTTTGCTTCCACCTAGGATGCTTGGCACAGGTCTCTGTGTCATGGTCGCCTGGCTTTGCAGGCTGGAGACCTCTCCCTCACATGCTGCTGGCCACCCAGCCCAGGCAGACACCGCAGTGGTGGGGAGAAATGGTGGTTGGAAGGAGAATTTCTCTCTGATGTGGCCCCAGATATACATCCTGACTCAGCAGGTCCAAGCCATTCCCAGCATCACTGTTTTGATGTAATTTACATGACTTTAGAGAAGCAACTGGTGCTGCTCCATATTTAAATGTTGTGCCTCATGGTACTTGTGAAGCTTTACTCTTGCCTAGAGCTGCATGGAGGTGACACCAATTGTAATTCTTGGCCACTGGGCAGCAGTTGTTAAACTGAGAGCAGCAAGTGTCCTGCTGAATGTCTAAGACAGGGAGTCCCAAGCTCAGACAAATGTAGTTTGGCTTCCAGATCCTAGCCTAAGCTTCTAGGCTCTTGAAAAGGAATAGATTTTTAAAAAGTATAGTAATAATAAAAAGGATTTCAAATTTGTTTTGAAACTTCTTACACCTCATACAGTGTCAAATATCTACAGACAGGTGTGTCTGTCTTTCTGCAGGGAAGGGAACAGTCCCACGTGCTGGGGCAGTCTATCAGCTGAAGGTGAAAGACATGAAGTATCTGTGTGCTTTATGCAGCAGTGTTCAATTTTATCCTCACTGCAAGCATGAAAAGTAGTGGGGAGGAGACATGTATTTCTGTCTGACTCCAGGTACATCTCCACACACGAGTGGTGGGGGAATGGGCAGCTCTGGCAGAAGGTCCCAGCATCAGTGCCAGGAGGATTGTGGCAGTGGTGGACAGGCTTGGGGCGACTCTGACACTGCAGAGTTGCCATAAGGTACCAGCAACCCCTGGACCCTACTTATTCTCCCCACTTGGGAAATGGCACAGCCACAAGCTGGCCGAGAGGAGGATAAGACAGTTACAAACCCTGAACAACTTTATGGAGCCAGTAGTCGAAGAGTGTGGGGAAAAAGATCATAAGGAATGGTTGGGCTCCAGTATCCAACCCATTCTGGATATGGGCTGGTATGTATGTGTGTGCTCTTCTCACAGCATTAGGAATATGAGCAAATGGTCTAAACAGAGGTGAGTTTTACAGACAATGTCTTGCAATACGTAAGAACTATTACTCTTTGAAATGTGGGCAGGTAATTCCAGAGCAGGTAATGAGTACACCATCCATTTGAAGGGACACTACCCAATTTCTACATACCACAGTATTAAAAAAAAAAAAATTAAGCCTTTAGCTAAACTGAGGCATGTATCTTTAGGGGGAGTTCTGTGTGGGACATCTTTGAAGAAAGTGGTTATCACTCCTAAAAAGAACAGAATCTAAGGAAATGGCACCTAACTATTGAAGATGGCAGGTTACACTGAGAATTTGTTTCTGTTAAAGAGAGCTTGGTGATGTAGATGCCCACAGTCTCAAGAAGGAAAGATAGTGCCCTGCAGAGTAACCCTAAAGCTCTGGGTAAAAAATATTTGCTACGGGGCTCTCCATGGCTATATCATTTTGCATACAGGCTACAGTTCTCCTACCTCACCTGACACTAGGGTACTAGCCAGCTGCTAACCCCAGGATGTGAATGCTGCCAGCTGCAAAGGGCTCCCAGTTTTGTCTGTGGTAGTGTTTGGAAGAAGATCTGAGACACTTCTGGTCTCTGCCTGCTCTGAGCAGATTCCCAGTAGCATGCACAGCATTGTGTGGCAGCACTGTGGAGGCTGCAGGGGGAGGCAGAAGGGAACCTGGTTAAATGTAGAGGTATAAATGTCCGGTTCACTGCACCAAGGGCTTTGGTTCCCAACTCAGCAGCACTTGCTCTGTATAGAGATGTAAGATAGAGGAGACCAGCTGGTTAGTGGTATCCCAGCTGGTTGGTGGTATCCTGCCTTTTGTGAGGCTTCTGCTGACGGGCCAGGATATGCCACATACAGAGAGAGCAAAGAACTGGCACATTGTGAATAAAATTGGAGCTGTTAGTTTGTAACCTACATTATAAATTGAAACAGAGAGATACTGTAAATATCTTGTTTTATGTTCTTTAAAGTGTGGATACTGCTTCAGGGGCTACTGAACATTACTATAAGCCCCGCATTCAGGGCTTTATATATAGCAGATTGGAAGGCTAGAGCTGGGCAATGCTGTTTGAAAAGCCTCACTGAGCCAGGAACCCCAAAGATGCTTCTTTGCTTAGCTGAGACCCGGGAACAAGCGAGGTGCATGCCAGAGCTGCCCCAGGCCCCCCTTACCCAAGAGCTGCCCAAACAGAGACTTTCATACAAATGTGTGCAGTAGGGGGATCTCCCTCCTATATAGACACTATAAATACTGTGGTGTGATTACATTAACTTTCTTGCCACTATCATTTGTCATTGCAATAAAAATGTTCCAAAACTGAGAAGCCAAAACCATAGGCTGTTCTTTCTATAAGGGTATAAGCACTAGGTGTCACTGCAGTCCAAGGTAAAGACACCATCTCCGGGTCTCCAGCAATTAGGCTGACTGTGCTCATTGCCAGGATAAAAGTCATTTTTCATTTATGGAATGGATTGAGAAAAAGCAGTTTTTGATGATGGCAGAGAAATAAAGATAACCATGCTATAAACAAAAATGAAAATATAAAATATAAAGTTATATGAATAGCATGTCTTATTTGTACTGCACATAGCAACCTATTACAGGATCATCTTCTTTAACATACATAGACAGAGCCCCCATCTTTTTTCAGCTGAGACCTGCATCTCAAGAAGGTTTGCTGCACTGACACTGCTCATTGTTATTTCCCCAACTAGCAGCAATTTTTGATAACTCATACATAAATTTCACACAATTTAAGAGAAGTGGGGTATGAGGGATTAGGGAGCACCACTATGTACAAAAGTAGATAGCTTGCTCGAGCACACATGAGTCTATGAAATAACCATCCATGCCTCTCCAATACCTCCACTTTCCTTACCCATGCATCTTTCTTAAACTTTACCTTAAACTTCTCTGCCTATTCCTTTCCCTCTGCATCCTGAATTTCCTTCTTTCCTCTACTCTTCCAATTTAAGGAAGTTTGGATGTGTTCTCAAATGATTGCAGACATTGTGAGCTGGAAAAATGAGAGTGACAAGTGAAAAATACAAATTTATACATAGAATCAATGAATCCCTGTATTCCTTCATGTCTGGATTTCATCATTTGCTGATTTGTAATGCAGTAGAGCAGAATGAATGAGAAACAAAGTTCTGGCAATGTTTTGAGTATTTTCTTTCTTTTTTTCTCTCTTTTAACAAATGATGGCTTCTGTCAAAATAACCCCCCATAAAACCTTACATAGTTCCCTTGCGAGTTCCTCCTCTGCCAGATAAGTTCAAATGAAATGTAGTGGTTTTTTATTTACTTTTCCATTTATTAAATGTGTCCAGACAGCCTTTGGCTACCATTAGAAATTTGCAAATGAAACAGACGGCTTGTTGATCTGTGTTAGCTCGGCACAGAATCTCCTCCAGGACATACTAGACATGTTCACCACCATGTCCTCAGGCAAGGGCCTGAGCAAACAGATGAGCCATGCATCCTGTCCAAAAAATCAACAGTCTGGGACACTGGCATACCAAAGGAGGAAATGAAATTCACAGGTAGACAGACCTCCACTGATGAATTCCTGACGCTAATGCTAAGATGTCCCTGGTAACACTCACTGGTAGAAGAATATCCCTGCTGACCTTCCGCAAAGAAGGAAAGGGGTCTAGAGGTAGCTTGGTATCTGCCATGCCTTCTGCCAGCAGTGGGCTAAAAGCTGAATTCTGTACTCACTCACTTGCAGAAGTACTTCCACCGAAATGGGTGGATTAGGTACACCCACAAAAGTTACTTACAGGGGTGAGGCTCAAAGATTGGGCTGCTCATTTTGCAGTTGCAAGGAAAGGACCCTAATCCTGCTTTGAGCAGGGCTATTGGACTAGAGACCACCAGAGGTCCCTTCCTATCTCAGCTATGCTATGATCCAGAAAGTCTTTTCCATTCTAATTCCTAGGTTCACAAGTTACATTGCAGAGAAAAGTGAGAGAAACTGTAATTCTGGTTTGCACTTTTGCAGAGAAGAAAATAATGTGAGTTCAAAGAAGTTGTAGTAGGATCAAAGCACTGTAAGAAAAAAATGTGATTCCATGGTGGCCTATGAAATTTGCTCTAGTTTCTTGTCAAAAAGGCTTTATCTGTTTTCACCTGGTTACTGTAAGTGCAAAATTATCCTGTTAAGAATGGGTGCTAGCAGGCTACAGAGCTGCAGATTGATGAATGTAGATGTCCTTAATCAGGCCTGACAGGAGGCAGCTATTTGCCACACAAGCTCCGAACAGGACAATCTATCAACGCTGTAGGTGTCTACACCATAACTGAGGTAAACTGGCATATGACAGGCAATTATTCATAAGCCATACGTAACAAGATGTTGGGCATGCAGCTAATACCAGGCGATGACTTTTCTTGTTGATGCTGTGAAAAATCCATTTAAAGGTCCAGGCCTACATTCAGGATCCAGTCCCCTGAGTAAACTGAATGTCTCACAAACAAACTAGAAGACAACATTTTGGTGAATTCGCCTTCTGACATCCTTATTATAATCTATGGCTATGCTGCTTCCTTCTAACTCACTGATAGCAAGGTCTACTGTTACTACTTCAGTCCCTATGCTTTTGGCATGTTTGGTACCATCCCATCATTTTCCTTTCCTCTTCTGTTTTCTGTCCTGTACTTGTCTTTCGTCAGCTTATTTTCTTTTATCTGGTTACTTTGATCTCTTTTCCATTAGCTTCATGGGCTTTCCTGATTTTTCTCCTCTCATTAAATGCAAGTTCTACTTCACCTGGGCCAACTCTGTAAACGTTTTCGTCCTGCTGAATCACTCCTTAACATCATCCGCACAGACTTCTCTTCAACAACCCTATTTTCACATCACAACTGCCAGAGAAGGAGCTCAGAGGGAAATACAACTGCCACTCCACATGCCCTGGATGACTTCAACATATATGATGCCATTCCACCACAGGACTTGCTGTTATTTTGTTCTGATTTTCCTCAACAACTGGTACTAGACTAGCAGCTTCACAAAGACCTGTTATTTAATAGCAGCTTTGCAAGCTAGCGGGTCTGAGCTAGTAGCTTTAGAAAGGCAGAGGCTCTGACTGGCTTACAACATAGCCAGCTTGGGAGTCAGTGTCAAAGGGCCTCTGCTGTGACATGGGCCCAGATGAGCAGAGGACATAAGACAGTGATTTCACAAGAGGGCTTGAGCTTTTATAATAGGCTCAGGAACCAAAAGGCGAATAGCAAAGGTTAAAGAGAGAGCATGTGGAAAAACACTGCCTATTTCTCTTCCAAGATAAGAAGGAAAATATTTCTTTTCTTTCCCCTAGCTTGGAAGCGCTCAACAGAACTCTTTCCTTTCTTAATAGGTAGGAGAACCATATGGTGAATCAAAATATGAAGCTTGTGTTTGGCTATAAAAAAGTAATCCAGATGTCATTCCTGGAAGTATAGTCTCTTTCTAGATGAAAGCCAGTGGTGCCTTGAGCACTGGCATGCACTATGCCTTTTCAACACGAGTAACACAGCAGGACAAGACTTAGCAAAAGTGGAGTGATATAGACATGGTCCTCCGGTGGCTTCTTCTCTGAAAGAAAAAATTATCAGAGCCTATCATGCCAATTTTACTAAGAAAAAAGATATTGTCATGAGTATTGTCTGCTTAAGCTAAGATCCAAGGGAAATAAAATTGCAAAATTAACGCATTCTTCTCTTGGGTTTGAGAGCCCAAGGAGCTCCAAAAGGACATTCTTATTCTGCAGGCACAAGCACACATAGGTACCACCTTTCCATCGGCTGAGTGTCAGGGTGTTTGGAAACAGCTTCTTCCAGACACAGCTCCATCCCTTTTTCCTCAACCAAGCATATTACGAGACCTTTATCTTCCTCTTGCTTATGTGGATCCACTTTAAGCAACAGCTAGCAGGTTTCTTCTGAGGAGGTTTGATCAAGAGAGGAAGTCCAAACAAGACTCATGTAATGAAAATACGACAGGAAGTGTTTAGCTTCCCCCCACCATTAAGTCCTTAGTCCTCCCTAAGAGCTTCCAAGGCTTCATTTGTGGTGCATGCTGCACTGTTTAGGCTTCCTCTGCTTTTGGCCATTCAAATTTTGCCTGCTGCTTTGCTTTATCACAGTGCTTTCTGATGAGTGCTGTGGGGAGAGGTAAGAGTGGGTGCCAACCCCATCCCTCCACCATGGCAGAACATGATATTCCTCATGTTTAGGCTAGATTGAAACTACAGTGACAGTACAGTTTGCACATGTGCATGGTGCATGTGGCATGGAAAGGCTCTGAAAATCCTTTCACTCAGTTTTGCTGGACCCTTGCTAACAATTCAAGATATAAAGTATTTATTGCTATGAACATCTATCTAATCCCCAGACAATCCACATAAATATCAAAAGTTGCTCAGTGACATTTTCCCCTAAATATATTTTTCAAAATTTTTATTCCATAAGTTGCCCATATGCTAAATTTGAGCTTACTTGTGACAGGCTTTTGGCATGATATGGTGTCATTTCCCTTATCTGGGAAAGCATTTTCTGCAATAATTGTTGCACATGTATTTCTGGAATAGGCTTATGGGAGAATATTCACCCAATTTGACTTTTCTGTGAGTATTCATGCCAGTGAAATGTGATCATTTCAATGTTTAAGGAAAGATTGAAAAGCTGAAGGGAAATAGACAATGGCATAAGCATATATGTTTCCTTGCAATTGTAGAAGATTCTTGAATTATTCTTTCAGCTCTGATTTTCTGGAATTTTAAATAGATACATGAATTTGTATATGCCCACAAAGAACAAAATCTAGTTTTAGATGGTCAAAGAAATGTAATTTACTCTCACAGATTTCATTGGGGCTCCATATTTCAACTCAGGTTATCAACACCACAATCTGTAGGACACAAATAGGAATGCCATGGGTACTTTTAAAGACTGATTTGTTTTCTACTGAGTTCACTGGACAAAGATATCTGACAAATATCTCCATATTTTAACCACAAATTTGCATTTTATCATTGTCTGTCTCCAGTTTGCTTATTTTTTTCTCTTTCTACAGGCCAAACGATCATTTTCTCTTCATTCCAATGATATATAAGGAAATCATACATCTCATCAGAACCTTTTAAAAGCAATCAAAAGAAAAATATATAAGATAATAAAAAGGTATTGCATTGTTTAGAGAATGAACTGTCATCTGGGAACTGAATGTAAATTGAATTTTGAACCAAGGTAAATAAATAAAGAAAAATACATTTTAAAAGTTCAGTTGAATTTGATAGCAATTTTGTATCCAAGTCAATGTGTAAGCCTCTTGTGGTGTCACCAGTTGAAACATTTTAAGCTTGAAAATTCTGAAAGCAAGGGCACTGCTGTGAATCTTGAAATTGGCCCATCTACAAGTCTTAGGTTTTAATATCACCATCATGTTGAGAAGTGTCCATTGTGTGCACAAATGCAGCTTATATAGTTCCTTCAGAGGCATAAATTACCCAGCCAGGAATGGAAATGATATCGTGTGACTCAGTTTCTAATCAAAGCAAACCAATAGCAAACATTTAGAATTTCCTAAATAGAAACATTTAGTACATTAGCATTGAAAGTGGGTGTGTTAAAATCACTGGGTACAGCACTTGCCACAGATAACATGGAAGATTGTTGCATAAAAGAACTAAAAATGCTCAGGAATGATTACTTCAGAAAAGTGTCTCTGATCTCTCTCTTTACCCTCTGCAAGACAGAGGGGAAGGGAAGAAGGAAGTTAGTACAGGGCTGTTGCTATCCTTTAGTATAAAAACGCTCATCACTCCTTCTTCTAGAAGGCCCATTCATTACTGGTGTAAGACAGCAGCTAATGCACTGAATACAATTCAGCTGGATGTTGTGTTATTAATGGTCCTGCTAATAGCTGGTGACAGTGAGAGAGTGAATTTCCACAGTTCACAGCCTTTTGTAAGACTTCTGGAATATTTCTCTCCACTATCATCACCCAGACTCCCCCTCTGACCTCTTTATCAGTCAGTGAGTGGTACCAGAGGCTTAAGACACATAATCACAGCACTGTGCCATGTGCATGCTACAGAGCAGCAAAAGGTAGTGGGAAGAATTAGAAAAAAAGCATTGCCTAAAAAATATAGGTTCCTGTTAATATTTTATGAGGTAATGATAATGTCATTCAGTTTCACCTTCTCCTTTTGTGCTTACCAATCTCTCATGAATCTTCACGTTTCAGCCTCAAGTGAATCTTCATATTTATAGCTATGCAACCTGATCTAAAACTCACTGAGGTCAGTGGAAGTGTTGCCACTGACTTCAATGGACTTTGGATCAAGTCCATATCTACCTTGGAGCTCTGGCTCCCTTGGCTCCTAGCCATGACACCAGAGGCTGAACCTGGCTTATCTATATAGCTGAAGAATTTAAAAATAAAATTAAAAGAAAACATGATTGTGTTTGCTTCCACTTCTGTCTGTCTTTTCAAGAGAAACTAGCTGCTCATTTCAGTGCATCAGCATTAGAAGGTAAAACCAACAGCTACAGGTTACAGTTTATTCCAGGCATGCTCTGTGCTCAGCAAAGCATGGAAAATGGAACAGTTTTTTGCTCCTGCCTCCTAATAGACCAAGGGGGCAAGAGGCTTCCCAATGTCTGGTGCAGACAGCATTACATAGATGTCATCGAAGCACCACTTTGGGCTCTTTGCCTGCATGTGGTGCCCACAGGAAAACTGGAGGCTTGCAAGGGCTTCAAAGTCTTGCTCTTGGCCTCTCACATAGATGTATCCAAACATGGTGACATTTCCGGTGGCCCCATGTGAGACAGTAAAGGCATTAAACCTCATGAACTTGTCTCTTGCAATTGTTAAAGCTTCACCTTTGAGACACTTCATTTGCTCTTCACAGTGTTTATGGTTACTGTACTTCCACAGAAAGCCTACATGTAAGTTGTAAGGCTGGATGAAACCAGCCTTGAGTACCTGCTCCCTAACAAGGAACAATAGAATTACAATATAAGAACTTGACTGTCAATTTCTATCAAACAGTAACACTTAGAATAGGAATTAAAACAATTGTAGAGAGTCAGACTTAGAGTTTGCATTAGAGTTTGAACACTTTCAGGTGTTCAGAGAGGTTTAAAATACTGCTTTTTTTCAGAACGATCGAGGGATTCATATTGCAAATCTATTTTCATAATTTAAAAATCAGTTAAGCTATTTTCAAGCCTGCTTTACAGCAGAAATAACTGCAATCTTTCTGTTACTCTTCTAGGTGTTCCTGAGCCTGCTGTGAGAATTCTTGAACATATCACTTATGGATATGATTAATTTTTTAACATATACATAAAGGCATATTTTAGTTGGTTTGTTCTCATAACACAAGATGCTAAGTAATCTTTTAACTTGACGAAATAAGTATATAATCCTTATTCAAACTCAGAAAAGCATCTCATTAAGCATAATGCTAAGAACTACTCTGGTTTGCAGTGTTGTTGTGGGCTGGTCAAACAGCAAGAACTTATACTATTTTTCCTTTGTTTTGCTTTGTTTATTAACACCAGTGCTATCTCTTAAAAGTCTCTGGCTGTAGACTAGTGTCTAGGATTGGTGGCTTAACCACTTTATATAGCCACAGTTTTAGGGTGTTTTAGATAGCACACCCTTTATAAACAGCTGTATGGAGTGCTTCTGGAAAGGCCTTTATTTTTTTTTCCCCCCTTTTTTTCTGTGCATGCTGTGTATGTAGTTCCATACAGCCTACAGCCCTCACAGGACACTGGACAGGTATTACCATACTAATCCCCAGCAACATCCCTCTGAGGCTGTTTTTCTCCCTGCTGTCTAGAATGGGACCATACCATCATCCTTCTTTTTCACTCTGAGACCTTAAAGAAGCAACAGAGACACCACCCTGTGTGGCCTCTACCCTTATCTCAGACATGCTGCTCCATCCCCCTCATAGATCTTGGTCAGTGTTTTCAAATCTTGAAACTTTATTAGGAGTCTTGTGGTAGTGAGGAGGTACCTTTTTCTCAGTTTTCCTTCCCGGAAGCCCAAGCTCTAAGCTATAGCTCCTAAGTATATCAGGTCAATACACAATGCACACAATACCAATAAGCTGTTTATAGCTAATACTGCCTGGCTCCCTATTAATTTGTGTCTCAGGATTGAAGCTGCTTCAGGAATTTCAGTACTTGAAGGTGGCCTTGCCTTTTTCTGCCTCAGCATCTCTTTCTGGACATCTATTTTAGTGAATTTTGGAGGAACTTAATTAATTTTCTTGGAGATTGCTATTCTATGAAATTGACCAATAGATTCAAAAGAGAGGAGGCAGGATGAGTGGGGAGACACAAAACAGACATACATAGATCATGATAAATGTCTCAATTCTTTGGGAAATCCGAGAGGAAAGCAGCTATCATTTTATATTTTAAAGGGTCCTAATTTTCATAGTTTTTGCATGGGTAGCATACAGTTCCTTGGGCTGGGCTGGCACAGAGAAGCCTGAGGTACCTGAGGGAGCCCATGGGAGGGTCCTTCTCTGCAGCTCCACGGGGAGATACAGGCAACTGCTCTGAACCGACCCTTTCTTCGCCCGGGATAGACCCTGCCAGGTGCTGCACATGCTAGCTCCACTCCAGCAAAGCACTTAAGCACATGCTTAACTTTCAACACATCAATTACTCATGGAGAAATCAAGCCTGGAGAAGCTGCTGCTGCAGAGATAGCAGTGAAAAGGAAATGGGGAGGTGGTGACCTTATTGACTGTCTTTCCCAGTGGACCTGTCTGCAGACATCATTCAAGGCCTGGGGTAAAATGATCACAGAGGCTAATAGGTCAATGGCCTGCTAGTCTATCGCTGGCCTAGCCCCAACCTTTGCAAAAGAAAGGGGAAGGGAGGGGGAAGGTCTGTACAGTTTGTCAGATGTTATCACAGTTGATAAGACGAAGCTTCGTTTTCAGGAATTTTTCTTTCCTAGTTTGCTATGAAAAGAGATGGCAACCCAGAGATCTGTGGTGGCAAAGAGGAAACTCACAATCTTTTGTTCTTTCTCTGCCACTCACATCTGTGACAGGTTTCCTTTCTCCCTTAAGCTATTCCAAGCTCTGGCTCTGTGTGTGTCAAAATATATTTCCAAAGCAAATCACAAATGCATGGGGTAATTAGAGCTTTCATTTTGATGCTGGGAGAAAGTATGCCCCTTCCAAAGAAGAAGGATACCTCCTGGTCAACAGCACATTGTGGTGATGAAGACTGTGGCATTTCTTTCTTTGTAAAGTTTTGATTGTTTGCGTGAGGAATGTGATAAAGGAGAAAGGGGAGAATTGCCTTACGCTGCTGCCACCCCAGCCCTTCTCTGTTTCAAGAGCTCTTAGAAAATGTGGCTGAGAGGAAGACAACTAATATAACCACTAAAACTCACTAGAGTGACTCTAGAGTCACCTCTTCAGAAACACGGACATCTAGCTGAATTAGAAGAAAAATTAAAGTGTATTTTACAATATGACATAAAATATGACAATCATTCAGAAAAATTGAAACACAGGAAACTGAAAGATAGGATCCGTTCCTCTGGATCTCCAGCAACTTGAAAAAAATTTTCTAAATGTTTGGAGAAGTATCTTTAAAAAATACTGAAACAGTCAGGCATGTAGCCCAGATTGTCCCTCTTCCAGAGAGACCATCGGTGACACCTCTGAAGCTCCCTTTACAAGACTGACACAGTAACAACATTCTCACTAGGAATCTGTTCTAGGTTGTTCTCATAGTTTGTTCTTAATGTGAGTATTTTGTAAGAATGGCAATATATGGAGATAGCTAGTTCAAAGACTCTTTTCTTTGAGGGAGTTTAAGTGCACACAAAAAGAAACTCCATTCCAAGCAGGCTGTCGTGCTTTAGTTTCTGAACTTGTGTGCCATACATGACTCCCTGATCCTCTGTAAAATTACAGTTTCCTTCCTAGTCCCCCCTGGGGTAGCTGCAGTATCTCAGTCACGGAAAATTTCAGTCATTTGAGTCAAAATCATGCTTTAGATGTGGCAATAGAGAAAATAGCTGGAAAACTAGCTGAAATGTGTGCTGCATGATGGAAAGAAGAATGGGCTTTCTACCTGAGGTACAGGACACTTGCATTCAGATTTGCTGTCTTACAAGTGTCTGATCCACTTTTGGCAAGTCACTTACTTTCAATGTCACTGGCTGCCCAGCTCAGCCATGGAAATCACCATGATTCCATTCTCCCGTCTTTCATACATTTTTTTGAAGGTGGCATCTTCTTAGCATACAAGGAAGTGTTAAGGTGAAGCACTGAGCATGGAGACGGGGCACATCTGAGATGCACTTTAGTGATGCGGTTTGTTGATGCAGTCAGTTTAAGGACTCCAGTCTTTCCTATCTGTTGTTCCTGTCTGTGTAACTGCCATTCACTGCCCTGTCAGCTGTGCCACTGCAAATTTTTCTGGGAAATGCTGAAAATCAGCAGAAAAATCAGATCAGGAAACTTATCCAGTTAAAAGTAAGTCTTCCCTTAGCCAACATCATTTCTCATTTCCCATTTCCCGTTCTGGTCCATACACTGACAGTACCAAGTGGGCTTTCAGACACATCACAAGGGTGGGAACAAGGACTTTGGGATTTCTTAAGTTAGTTTAGCCAGCCTTTCATTTCACTGCAGCCTGAGTAAAACTTCTTAGGTTGGAGAAGCATGAAGTGTGGTTATACGAGTCCTTGCTGCAACCCCATTATGAAACTTTGCCCTTTTTCAGGATTTCTATTCAAGTAACACAGCAACACTTTGCAAACCTAAAGTGCTGTGTCTCTACAACACACCTGGCAGGCAGATACTGTATCCTCTTATCAGATGGGCAAAATGAGCTACAGAGTGATCATGACTGGCCCAGCCACGCAGCAGGAGCCAACGAGAGAGGCAGCAAGAATCAGAAAGTCTTAATTGCTGTTTTAACTACTAGGCTTCTGTTAGAAACCAGTGGCTACTGAGGGAAACTGTCAGTGCAAAAGATGTTTCAAGCAGCAGTAAGAATGGGGTGAGGAGTAGCAATGATATGACTTCCAGATGGCTTTCATTAGACAGAGGTTTTTTTGGATTAAAGACACAATTTGGAGTCAACAATAGAACTGCCTGAAATATTTTCATCTAATCTTGAAGAGGCTTTTTGACCAAATCAAACATTTTGCTGGGAATTTTTCAACTCAGCTGAAATTTCATGGGAAATTCTTGGTTTGAAACAATTCATGATTGCTAGTTTTACCACTGAATATGAAATATATTTGATAGAAAATACATGTTTGTAAGTCTGAGAATAATTGTGGGTTTTTTTTTTTTTTTTACCAGCTCTTGCCAGTAGAAGCTTTATCATGGGTTAGCTTGGGTGATTGACTGGGCTATAAATACTGTAGAAATGATTTAGTTCCTTATGTTGTATGTTTATATATATTTGTTAAAGTAACAAAAAATACCTACTCCAGTGATGAAACCAGTGATGATTAACCTTTCTTGAAAGAAAACTTCCTTCTTTCTTGTTGTATTCAGCCTTTATCTTCAATCATTGAAAAAGACCCTGGTTTTCATAGTAAAAATGATTGTTCTGTGGCATTGTTCTGGTTTAAGAGTTTTGGGAGAAGGGGTATTAGCAGCCAAAAGGTAATTGCATTTATCCAAATGCTATCATTTTCACATATAGCCATATCCTAAGAAATCTGCATCAAGGTAGAAATTACCCTGATTTGAAATGCATAATCCAGATAAAATGATATAAAAACACACAACTTGATTTCCTGATATATTCTAGGCTGTTAACTTTCAATAACAGCTTTCAGTAACTGTGAAACATATTTTGGGCAATTCTGCCTTGACAATCTCATGGATAGACACTGAAGCTGTTGGAGTGAATATGCTAAGTAAAAGCTTGCCTCCTTTGAGTAGTGGAAGGAAGTAAAGAATTGCCATACTGTGTTTTTGAGCCAATTTGTGATTGCTTCAAAAACCAAACCAACTGAAACCTTAACTGCACTTGAGAATTCCTGCCAAGTTTCAGCTGTTCAAAATTAGCTGTGGACCTCAGGCTCCACTACAAACAGAGCCCCCAAACTCCACCTAAGCTGACTCCACAAAGGTCAGATAAACCCTTTCTCATTATGGTTTATAAAAAGAAAACTTGTTTATAAGCATGGAAAAAAATATTCATGTTTTTCATAAGTTATGAGAACAAGTGGTGAGGGAGGTAAAAGGAAGGGATGCAGCTTGAAATTCCAAACTAAAGGAATAAAAAACAAAGCCAACAACCTCCTGAAAGATTTAGAAGTCCCATCAGACCAAAACCAAATGTTTTCAAAATCTGCAAAATCTTTCTGGTGTGAAATAATGTCAAGTTTCAATGACAGTGCGATTAGCAGTAAACTATAAATCACTGAACATAGAGGATACTAACTGACAAGTGACTAATATATGAAAGCTGTTTCTCCATACTTTTGGCTTGTTTGAATACAATATTTTAGGTTGTTGATAAGGAAAGAAGATTTATAATAATCACATTGCCTTTCTCAGCCCTCCAAAAACCTTCTGAGCTCTGTTGGTTAATTCCAGCCAAAGCTGATAGAAAGTTAGAAGCTTGAAGTGATTGTGGTCCTAAAACCCCTGTGAACATCACTAGCCAGGTACTGGAGAAAGGCCCAGAGGGCAGCACAGAAGAGCTGTGGTATAAGCTGGCTGCATCCCAGACTCCAGAAACTAAACAGGTGAGACCCACAGAGCATGTACGAACAGCAGGAAAAGTTTTGCTCAGAGCTCACAGCTTATGAGACATGGGATTTTTCAGTTGCAGAATCAAGGCCAGAAGCAGAGTCTGTCCGTTCTGCTCTTCATTGAACAACTTTGATATCATCATATCATCAGTGGCTGTATTAGAGGAAAGAGTCTCTGCTTACCCTCAGTTCTCCTCTTCTTCATTTTGCTCTTCTTTAACTTTGTATTAAGAGAATACAAAGAACAGGAATTGAGCGAATATCCCGAGTACGTAGAGACGTAGGCAGCTGGCCCATTTTGTAACAGCTGCTGTATCTCTTTCTCCTTCACTCTCCAGGAATTCTTTATTGAGTGTTTCCACTCATGAAGTAAAAAATCAAACACATTCACAGTGTCTGCAGCAGTTGCTTCTCTGATACTATCATGTGAGCATTTAGTAAGACAGTACTCCTCCCCAGGAGTCACCGATTCCTCTTGAGGACCAGCAGCCTGCTGTTGAAATGTTCTCCATAATCTTCCTCTCTGTTTATCTTCTGTGATACCAGTTAGGTCACAGGCAGGAAAGGGCTTGTCTTCCAGTTGTGAATCCATACCTGATAGCGGCAGGAATGGACAAGTGAATGCTTGAAGGGCAGTAATTATCTCCACTGTATGAGCCTCTGAGCAAAGGACTGTTTCATAAGGGCTCAGGAAAGACTGAATTCTTCCACAATATCCGGCAAATCAATCTTCAGACTCAACTTGTATCTATGTCACTGACACTGCAGTTTAAAACTATTTTAGTTGCCACCTGATGTATGGACCAGACAACACAGCATTTAAGCATTGGCTAGGGGTTTAACAGCTCCTCAGTGGGTTTTGTAGTTTTGTAAGTTTTAAACTAATTCAGGTTCAACCTTCAGCCAATGATATATAGTTGTTCAGGATTAAGAGCCCCTTGAAATTTCACTGATGAAAGCTGTCAGTAATGACTACATGGTCAGGTGTGACTTTGCAGTGCTGGCAGTCACAGCAGCAAGGCAAAACCCAGGAGCCTGAACCTTGGTTCAAGCCATAGTAACCTTAACAGGCTGTCCAGAAAAAGACTTCCTTTTTTGGGATGGGAATTAGCTGCACAGAGAAAAAAGGGATGACTGCGCCTACTGAAGGCAGAATTAAACCAGGGCAGAGACACAGGAAAGGGAGAAGGAATATTCTCAGGGACCATTTGACTGAAGTTCTATATTAGGAGACAGAAGAGAAATGAACCAGATGAACTTGATGTTGGAGAAGGAATGTGGTTTGTCTTTTATCAATAAAAGAGGTCTCCCCACAAAAGAAATTCCCATCTTGGACAGGTTATGTAGCACTAAGTGGTAACTGATATGTGAAAAGCCAAAGCCTATTGACCTCTAGTTATACTGGACTAGATACATTTTGGGGCTTGTAGTTACAGGGAGCTGGCAGACATACATATTTCATCTTTGAGAGAGAAAAGGACTTTCTGCCCTTCTGCCAGCTTGGATGATGAAGCTCAGTGCCAAGCTGGACGTACCTTCCAGAGCATTTGTAAAGCAGTGTTCAGTTCTATCCCAAATTCTTTCGTTCTCTAGGTTTACAAAAATCAACTAATAAAATATTTGTAGTGGCACCTGCAACTGAGAGGCACATCAGAGAGAAATGCCAAGTCCTGCCTTCCTACCAGAGGGAGGCAGAGTCAAAGAAGCAATAGCTCAGAGATGCCTACAAGAGAAACAGGAGCTGTTTCGCAAAAGCTCAGGCACAAATGATGGCTCAAAAACAACTGCTATTCCCAGGCACTGCCCTAACTGTGTGCAGCAATTCACTGTCAGAAACCATGCTAATGGCGTGTTATTGGAGGCACTAATACGCTGAGCCATAGGGCAAACCTGGTTTCTGGGTGCTCTGCTGGAGGTAGGCCACCTGTGTCATGAGGTGATGTCTGCACAGTCAAGACCAGTTGTAATTACACCTGGGGCACAAGTCCTGCCTGCTGCTTTGTTCAGACTATCCCAGCACATTGTCTCTCTGATCAAGAGAGATCACTGAGATCACCCAGATCAGGCCTGGCCTTGGTGATCTATACTGACTGCCTAGGCAGCAGATGATCAGCTCTCTGATTTTTAGTTAGACGTCTCCACATGAAATATATAAAAGCTGTCAGGAAAAGAGCAGTGCTATAAGTTTTTGGCGAAATTCTTCTTTCTGTCACACCAGAGAAATACAACTGAAGTCAGTCTGCTATACAGGAATAATGGACAGCTGATTTTTTTTTTCTCTGAGATGACATTTAGATTATATCTGCAGTGAATAGTGGCTGGCCACAGACAAATCTCAAAGAAAAGTAACATTTTGTTTATTTTTCTTCTCCAACTCCAGTGTCAGCCCCAGTCTAACAAAGCACCCTATAATATTTGCTTAGGCACAGAATTTGTTAGCCTAACTTATTTTTACTGTTTATTCCATGTTTCTTCAAAAATGTGTAGAAAAAAAATCTGTCAATGCCAGATGTTCTCAAATACTCTTTTTCATAGGCTTAGTGTACACTAGGAAGAGCTTGCAAGCAATAGCTATACTGGAATTTTTATATCAATAAACCCTTGAGGGGAGGTGCAACTTCTGTTGGCACACCAACACCGAGGGTGAAATAACACATCTTAGCAACCAGAGAGTTTTTTTTACCAACATAACTGCAAGGCACTTTTTGCTGAGACAGAATACCAGCAAAAGTTCCTCCAAAGAAACCAAGCAGGGACTGCATGTCAACAGCCTGGGATGCCACCCCGGCATGCAGGGGACAAAGGTGCGTGCCCCACTCCGCCTAAACCAGCTGAATCAAATCTGCGCCCCTCCTCTTGCAAAGTGTTTCTCTAACTTTGGACCTACTGGCTGGCAGAAGATCACTCCTCCTCTTTCTGCCCATCTGTCAGAGCTGCTCCAGGACAATTCAGTTCCCTGGTGGCTGGGATGGACATGGAGCTGGGAGGTGGAAGAACTGGGTGTCAGTCTGGCAAAACAGGAGCTGGAAACTGGGTCTCCTGCATCTCTGGACAGTTCTAATGTCAGCCTTTTGGCTAGCTTGAGAGGCAGAGCTTTATCTGATTTTCAGCAGAAGTGCTTGTTTGGGCCCAAGAAATGTTTCCCAACAAAGCTCTTGTTGCAATGGATATGCCTCTGAAAAGAAAATAGCCTTTTGAAAGTTGGTGTTTGCTGACACAAACACAGGCAAAATCATATTTCACTGAAGAATTTCTGATCAGCTCTTGTGAGTGCAAGAAAGGCCAAATGACTAAGGGTTACAAGGTGCCAGTTACAGATAGTGTTTCACATTCTTTCTCAGAAAAACAGCTATGAAACTACTGGATTTTTTCCCTACTTTTTCTGTATCTCTTCCAATCCAAAATACTTTATTCTCCCAGTGGAAACCAATCATTTGCTAAATATTTAGTGTAATTCATATCTCTGTCTCTCAAGTGGGCCAGTGTTTACACTTCTAAAGCAGGAATCTTTCTTCTCCTGCCATAGTCACTCCATAGAAATAAATACGAACCACAGAACCCGCACAAATCTTTACTAAAGCACAAAATTTTAAACACCTTATGGATTAATGTTTATGGAGCCTGTCAGAGATTTAAAATCACAACGAGAAAGAAAGGTTTTCTTAAGCTGTGAGAAACCAACTTTTTGTCTAACGTCAGTGCTACACTGAAAAACACTTGCCAGGCTGTTTGTCTAAGTAGACAAGTCCTTATCCAATTGTTCATGATGTCTTTCCAGTTAGTGCTTGCTATAAATTTGTCTCTTTGCCACCCTCGTTATGCTTTACCTTGGTGTGCCTCAGTCACACACAGCCAGCAGCTTACCACTGATTCAGCTGAAGGGGAAATGCTAGCAACAAAGACCAGTCTGCCAAAGCCCATACAACTTTCTGCTTTTTGCCTTACTTTAAAACAAAAAAAAATATTGTCTTTTCTCTAAAGTGGTAAAGCAACACATGCCCAAATGAGTTCTTGATGTTACATTACAGGATATTTTAAGGGTTTTGAAGAAACCTCAGTACTTATCAGCATGTTCTCCAAAAAGTATGATTGTTAATTAGTTTAGTAGTCAGGAAAGGTAACAAAACTAGTGGCAGGAGGTGCAGTCACTGGCTTTAAGTAAGGCAAAGGGAAGTCCATGAAAATAACAGCATCTGAAGTAAAGAACTAATCCAAAAGGAAAGAACTGGTTAAAAGCAGAAAGGCAGGCATGTCCACTGCTATGATAACCTGCTGTTTTGCTGCTGCTGCTGTATCTATGAGGATGTACCTGTTTCTGCTAGCTGGGCAAAAACAGTTGCTGCAAATCATAAGCAAGAAGCGAAAAGGACATTTTCAGAGTGAAGAGGGACTTGCTTTATATTTTTCACAAACTTTGCAGTATTTTTTCCTGAAATTTTAACCATTTCTCACTACGGTACTTAACAGCTTTTCTCCTCTTTCTAAAGGGAGCTCAGGAAGAAAAGATGACTCTCAATGGACTAAAAATCATTGCTACCCATTGTAAAACAGAATTTGGCTAGGTCAAGCATGGCAACTTCTGCGCAGAACAGAGCATGTGATAATGCCACTTTCCCATCAGAAGTGCCTGCCCCTCCGTCCACCCTCGGAGGCAACCAAAAGCTGGCTGAGGGCATGCACTGCAGACCTGAGCCTGACACAAGACACAAGATCTGCTAGCTAGCTGTTCTTGCTTTCCCCCATTGCAGGGTCCTCTGTAGCCTCTTGCTCACATTTCCAGTGTTTCACACCTCCAGACAAGACCGCTGCCTGTAACATCAGGCACAACTTTGAGGCACCTTCCCATCCATCATAGAAGATTCTTGCTGCTTTCCCTGGGAAGTTGAGAGCAGAAAGGAGAAAATACACCATTTGGTCCTGTGTGCTCATTATGAGGAGGAGGAAGGAAGGAATGGGAGAAGGGGTGGGGAACATCTAACCTCTGCCTGTTTGCTTTCTACTTCCTGATTTGTTAAAAATAATTAATCTGTGCAATGCACCAGAGTAACAGCCCTGGAGGCTGAGCCTTCTTTGCACTGTCAGGCCACTTCGCCTTCACCCTGTCCTGGGTTGATCTCTGTCAGCGGTGATGGTGTGGCTCGGACACTGGGCCTGTTTAGACTTCAGCGTCTGTGCTGGGATCACTCAGTGTGGTGAAAGCTTCATAAACACCTTGTGCCCACAGGAGACGAGCTTGAGACCATGAAGCTCACTGTGCACAGGGCCAAGCAAAAGCCATTAGAACATAATGGGTTTTGAGTTACTACGAGTTTACAAATCTGAAATAGCAAGCTGGTACACAATACAAATGTCAATGTTGGGGACTGAAATAAGAAATACTCGTGCACTTTACCTAACTGCTTCATTAGGTGTTTGAGACTCGTGAACTTTCCACTGCCAAAATACCATGCTTTCCCAGTGAAAGCATTTCCATTCAGCTGTACAACAGATCTTTTACTATTCTGCTGTGAAGCAGTGCATATGGGATGCTGAAGCAGCACATCTCTGACAGCTGTCCAGGATATTCCCAATAAGAAGACTTCCTAAATCTTCTCATTCAAAGTGATCACTACTTCATTTGCTAAGTGGAGAGCTCTTCCTCTAGAAAGATGAACCATATAATAAAGAGGCAATGATAGCAAAATATCAAGAAAGAGAAATGAGAGTATAAGAACATTCTAGGATATGTGCCCAATAATTCTGAAGCTGTTTTGTGACTTACACATTCTGCTTTTATTTTGTGTTCTGATTGTCTAGCATATCCTATATGGCTTCAGCTACTCCACTAGCACTCAGAAAGCATTTTACAGCCAGTACTGCACTTCATGTAATAGTTATTTTTCTATATCATTTTTACTCTTGGTGTAAACCCAGTTGCTGCCAGTAAACAAGCATTTGGGATGAATTTATCCATCCCTAGACAGAGCTCCTCACACTGACATTTTCCAAACTGTGGTCTGATTCCAAGGCTCCTAGAACCATGCAGAATCCAATGTTTGTTTCAAGATTATCAGACAGCAGGTTGAGTTTGTCAGCAATGTTTCCAAAAGGCTATTTTTTTTCTTTCTTCCCTCTTTTGGTGTTCACATCCTTCTTATCATTCCAGGTGTTCCTTTAAATCAGGAGCTGGCTGGCTCAGGGCTTGCTTCCGATCCCAACCACACTGTTCCAAATTCTACTCTGGGGCAAAAGAGGAGTGCCTCTGGCCACGGAGCCGTGGCGTTCCTGAAGGATGATTTAATGTAAGATGAATGAGTCAGCTGTGATGCCCCCCTCTGTGTTACAACAACCAACCTCCTTCTGAAAAATCTAAAAAGTATGCTATCTTCAGGTAGGAAGAATGTAGCAGAATCTACTAGCTCTGCTTTCAGTCTACAAGATGCAGAGCAGTTTTTTGTTGCCCTGAAGAATTAAGTCCTTTTCCTCATACTGACTGAGCATAAAAATGTGGGAAAATTCCAGATGGTGAGCTTTAATCACAAAAAATACAACATGGTAATACTCAAAAATCTAACTGAAGAACAACACTTTTCAAAGCTCCGTGTATCTCAAGGAACCCCCCCGTTCCTCCTAACCAGTCACAATTTTGACCTTACTTCTACATTGCATCTCCTTTCTAAAAGGCCAAGTTGGTGACTTTATTTTTAATGATCAAATAATGAGTGGGCCTTGGTGCTTTGGGATTAGGGTTTGGCTTACCTATGCAGCTCTCAAAAACAGGATCTCTGCTCCTGGTTCCCATAAATACTTAAAAAAATTCCACTCTTCATTTCATATGGCACAGAGCACAGCTCAGTCATCAGTGGTTTACTCATAGCTGTGTTAAAAAAAAATGCATGTTAAAAATGTTTACAAAGACCATTTTCTACTTTAAAAAAAGAATTAAATTTATTAGTTTTTCTTTTTTTGATTAAGAAGTTCCACAACCTCCTACTTATCTCTTGGACTCCATCTTCCCTACTACTCAGAGCAAATACAAAGAATCAAGACACCAGAGAGTTTTATTATTCTTTCATACTAAACACATACCTCTGATTTTTTTTGGAACAATCATCTTTATCAAATGTAAAACCCTTGGAATACAGTTTAATGATATCATGAGTACTGTAGGGCTAGAGTCTGGGATCAGTGTGGACTTTTCATTCACGTTCATATTAATGCCATGGGAGACTTTCCATTGATGTCAATTGGTTTTGATTTACTACCTTTGTTTATAAGAAGTGAAGTAATAATGCTTTATAAAAAAACCAACCCCTTTTTCATTATTATTTGTGTTGTTACAGTCTCTGTAAGTCTCTGTCATGGAGCAGGACTTCATGGTGCTCAGTGATGCAGAAACAGAGGAGAAACAGGCAAGTCCTAACCACATAGCTTTGAAATAACTATTCTGTATTTATTTGCACTTCTGTAAGTGCCTGTGCATTTTCTAAGTGTTAAAGGAACTTCTTGCTTGAATTTAAATATTATTTCCCATTATTTTTTCAAACTTCAAAAAACAATCAATGTATGATGTACCTCAAGTGAGTTTGCAGAATGATGTTTGAGAAACAGCAAACCTGAAAAGCAGGCAAGAATGCAAGGCTTGTTTGGTAATTCTTTATAAGTAGGTGCCAGGAATCCATAGAGGAAAAAAAATCTCCTGCTAAGAACTGCATTATCTTCTGCCAAACAACACCTTGATCCTGCAATGAGAAGCAGGCAGCTGAACCCTTACGTACCCCAGCCAAATAGCAGAGCTCTGTTTGGATCTAGTGGCCCATCCCTGTGGTTATAGTACTGCTTGAAGAGGATTTACTTTCTGTAATGTCGATATTAAGAGCTGAATATTTCTTCCGTTCTCACAGTTTGAAATTCCAATACTATTATTGGGACAATCCTGTCAAATTTAATACAGAATGGTAAACTGTCTACAGGATTTTAAACCAGCCTACACAATTCTGTAGTAGAGATATAATTTCCTTTTACTTTCTCTTGCCTAATTAAAAGCACCAAAGGAGAGCTCTCATGCTCTAGTAAATTCTACCAAGTATTTCCTGTAGAACATTATTGGATTCACTGCTGTTATACTATATAGGGTTGGTCCATGAGGCTCACTCATCTAAGCAACTCGAATTACTTTCTACAATTTCCTAAGCCCATATTTTTGGAAAGACTGAGGGAAGAGGAGAAAATGTGGGTCTCATTGTGAAAGAACAGACCTAGAACCTCAGAAAATTTGGGTGCAGTTCCTAGCTGTACCACAGATCAAGCCTGGGCATGGTCAAGGGGTGGATGAGGAGGTGTCTGGGTCAGAACTCACCCTGACTGAAGGCTCGGAGCACGTCAGACCCTGGGAGAGGGCTGCTCTCAGGATAAAACCACCGCTGACAAACTGGAGTGTCCTATGGCAAGTAATGTAAAACAAAACTACTCTGCCATGTATTGTTCTGGATGGGCCCAGGAGTCCTGCTAGGAATGAGGACTGTGAAGATGGTTCTGCAGAGGTGAGATGGAGACTGTATCAACATGAGAGCTGGAAAGAAAAGCTTGATGAGTGGAGAGCAGGAGTAGGTGTGTGTAGAGAGTAACCCCAGGGTGGCTGCCTGCTGTGAAAGAGGTAAGACTCGGACAAGATCTTCTGGAAGGGACACGAGTGTGGATGGCTGCAATCATGGTCACTAGAATATAAGCACTTTCTGGCTCTGACAGAGGCGTGAACATTCCCGAGTTTCCCCATCCCCAGCTGTCAGAAAATAGCTGCGGAGCCCGCACTGGCGAAATGTCCCACTTTGTCTACAGCAGCAAATGGCAGTTTGCTATTTCTATGTGAGATGTTGGTAGTTTGAGACTGAAAGGGTCCCAGTCTTGCTCTGACTTGGGTAATGCCATATGATAGCTTTTTTTTCTTTTCTCTTCCCCCTTTTAAAAGCCCAAGAGATATTATGAAAGCACACACCCATGAATATGCATGCACATACTCTTTGTTGATTATCAGGTTGCACAAAAACAAACTTTTGAAGAGCAGGCTCTACAAATTCTTGCCACTCTGGATGCCCAGTTGAGACCTGGAGGCCTGGTCTGCACAAACTATGACTAGTCTGTGGGCTGCATGCTCTGAAAACTGCAGAATCTGGAAAAGCCACCAGTGGGTGTCCCAGGTTGGCACCCAAGTGTAGTGTCTATAATCTACTTTCACGTCTCTCATTCTTTGTTCACTGTGTGCAAAGCTATTGGTCCAGAGTGCATGCTCCGTCCCCAGCCCTGGCTGAGGCAGTGTGTGTCTGCAGAAGTAAGGACAGTGTCATAATGTGTGAGGTCAGAAATGGACCCTTGAGGGAATCACCTGCGTGCTGGGACTGCCCCACTTGGCAGCCTCCCTAACGCGCTTTCAGCCTTGTTCTTCTCCTAGGAATGAGCACACCCTCAGAATAACACAGACGCTAATAGCTTCAGCCTCCTTGGTAGCACCACTGAACCTTGGGGACCTCTGCGGAGTGGCAGAGAGCCATGGGTCTCAGGGGAGGAGCGGGGGACTCCTCCACTGACAAAGACGCAGTAAAAGGGCTTCTTTCAGATCCTCTGGTGGTTCATAGTAAGGAGATAATAAGATTCCATATTTGGTTCCCAAAAACATAAACAAGAAAAATACAAGACTGTCACTAGGGAGGTTTTACATGGTATTGTTGCATGCATAGTGACAGCCCTGCAGCAACCTGCACGTCCCTCGCCAACTGCGTGCCGCTTCCCCGCTGTGGGGAAAGGGCCTGGCAGAGACGCCCATCCCACAAAACGCTGCTGCCCGGCTCTTGTGCCTGCCAGCAAACAGGCAGCCTCGGCCCGTGCCCCCTTGCCCTGCGGAGGTGCGAGCGGCAGTGGAGCCTGCGGGCAGTGAGGCCGATGCGGTGCGCCAGGGGGAGGTCGGCATGCACGGGGGGGGGTGGGGGGTCGGCGTGCACTGGGAGGGGGTCGGGGCGCCCCGGGAGGGGGGTATTCCGGGGAGCCTCTCACTGCCCCCAACCAGAGGCTGCCTGCATTTGCACGTGCTGGTTCAGGAGGAGGCAAGGGGCTCAGCCCCCGGCGGCGCAAGGCGGCGTGCCCCCCCGCCCCGAGAGCCTCGGGGAGGGATCCTCGGCGACGACCTGCGGGGCTGGGAGGAGGAAGCGGAGGCCGGGCTGCGGCGCAGGGGCAGCCTAAGAGGAAAAGGGCAGGAGAGGCTCGGGCGAAGTCGCACACCGACAGGCTCCCCAGCCGCGGCCGTGCCTGCCGCGGCCCCCCGCGGGCTGCTGACACCGGCGGGTGGTGTGGGAGGGTCCTCCCTCCTCCCCATCCTTTCCTCCCTCTTCCCCCGCTACAGCGGAGACGTGGGTGGAGGGGAAAGAAAGCGACCCCCAGGGCTAGGCAGCCGCCGGCCCCAGGCGGAGGGAGGCGCGGCGCCCCGGGGGAGGCCGCGGGCGGCGAGGCTGCGCGGCGGGAGGGCCGCGGGAGCGGAGGGGCTAGGGGGCATCGCCGCGCCCGGGCTGTGACCTTCCAGGAGCGAGGGAGGGACACGGAGAAAGGGGGAAGCCGCCGGCTATCTCCTCTATCCCCCGTCCCCAAACTTCAAGGGGTGGGGAAAAAAACCCCAAAACAAAAAACGGGACCTCGGCTGGGACCTCCCAGCAGGAGCGACTGAAAAGGAGCCAGAGACGGCGCTGGAGGGGCAGCGCCGTCCCGAGAAGAGTCCCCCTCCTCCGCGTCCAGGAGCCGCTCCGCGCCCGCCGCCGCCGCCGCCGCAGGATGTGGGTGCCGCTGCTGCTGCTGCTGCCGGAGCTGCTCCCGGCCGTGCCAGCCCAGAAGCTCTCCGCCCTGACGGTAAGGCTGCCCCGCCGCCCCCGTCCCGTCCCGTCCCGTCCCGTCCCGTCCCGTCCCGTCCCGGCGCGGCGCGGGGCGGCGGCGCACCTGAGCGGCGGGCGCGGGCGGGCAGGTTGATGCGCTGCCCCCGCCGCCGCCGCCCCGAGAGGTTTTGGCCGCCCATTTCCTCGGGCCCGGGCCGGGAGACGGCGGGCGGAGCGCCCCGCGCTCGCTGCACCGGCGGAGGCGGAGGGCTGAGCCGCGGCCGCCTGCGCTTGTGCGTGTCCCGCAAAACGGAGCGCAGTCGTGGTGCAGCGGGTGACCAGCACCCGCCTGCGTTTTTCCAGGGGAAAGCGTGGTAGTTAAGTGGAAGTTTACTGTGGGTCTCCGCAGGACTTCGGACCAATATTGATGCGCATACTGATGCTTTTGTTTTCCCGAAGAGGAATAATGTTGCAGTGAGGTCTGCTTTTGGACTGTCTTTGGTTGACCGATTTTATTTTATTTTTAATTATAAAGTGACGCGAAACAGCCCTCTTTGGCTATTCCAGACTCCATGATGCTAAACATGGAACTCCGCGTAGGGATGGGTGAGCCAATTCATTAAGCTTGCTAAATAAGCCATAACCACTTCTCTAGCCAGAACCTGAGGTTTGCAGCTAATAGCTCAGTTCAGTCTTCTTGTAGAGCTCACAGTGTTTGCAAAGCTATAATTAATGCAATCTGTAGAAATAAAAACATTTTCCTTAAATGTGTTTTTAAACAAGTGCTTGAGTAAACATAACGGGCAGCGAGTATCCCTTTCAAGCTGTTTTTAAGTGTTTTGGTGAGGGCTGTTCCCTTTAGAGGTTTGTTATGCTAAAGTTACAGGCAGTTGCAAAGTGAAATAGACCCTATTTTTGTCTCAGTCTGTCAAAAAGTTTCTGTAAAATACTGAGAATTTTGTAGAGCTTTTCTCTTTCTTTCTGTCTCTTTCTCTCCTTCTGTCTCTATCTCTCTCCTTCTGTCTCTGTCTCTCTGTCTGTCTCTCTGTCTCTCTCTGTCTCTGTCTCTCTCTGTCTCTGTCTCTCTGTCTCTGTCTCTCTTTCTCTCTCTCTTTCTCTCCCTCTTTCTTCTCTTGAAAAAGGGGGAGATAGGGACAGCTCAAGCAGTGGTGGTGGGGGATGGCTGAGCTGTTCATACCTGAAATTCTTTGGAAGAAGTTTTGCCTTCTCATCTAGTTTTTTAGAAATGATTTGTAGATTAGAAGCTGTTAATTGAAAACCTTAAAGGAATGAGTTCCCTCCATGAATTTTATAGTTTGTGACTTTTTCAAGTGCAAGACAGATGAAGATAAGTGAATTTTGTCTTTTTAAGAACCTTGTTTCAAGCACCCTCAGACTGTCAGGCAATATGTAGTATTCTAGTTAACAGGTTAACATTGCCATTTGATTCTGAGTTTGCTTTCACAATCATATTAGATCAAATCTGAGTGAAGAGAGTTTACATGAACCTACTGTTATATTTCCTTTCTTCAGAACATAGAAAAGGTCTAGATATTAGCATGGGAGTAAACTGGAAACACCTCTAAAACTTATTTGCCCAAAGGTAAAATACAACTGATTGTTCCATCATCTTTAAACTCAAATGGTTCCAATGCCTTTTAAGAGAGTATATGTAAACTGCTGCTGAACGTGCCTGTCATTCACTGAGTACTTGCTATCTCACAGAGGCTGAAGGAAGGAAAATCTGGAATGGACACTTGGGCAATGTCTTTAGAAGTTAAATGACATAAACTCATGCAGTCATATTTGACTTCAGCATTAGCTGAGAGATCTCTGAAGCCCCTCTGCTCCCTCTCTTCCCCATCCAGAATGTGTATCATTTATCTGTGGACCTTACAGTAATGTACATTTTTACGAAACCATGAACAGAACAGTCGATGTGTTGGAATCCCCACCCTATGCTACCAAAACGGTAATGGTGTTGGAGACTTTAAGCTTTTGGACTGAATTAAACTCAAACTTTTCAGAAGGGGGAGCTAGCCATGTTGATAGGTGGCTGTAGGTAGTGAGCCTGTGTTAGTTTTTCTGCTGCCTGTGCTCTTCTTTCAGAGATGACTAGCACATATGAATTCTAGCCTACATTAGAAATGCTTCTTCCATAAAATGAGTATTGAACAGTCAGACACCCATAGTAAGAAAACAGTGTGAATTCACACAGGCACACATACTTTTTACATCTTCCCACAAGACTAAACTTTGAGTTCTGGTTGCATGAGACAGGTTTATTTCTACTGTTTGTGTACTTCCCTGTTTAAATGCAAAAACAGCAACAAATGCCACAACTCTAAATCATTCTTTAGTCCTGTAGTCATTTTGCTTGTAGCTCATAGGCTGTATAATCCCTTCTCACATGTACCTCTCTCAAATAAGCATGGGTAGTATATACGTAAATCATAAGAAAAAACAAACCCAGACTGTGTAGAAAGTCCAAGAAAAGGTATGTCTTTTTTAACTTGCTGTGTGATGAAACCCACACAGTTCTTTTTTACATGCCAGATGAAGATTTTACCTTTATCTGTGGCTGGAAGAATAATAAAGAGAGACTGACATTTCCAAAAATAACCAGGGGCCACGGGGACAGAATATGCTGCACTGTGGACCTGAGGTTCATGAAAAGTGCAGGATGATTAGAGGGAAGAGTATGCACAGCCCTGCTGGTATCACATCATGATGGGGCATGGAATATGCACCTTGCCAGGTGGTGGCTATAACAAGGACATGGTCTCCTTAACCACAGTGGTAAATATGCCAAAAAATGAACCTTAGCAACTTCCTGATAGTTAAATTAGTTTGCTCTAGTAAGAGCAACTTTAATGTTAAGGTACCTGGCATCAGTGTCATTTTTAAAAGATGACTACATGGATCAGAGTTTTCTTCGTCACTTGTATTTTGAGCAGCTCAGGTTTCTAAACTTCAAATTGGATGATGGCTGGTGGTGATGGTGGTAAGGGTCGTGTCTTTATGTTTTGATCTGGCTAAACAGACTTTTGAGCTGTTTTAACTTGACATCCTTGCTAGCTCCAGAAATAGACAGGGCTTTCAGTTGTTTACAGAACCATATCCATGTTTAATTACAAATAATAGTTTTGCATTAGATTTCCCTTGGCCATAAAGAAACACAGCAACCACCCATGCCTTTAGCTTAGGTAAATATGTGATTTTCTGATGTAGGAAGCTTTGTAATAGTCTAATAGCAAGAGATTACAGAGTTTTCACATAGATGACAACTCCAATAAATTCTCAATTGCCTAACAGTCATTTGTGATTCCAGGACTGAGTCCTAGCAGGTCTGCAGGGACTGATGAGTATATGGCTTCCTACAACCTTCATAATAGCTGTTAGACCAATTTCTAGCAGGCTGATGCATCAGAGGAGTCAGCAGGTAGTTGAGATGCATCAAGTAGTCTAGGGTCTTGTCCTTTGGTCATCATGGCTGCATTTAAATGAGTGGTGAATGAGTGTTTGTAGTGTGTCCCCCTCTGTCCAAACTGTGGACCCAGCCAGAACATGCTTGGGTCCCCATCTGTGTGCCAGGGTAGTGGAGGAACATGAGGGGTGGGCTGATGCACATGTGAATATTAATTTATTGGGAAGCCAGGACATGCACTAGGGCCCAAGAATTTAGGAGTCCTTCAGGGTTCACTGGGTTATACACAGCCCAAAGCTACTTTGAATTTGGAGCAATCCCTGCCTCTTGTGGTCAAAAGATCCTCTTTGTTACAGTTGCTCCTGGACCCTTGTCTCCTGAGTAGAAACATATTGCAATAATAGACAAAGTGAGAGGAAACATCATATTGCAAATCTGAATTACTAGCTGAGCCACAGAGCTGGATGGGGGAGGAGAACATTATTTAGTATTATTTTTACTGCTATTTCAAATAAATGAACATTGGCAAAACAACAATGGCTTTTATTTTGGGAAGGTAGCTTGAGAGCTGTCTCATAAGAAACAGTGAGATCTGGAGAGACTGTAGCCAGTTTGGCTGCTCCTGATTTTCCCTCCCCGTGTGTCAAATACTAATATAAAACATTCTTACTTTCTACAAAATATCTCAACTTACCTTGTCCTTTAACCTTGCTTATGGAAAGGCAGGTAATAGTCTGCAATTCTTGTAGTACATTGTTGGAACATTTTGGGGATGTTATATTTTTATTCTATATGCACCCATTCTTTCTGGTCATATGAAATAGATGAGAGAGCTGAGCCTTATTGGCCTATTGTAAGGGACACAGCCATATCTTGAGGATCTAGGTAATTTTTTTTGAAACACAGTATTTTAAAGGAAACTCATTCTCTTCCTAAAATATGTAAGTTTTAAGATGACCGCACTTATTGCCACACTTACTTTGGCATTGTTTATGCCGTATTTTTTGAATCATCAGCTTAGCTTTTATCTCAGTTGCAGTGTTGTATGTGTGCATGTGTTTGTACAAACAATAGGATATGAGTGTTTCTTATTTTAAAATCTTGATGACTTATAACATACCACAACTATTTAATTTTATGCTTTCAAAGCCTTGCTGAACCGTGTGTCCTTCTCAATAAAATATTGATCTTACAAGTTTGCTTGAAATTGCTTCTTGAAATGAACACCTCTGCCTGTTAAAAGTTACTTTCATCAGAGGCTGAATATTTCAGGGAACAATTGTTTTCTTTTTCTTCCTTGGCACATGCTTTGTGAGTATTCAATAGCATTTAATGCCCTGGATACCTTCCACAACACTCAGCAATATAAGATGGACCACTAAGGTAGTTCAGTAGAGGGAAACTAAACACAATCAAAGCTTTCCAAGTTAAGGATCCATTTGCATGGTGCCTACCATCCCAAACATTTGGAAAAATTACTCTAATTGTGACTCAAAAACCAAGACCATAAATAAAACTGTAAGCGGCTCCAGATCCTAACAGCATTGTTACTGCAAATGGGCATTGGTACAAGCAAGGGGGCATCAGCTCTGAAAATAAAACACTTTCAACAATGCTTCCATACACTAAACTCTGAAGACACTTCTCATTAAAGAAACAAAAGCAAAACCGGTGAGGATTATTATTGAAAGAGTCAGCAGAACTTTTGATCAGGAGTTAAAAGTAATATTTCTACATTCAGCCAACATAAACTGTATGTAATGTGAAATACATAATGGAGACGGCAGGTTGACTGCACACCCATAAGACTTTAGAACTAGAAGCAAGGAGTGGAAGTGAGCACAGGTGGGGGAGGGAAGATCATGACAGAGGAAACAAGAAGAAGAAAATCACACAGAGGACCTTTTGGACATTTTTGAGGTGTTCATTCTTTGCCTGATGCCCACTGAATACCTTGAAGAAGAGCCATGTATATTCCTTGACAGTTGGCAAACCTTAGGGTTTGGCTGATTTTGAGAAGCATCCAAAGGTTTAGCAGCTATCCAAAACCTATCTGAGCCATGTTGGTTTGGAAATCAGGCTAGGAATCTTTTCAAGATCTGGCTCACTCAGGACTTTGCTAGTGTTTCCATTTCTTTGGCCAAACCAGAATTACCACAGACACAGCCATTTGCACGGTATTTTGGTACTTCCATTTTCTGTCATGCCTGAGACCAGGAAGTGCAGAGGTGCCTGAAAATTAAAAACTGAATAAGCAAGATTTGAGATCAAAAACCTATTTTTGAACGGCAAATGAAGGCCTGAGTTTGGTTCAGGAGTGGCAATTTTTATCTGAACTGGTTCATACATTCTTGAGGAAGCTGGAAAGTGAATGGAGGTTACATTTTTTGAAGAACTCAGAAATTTTAAAATGTTCTTCTGTTTTCTTTTGGATCAAAATCCAAATGTTTCTTTATTTTTTACAAAGAAAATACTTTGGGTTGACTCGATATTATGTGTTGAGGTAGATTTTTAGAAAGTTGAGATAAAATACTTAAAATGAAGGTCATTTCATAGTGAAAAGTTGGAATGCTTTCTTCAGAAAGAATGTCAAAATAGTTTTTGACTATATGAATACTCTCCTCCTCCTCGTCTTCCCCTCCACTATCTTCTACAAGAAAATTCTGGTGATGCCAGTCATTTTGATGTCAGTGGCCCCACATATTCTCATGGGATATGTTTCTGCTGATGTTTCTCTGCCCAGTTCTAATTCTCAATTGATACTGCCTTCATTTTTATCTACAGTGGTAGATAGAACACTTTCCAGTGCAACGCTGGCAGTAAGCCTGAAAAGGAGGAAATGCATCAGGAAAAAACTTACAGTTTACAACATGCTGATGTTACACAGCATAATTTTTACCAAAGGAAGAGGAAAGATAACTTAAGATGTAGCAAAAATTTGGCCATTAACAATACTTGGCCATTCTCTTGAGGAAAAGAGAGTTGATTAAGCAGAGAGAAACTACTATAGGATAAATAATTGTGTTGTTTTTTTCCTGCACTTCTCCCATTTCTGTCTACTTGACTTAGATATATAGGGAATCGGTTTGAATAACTGCCATTGATGTAATGCAATGGTATACACTGGATGCAAGCATACAAACTCTGTTTGCTTAGGAGGAGGTAAAAGCTGCCCAAAAGTGAATGGACTGCTTAGGTATTTTGGATGGTGTGGTAACACTTGGTATTGTACAGTTTCTTAATATGACTTGACCAAATTAAGAAAGAGTTTCAAAGAAAGGAAGTTAACATAGTATCATGTCTTATCATAGAACCAGTGAAGTAAACTTGTGTGGAGTCAGTCCCTAAAATGGAAGTTTTACTCAATCCTTGCAGAAGAAATTGCCTTGATGAGTTAGTAACTGCCCTTCAGTGAATTTCTTCCCCTTTCTACTTTATTAGTTTTTAAAAATGGTCAGTAAGTATTTTATCAGCTGCTGAAAATCCAGGCTAATAGAGAATACATCCTAGAATTCTTGTCAGGATAGAAAGAGAAAACATTTCCTGAAGGTGATCCGGTCCAAATCTCTCCCTGGCTTTCTCAGTGTGTCACTAGAAAACTTGCTAAAGAATATTTACCTCATACCTATCCAAAATCTTACTTTTTTCCTTCATTTACTTTTGGCTGCTTTTTCTGTCATCTTACGAGACAGTGAGTAAACATGTTTTCTTCATGTGTGTTACCTTATATTTGTTCTGAGGATGTAATAGTATGCTTTTCTGTCTTTTAGGTATTCATTTTCAATCACTATACAAATTAGCTGTCACATATATGCTATAAATCCTCAGCTGTCTGTCCTAGAGCACCTAAAGAGTACTTAAATGAAAACAAAGAAAAATTCCATTGCTCTGGAAGGCTTGCTTTTTATTTATGCCATGATTGCCTGCTGTATTATACAGATTGTTAGGGTACGATTGCTGCCATACAGAGCTCACAATCTTTTGTTCAGGCTAGATTTCTCATACTTTTATTGATATGCTGACCTTTGTTCAATATTAAAGCAAGATATTGTCAGTGAATAAGCAGCATAAATGTTCAGGAGAGGTCTGTACATTTTTGACACAAAAGTAATGGCACCTAAAGGACCATTTTAATAGATAATGATAATCAGGATAGGCTCACCATGATTTGTGTAGCAAATTGGAGTACAGAGAAAACCTGCAGGTTGCAAGCATGTGTGGATGTCAGGGGGGGAAGGCAATGACTCAATTTCATTATCTTTCTCCTACTGTTATCTGGAGTAAAGGGGAGGAGTGGGGGAGTTCAGTCTGAGTAAAGGAGTCTGCCATTGAGTCTCATTACTGCTTTGAAAGAGGAGGAGGGAGGGTGATGTTTTGGTGGATACACAAATCATTTGACAATATTTAACCATAAATTGACTTCATGAGCAGAAATGTTCTTCAACCAGTGCATGTCTGAAAGTATCAGAGAGCAGAAGGTGTGTGTGAACTGCCTTGGGCAGTTCATATAATGTAGAACACTAATTCCCAAAACTTTTTCTTTGCTAGGTGCTGCTATCTACAATGGCAGTGGGTTTTGCCATTGGCAGAGGCAGCTACCATCCCAGGGTCAACTCTGTAATGCTTTGAAATGGCTTGACTACTATTAATGGTAGAGGTTAAGGTCTTTTTGGAGAATACAGGGTGGAAATATGAGTTGGCATTATATCAGAGAGGTAGTGACACTAATTTTCTGTATGCATTCAAGCACACTGTGTTCCCATTTGGAGCTGGGAGGTGAACCTAATGCTCTTAAAAGAAGGAGAGTTACCATCAAAGGCAGGCATTGTAAGGAGAGAATAAATATAGCTGCCACAGTGGCTCTGGCTCAGTTGCCCCAGTCAATGTGTTCGTCTTCATGTCTATCTGCTTATATAAAGAATTAATTCATGCATTAAATCAGACAGTGTTTTAATCAGTTCTAATTCACTTTAGCATCTATAGTAAAGCTACTTATCCCAGCCAAAGGGTTGCCAGTGAAGCTGGTCTAGGCTCTACAAGGGTGAATTTGTCAAGTACAGCACTCACCATGTGACACCTTTTCAAGCCAGTGGTGCTGTTAAGTGCTTCTAAAGGCCACATGTAGACTGATGTGCCTGTTAGAGTGAATAATCACTGTGGCAGATGTTGCTCTTTAAAGTCACAACTTCTATTGAATAAAGAAAATTAACTAAGTGAACTTTGGTCTAAGTGTAGTAGGGGATAGCACAAATTCTAAAGACACCTATATCCCCAAAGAGGGCACAGATGTGAGAAAAAAAAAAAAAAAAACAAACCACCCTGCCAACAAAGAAACTAAAGAAGACTCTAACTTGAACATATGTGTATTTGTTTAGTGAATTATCTCCAGTCTGTTAAATGGCTTACTTTTTGGAGGTAGCCATCAAAGACTTCAGAGATTTAAGATTAAAAAGCAGAGAGGGGGTCTATACACATCTTTCTCCATTTCTTCTCCTGTCTGTTCCACTGCACATATAGCCAGTTGAGTGGCATTACTGACCCAGCATTGCCAAGGCATGGGATGGCACTTACCTACTTCTCCTATTACACTTTAGGAATCCACCACCGGAGGGAGTGCAAGAACAGCATGGTCTTCTTTGTCCCCTCTGTGAAGGGCTGAAAGCAATAAAATCGTTTGTCCAACCAGCTGTATAAGACTGGAGGTTGGGGGATGTGACAGTTGGGGACCCTCACTTTTCAGCACTTGCCACTCAGTTGCCCATCAGTTAGGCCCTCAAAATGAGAAAAAAACTCAACAGAAAAATCTTAAAATGTACAGTTCATTTCTATAAAAACAAAGTGTTCTATGTCTTCAGTGACATAGCTTGCCTTCAAATTAATCATGAATGCTGGTGACTGAGCTCAGAGCAGGCTAGTGTGGAGAAGAGGGGAAAGATGGCCTAACATAAAAGTTGCTCTTCACTGTAGGACATTAGGCCTGCTAAGAACTGGCATATGGCCAGTTCATTTCATTGCATGTATCCATAGGATTTCTTTTTGCATCATTTAGTTACAGGACTTCTGGTGAGCAAGATAAAATAAAGCAGACAACTTATTTTCCGCACTACCTTTAATGGGATTATGTTTCAAACTGCTTCCCCCTGGGAAGGCAGTTTTCAAGCATGTCAAATTTTTGATGGATTTCAGCCTGAGTGGTTTAGTTCCAAATCTGAACTTTGTACAGGAGGTTTTATCTTTCCATCATGTTTCCTCCTTGAAAGGCTCCATAAATTACATTTCTGAAAGAAAAGGAAAGATTTTTTGAAAGGAGTGTTCCTTTGGTAAATTGCTCTTCTGTTTAAGTCTCCCCTTTCCAGGTGCTGAATAACTCCCAAAGCAAAAGTTCTGTCATTGCTTGGTGATGGACTTTCATTAGTTTGTGATAAAATTACAAGGTAATATTCATGCATTGATAATTGATTTCCTTCTGAAGGGAAAAAGGCAAAATGCAGAGAGTTCAAATTCCTATTTGGCTGTACCTAGTCCAGTCATTTTCTGTGGTGCAAAATGGGTATATAGTGCTGCCCTTCAGAAGTGTCAGTAATTTACATTTACTAGCCATGACAGCATGTGAGATACATGGCAATGAGCAAATCATTTTGAGGTATTTCCTACTTGATGACAAAGCCAGATCTGACACCAAGATGAAATGGTTTGGATATTGCTGATGGATATTGTTTTATGCATCCAGGTGGCTGGTGACAAACCCACAGAAACACAGCAGACACAGCGTTGCTGGTTTTGTAGAGTAAATAGTGCAATAATCACAGATTCATAATACATGTGGCATCAGGATAAAACCAAAGAAATGAGCTAGCAGAGACCCTGCTGGTTTGAACAAACCCAGAAGACCTCAAAGCTGACATCCTTTGTGACCCTTGGTTTTGACTGGGCTGTCTCTGGCTGGTGCAGATTTTGCTCCAGCCTTCTCCTTCCGCATATATTTGACCTTGTTTCCTTAGTATATCTCCTTCCCCAGTGTGAGCATGCCTTGTCTAGTTATATAGACTAAGCTCTCCAGGTCTGTACAGCACTTAGGGCACAAGAGCCCCATTCTTGGCTGGCCCTTTTGGTCTACCAGTATCAACAAGTTCAATAATAAATAAGTGTAATAAGTTAGCATAAAACTCAAATGATACTGGCTACAGACAAAGTTGGATATAACTAGTGGAGGATATACAAAGAATGGAGTTAATCTGGCAGAAGAAGGCACAGTCCAGTTCTTTATATCCCTTGCTTAGTATCCAAGCTGACTAACTTGTATTGACTTTCCTGATTTGTCTGAACTGAGTCTAGGTATTCTAAAGTATTGGAGTAATCATTCAGCACTGCGGGAAGAGATGAGCAAAGGGTCTACTCCCTGGTCTTGTTGTGCTGCTGGCCAAAGGGGATCTGCATAGTGCAGAGGGCCAAGTGTCATCTGCTTGGTATTTCCTGCCTTGTGAGAGCTTAGTGTTTCAGCCTTATCATTGCCTAAAGCAGGGGTTCTCAAGCTGTGGTATGTGTTTCCTTTCATGGTACAAAACTCTTTTTTTCCCTAAAGGAGAAAAGCCCCAAACCAGTACAGCCTGGCCTTTCCTGCAAAGAAGAGAGGGAATGTCTGGATGCCTCTTTCTATTTTTGCATGCAGCTTAGCATGCAGCTGGGAGCTTCTCTAACCACTGCCCCTTTGTACCTATTCTTGAGGGAGTGAAGATGGGGCTGCATTCAGGATACTTTTTTTCGGTGGATGCAGACCAAAGAGCTGAGAAATGCTCTTGCTGCCACCCCACCTGATGACTGAACTCTCATTTTCTATAGCAGCAGTACCAAGCACGCTCTGGGGGAACCTGACCCAGAGAGTTTGTTGCCAACCTCAGAGAGGTGTCAAGCATTATTAAGAAGCACAGTTCTTCATCCTGTGGGGAGCCTGGAGCTTCAGAATGTTATCCATCCTCTGCAATAAATTCCCTAGATTGCTATCTCTTCTCTAGGACTGTCCATGTAAGGCCAACCCAGTCTTACATATGCAGGGGTGAACTACATACATTCCTGTGTAATACTCTGCTTCCTTTTGCTTTCTAAAGATGATAGGAAAACCTCCATAACGCTCTAAAGATCCATTTGGGTAGATATCCAGAATTTCAGAAAATTTTCTGAAGTGTATCCAATTTGGTCTGACCAATATGATGTGGAGCTGTTTGTTTGTTTGTCTTCCTCTAAGAGAGGAGAGGCTGCATAAGAAGTGGTAGTTTTCATTTGACAAGGTTTCTAAGTTGTTAGGTTTTAACCATGCCAGAGATATTTCAGGGCAGCTGTGTTTGGTAGTTGATAGATTTGTGGAGTTATCTGAAAACTGAAAAGAACACCAATTTCCTTCAAATCTCAGCTTAGGTTCACTTCAGTAATTGCCTCAGGCAATAGTTTGGTTTTATTTTATTAATTCTCTTGACTGTCATCCTAAACTATGAGAGAATAGAGAAAGCCTTACTGATTGAATTGCTAAGTATGACAGGAGCAATCAAAAAGTTACACAGTGTCTACTCCTTGACAGCAAAGTATATAATTTCTCTAAAGCTGCTATCCTGAATCTCCTCCTCACACCTGGGGGTGACGAAACTCCAAAGTGAGATTCATTTTACAACTATGTTAGGAAATCACACTTATTCAATGCAATTAAAGAGCAACCAGAATTGTTCATAGAAATTATGTAGTTACAAATAGAACTAATCATGTGTAAAAAATAACTATTTCTACCTGACAACAATTAAACTGGTGTCAGAGATGCAATGAAATTCCCTCAGGGGAGCTTCATATAAACTAGAGAGTTAAACTTGAGAAAGATTGTGCATGATGGATGGAAAAGCTTGAGAGAAACGACAAGTCTATCAAAGCTGAAGGGGGTCACAGTTCATATTCTACAGCTATTTTGTGGTATGCAGGATGTCTCTCAGGAAGAACCCTGCAGCTATCTGCTGTCAGCAATGGCAAAACAGGTGTGCGTGTGTGTCTGAAGGAGGCAGGAATAGGTGTTCTCTATTTTCCATACCTGGTCTTTTTTGTCTGAATATAGGTCAACCCCTTTTAAAAACTTTGCGATTCTTTTTTTTAATGTTTCTGTCTTTGTTAGAACACTACAGTATGGTGGAATACCATTTAGAAGATGTTAACGAAGTACAGCACAAACTAATTACTTAATTTACTTACTTAATTTCTTATCAGTTCTTTGTCATTGTAAAATGGCCTGAGGGTTTCGTATATCATGTATGCACATTCTGTGTCCTGCTCTTATACCAAGCATTGTTAAAAAAAAGTGGTGAGATATGTGCCAGGCATCTGCAAAGCACTTCAACAGGTGGAGAAGGGTGGATGAGAGGAAGTGACACAGTTTGCCCTAGTTTCTTGTTTTAAGAGATTGGAAAAGATTTTGAACTCATCACGTTGCAGTGCTTCCTAATAAAGAGGGGGTTACAGTCTCAGCTTCTGTCCTAGCCCTCTGGATTGAGCGTGTTTGTGTCAAAGCAGCAATGTCTGAGACAGGCACTCAACAGAAGTTAGTTTGGAGTGCTCTGATCATGTCGTGCGTCTCATGGATAGAGGAGCTGCAGATGCAGCCATACATGAGTGTCAGAGGGTTTGTATGATGGCAGTACAAATACTCAAAAATGTTTAGTGATCACAGCAGAATTTCTCCACTACATCCTTCTGAGTCTAGTGGGAGTCTGAACTGGGCAAAGTTGGACATGCATCTGTTCTCCTGACTCTGGAACAAGGGAAACAACTTGCTCTCCTGAAATGAATGAGGGAGAATAAACTTGACAATGGGTGTCCCATACAAGGCCAGGAATGTGCAGAGGAGCTTGGAGGTGACCTGAAACCAATACTGTCAATGAGCATGTTGTGATGTGAAGCTAGGGCTTCAGAGACCTGATAAAATCTCTGTCAGTCTGTACATGTCTAGGGCTGTTCATACCTACAGCCCCTGAATGCAGCAGAAATACGCTGTCAGCTTTTTGTACATATAGCTAGAAGATGGTCAACAACAGGATACCACCATACATGTACTACACAGAGAAATGGCACAAAATCACCTCTTCCAGCTTTCTGATGCTGCTATCCTGATCCTGAATGGTTTATACTTTCTTGAATCAATCCGATCACCATATTCATGTTTCTTACATATCGTTGGCAAATGCATGTGCTGCAACTTAAAATTCCATTGAAATTGTAGGCAAACAATAATTTGATGAAAACAAAGTTGCTAGAATAGTCTGTCTTTCACTCTACAGGGCAAATATAGCTGACTCCCCTAATAGTAGGTTGGTAAATTGGAGCTAACTCCCACATCCATCAAAATCATTATTACAAGATTGTCAGTCCAATTTTTGGTGAAAAGCCCATTGTTGATCTTGGCAGCAAGGGAATCTCTTCATAGACATAGCCATTCTTAAATTTTAGAGAATCTCTTCATAGACACAGCCATTCTTAAATTTTTGTAAGACGTGCTGCTTGCAGGCTGCAAATATTCTGGGTGCCAAAAGCTGGAAATACCTGAATGTGCTTGTGGCACTAGTTCAGGTGAGATAGAACAAGTGTGCAGAACCTGGAAAGACAGTAATCGAGGTCAATATAATGGGAAGCTGTAGCAAAATCAAAAGCATGGGAAGGCAGAAGCTCAGGTCTCACTTTTTTCTAAGAAGATATGCTTATCGCTAAATAAAGTGGACTCATTTTTATAGAGTTCTTTTCTTGCAGGCAAACGATAAAAAAAAATCTAGTGATTTCATATTACACTAGAGTCACAAGAATTATCTGTATATAAAATCCTGTTAAAGTAAAGCTAAGGCCATGCAAGTGTATTGTTCATCAGTGCAATCATTAAAAAAAGTTCAGGGAATTGGGAGTGCTAGGGCACCTGTCATTCATTCTGACTGCAGTATATAACCAAGCAGATTCAGAGTACATTGGTTCCATGATACACTCCTTTTTCCAAGCTCACACCTCTCCAGCAGCCTTGTGTCCTGCAATCTGATGCTCTGGAATCCTGCCTGAGCTTGATTAAGATACATAAGGTCAGGTTTCTCTGATGCAAGTGTGCTTGCCTCGTGCTGATCTACGTCAGTTAAAAGTCTGCCCTGTGGTCCAAAAATATTTGTGCATTGTGTTAGAAATCCATGGGCAGCTTGTATATGAAAGCACGCAACATCCGGAGTTTGTATTTCCAACAGCCAGCTGTCTTAGTAACTGTATGATGTATGAAATTAGTTAATGCTGCTATTTCAGTTAATGTGATCAGTACTTCCTCATGTCCATTAACTTCAAGCTGTGAATGGTGCTATAAAATGAAGGGTTGGTCTCTCAGTGTATGGGTCACTCGCACTGTTGTTGCAGCACATTGATCAGGGTTTTAAGCCTTTTCTAGCTGAGAGATCTCTGATGCTCACTGTTTTGCTTTCTCAAACAGCCGTTGACTATATGCTGTCTCTCAGATAGACTTTTTTTTCCATCACGCTTTTCATGTCAAAGGTGAACACCATTGCTCTATTGCTATTTCATTTTCCAAATTGCATTAGGATCTCTGCCATGGGAATCCATCTAATTGTTATGGTGTTGTTCAAATGCACTGTAACTTGAATCAAACACTTGGCAGCTTTAGCCTGATGGACTGTGAATCCAGATGTTATCCTTCTCCTGCTCATCACCTAATAAAATACATATCCAGTACTTTGTTACCCTAGGGATCATTTATCAGCAGCACTTAGATTCGTTATAGACCATTCCCTCCCCTGAGGGTTGTGGATCTTTCCAATGGATAAGTGCAGCTCCACAGTGCATAGCAGGTCACTTGGGGATACACACACCTTGGGACTCTTTTATCCTGGAAGGTTTACATTAGGGCTTGGGGGCTAGTCCTGAAGCTCTGGAAATACCTGAATTAGTGACAGTGTGCCTGCAATACACCTCAGAACCAGAGGAGACAGGTTTGGTTCTAAAAGAAGGGGCAAATAATTCTGCTCTATTCATAGGTGAAGAGTAAATTACCAGTGCATTTCTGATTGATGGCTGGGTCTAAGAACAAGTTCACATGTGAGGCACAGGGACAGTTGCCCGGTTGTTTGTGTTTCTTTACCATTACCTCTATAAAGCTTTGTTCTTTAGTACTGTGTGGAAACTGAATTGATGGAAAAGATGGTTCCCTTGCCTACTAAAAGAGCATTTATAAAATACCAAAAAGATATTATCTGTAAGATAAGCTGAAAAGATAGGGAGAGAAGAATCACATATATCCAAACATAGGTGCTTATATATTCAAAGCATCAAAAAAGAAAAGCACAAGAGAAAAATGTTTTAATAAAAATCATACAAGATAGCCATCAGACTGCTCCAGGAAGTCTGGAGAAAATGCTCTCCTCTTGCCCAAATCATGTATATGCATGTAATGCCTCCTTTGTTTGTTTTTTGTTTTTAACTGTTTTTCTTCTTTTATGGATAAATGGCTTTTTATTATCTGGGATTTAAAAATAATTGTTATCAACAGTAAAACAAGTGAAACCTTTGCTAGCCAATCTGATTAGCTGAATGGCTAAATGTTTTCTTTCATGATAAGAGTTATGTAAGCAAAGTTACAAGTAACTAGAAAGTATATTGGCATAAAAAAGGAAGGAACAGAAAAAATTGGGCAAAATTTTTTGTAAGTTCTTTAAAAGGCAATTTGTCTATGAAACATTCCATTTTCAAAAAGAACATTTCCTAACAAACAACTCTTCTGTTTGAAAGTTTTCTATAAACTTTGTACATTTTATTGTAACACTGGTTTATAGTCCCGATGTTCTTCAAGATACAGAGAAGCAGTCATTAAATTGTACTCTAGAAATAATGTACAGTAATGCAAAGGGTTTTTGCTTCCTAAAAGAGCAGACAGAAAATAAAGGTATGTGGAATGTAACAATTTTTTATGTAGAAGGGGTTTTTAATCTGAAAGAATTCCAGCCAGCTGTAGTTTTTCATGCATAACATAACATGAATGTAACTACAGGTTACTATACTTACATGTATGGTTTTGTGGTATATCCATAACCATAGCTAAACAGGAGCTAATGCAGTTTCAAATGTTTCATGCATTGAACCTACTTCTGTGAACCTTTTCTAACCTGAAAAATATTCCGCAAAGTTTGAAAACTTTCACTTCTCTGAGTTAGCTCATTATCGCTTATCATGTGATCTTATTTCACTTATGAAGATGATAGAGCAATAAAGTGTTGCTTTTTTTTGCAATTACCCTTTCTCATTTTTGAGACTTCCTCTACTATTTTTAATAAGAGAATAAACTTTTCTGATAAAGGACTTGGCAAATTTCAAAGATGTGGTTCATTTAAAAACTAGTACATGAAGTCCTCTTTACATAAATCTGTAGCCCCCAGTACAGGCTGGCAAAAAGGTCTAAGGATTTTTCAGACTCTGCAGAATATTTTTCAGCCTTGAAATGGCCTACAAAGCTACACCCTATTTATGAAACATTTAAAGGCGTAATAACTCCTGTTTAACTTTGTTAACTAATATACTACAAAATTTTAGCATAAAGACCCATACCAAAAAATCTCTCAGATACATCTAAAGTATGGGAAGAATTCATATTTGAATTTTGAATTGCTATTTAACATCACAAGAGACTGAGATTAGACAGGGCAAGTTACTGATTTTTCTTTACGGAAGGAAAATTAACATTCTGGTATAACTATCATCAGAGACAGACTCTTATGCAATAAAATTTTGCTTGCAGTCTTTTATCTGTTCCATATTCACAACCTTCTTTGCATGGTAGACAAGATGTTCTATATATATTAAAAGATCTAAATTTTGGGGATATCTCTAAAAACCCATTTTTCAAACATGCCTTTTAAAAACTCAAGCTATTTCACATATGCATTTTTTTAAAGCTGTCTTTGGTGATCTATAGAAAATTACTTTTCAGGTTACTTATTTTGTTGGTTAAGCAGCAGTTCATTCGCATTTATATCACTTGCATGATCTTCTTAGTGTCAGAGTGACATTACCAATATCAAAACCTTTAGTGTCAAAATAGTCCAACTTTACAACTGTCTTCTCTAATCACCCTAATTACCCAATGTCAAAACATCCGTGTAACCCAGTCTAAACACATTTCAGTCCAACAAATTAACACATCTAGGCCTTTTTTTTCATATTATTTAATTAAAATTAAATTCCCCTTCCTCAGTCCAAAGCAAATCATTACACATCTCTCTCAGGGGACCAATTCCTTTCTCCTTGCACCACTGCAAATGCCAAAACTCTCTTAATATGGTAAAAAATGTAGTGTAAAAGGAAAGCAGTCTACATTAGTATCTGGGTGCCACTGGCTGGGGGCTTCTAGTGCCAGGGGCTGCCAGCAGGGCCGGTCCTGGCTGCCAGGGCCCGTCCACCCACCCCGAGGGCGCAGGTCCCTGGGGGAGCCAGGGCAGCCGCAGCCCCAGGGATGTTGGGCACTGCCATGGGGACGAAGATGGGCTGGGCCTGGGCTGGGTGGGTGCACACGTATCGGGACCAGGGGGCTTGTGGCTGGGCAGGGGCAGGGGCAGGGCTGCGTTGCAGCAGGAGCTCTTGCTCCAGTGGGGCCAAGCGGCAGTGCTCAGCTTAAAATCAGCTCCCAGGGGCCAGGGGTTGCCCAGCTACAGCTTCCCTGCCGCCCTGCCGGGGAGCCTTTGCCCAAGGTCACCGAAGAAGGAGGCTGCCCCCAGCTGCGCTGTCTCCAGGTTGGGCCTGTGCCTGGCAGCCAGCCTCTGTGGGTGGTGATGTTCCCAGGGCCCTTACGTGGGCTAGCATGGCATTTGGGTGCTACAGGCCAGAAGGCACCCTAAAAAACAGTTGTGCAATCTGCTAGAAATTCTGCGTACTAAAAATCCCAGCAGCCAGATTTTTGATCTGGAAAAGGTGACAGAGATGACCTAATGGCAAGTAGAGTCCAAGCTGTTGTTTCCAGTTTTAGAGGATGGAGACTCGACTGGTCTGTGGCAGTGTACAAGCCCCAGCAGCCCACCTGAGCATTTCAGTTAGTATCGTACCAAGCCTGCTTTGTGTAATGTTGGTTTGTAGCTTTAAATGGCTATGAAATAGGCAGGGCAATAGAGAAAATAACCCTATGATTTGATCACATATGTTATGCTGAAGGAGCTTTGTTGTTCATGAGCGAAGACCTTTAACTCAGAGAAGCACAAGCAAAAAGATAGCACAATACCAAACCTAAGGTACTCAGAGTCCTCCAAGTCATGAAAACAGAGACCAGCCTGAAGGGAGAGCATGGAGAAGTGAATCCCTATTACATGAGCATAAGAAGCTGTAGAAAAACGCAGCCAGCTGTGAACAGACCAGCCGCAGACTGACTGTAGGAGAAATGTGTGTCTTACAGCTAGTCAACCAGCATATCTAGAGAACTATAGTCTTTGTAGGTTCCCACATTATATTGAATATTTTTGCAAGGCAGCAATTATTAGACTGTTGACCACTCATGTCAATATATGTGACATGATAGCCAATGTGAAGACAAGGTTCCCCCATCTACAATCTGCTCTGGTGTGAGTTGGAACAAGCTATTACAGGAAATAAATAAATTGCTTCACTCACTTCGAAATCTCTGCATCAGCTACACACCCTGCTTTCCACACCATATAAACCACAAAGTGCAAGGAAACCTTATGAAAGCATAGATGGGCTGTCAGAGTTGGAAGCTGCAGAGCGGACGTGTCCATCTGTGCCTGTGTGCATGCCTGCGTACGTGCATAATGGTGCAGGAAGCAGGATGGATGCGTTGCGAGCATTTCTGTGCTGCACAGCTGAGCACTGTGCGAGCCCTCCTGAGCTGGAAGAGACCACATGGTTCAGCATAACTGTGTTATTGTGGCACAGTGCCCAAGTACTATGGTTTTCAGAGCCATGCATGACTGAGTAAACATACTAGCCTATATCAACACTAATGTGGGAGTACAGTTCTCCACCGGGCAGTGCAGAGATACCACGGGTTATTATGCTTATAATCATCAGATATATTTTTAAATGTTTTCAAATTTCAAAAAAAGAGTAGATTGAATAAGGAAGTTGCAGGTAACTCACAGATATATGACTGTCTTCAAGTGTCCAGCCCATGAATGCCTTAATGGGATCAGTTTCTATTGTCCTTTAAAGGCCTGCTCAGGAATAGCTGTGGGACTGCAAGGACTGCTCTCATGATGATGAAAGATTGAAATTCATCCCTTGTAGCAGCAGTAAAGAAACAAAATATGCTTGCCATCACCTTTTCTGAGACACTTGTAACATCTTCAGGGCAAAGATCTGTGTGTGAGGTAAGTCTTATGTGTGGGGCTGTGCAATGAATTCCTGCAAGACCTGTTGTGAGGCTGTCTGTGTACCCCTGCATGGTAGCAGAGCTGTCAAGGATGTTTGTCAGCTGTGTTGCTTGGTCTTGTTTAAATTGGTGGAGGGAGTTATTGAAATCTAGTTTTAGGAGAGTGGAGGAAAAGATGCAAATTATTTGGAAAGAAAAATTGAGAAGCATTCTCAGTCCTCTTGGGGAGACATTCAGATTAAATGTCTCTATCAAGCTATTTTGGCCTAGAGACAGCAGAAGCCTATATCTGTCTGGCAGGAATGACTGAGAAGTTCTCCACCTTCTTGTCCAGTGCAAGATGAAGTTCTTCAACCTTGCCTTTTACTGCTGTTTGTTTAGACAGGATCTGAGATAAAAACTCTATTGTCCATACTCCTTTAGGGGAGAGGATGAAATTGTGGAGAGGAATTGTTAGGCAGGTAACCGTCACTTAATCTGAGCAACCACCAGGAAAGTCTTATATGGCAGTGAGATAATATAAAATGTTACATGAAGCAGAACTTTAGGATGAAATTGATACCAACTTGCATGCCATAAAATAACCTGGGCACTCAAAATGTATCATTTGCTCTCAGAAGATGGAATTTTCCCGCACCAGTGCTGTGTGGAATTAGTTCCACGACATGATGGTTGTGTGACTAAACATCACCCTCTTTTCTGGGGATGGTGAGAGGGGAATATGGGAAGAATGCTGAAAAGATGTTCCCTAAAGCCGTATAATAGAAACAATGAAAAAGAAGAGTTACAGCTCAGGCCACTATGTCCCCTGTGTATGTTTCAGTGACTTCTCCCAAAATTGCTGTGGCCACAGTGAAAATATTCTTAGCTGAAGCTACTGCTGTATATTTAAGTTACACAGTCTGGTTGAACAGTGGGGCATCCTATATCAGTGAATTCTCAGTACATCTTCAAAATGGAAACCCTGGGGAGTTCTGCTGAAAGTTCAATTTTTTGACTCTTGTAATGAAGGTTGCAATACACATGTATTAGATAATACTGGAAAAAATTATTCCCTGTTACACCAATGCAACTTCATTTAAATGGAAGTGATTGCACTGCTGCAACTCAGAAGAATTTGAACTAGAGTATTTACAGATGGGCTCGCAGTGGTGGCTTAGTGACGTGCTGTTTATTTTGTCTTCTCTCAGTGAGATGCTTCTGTATTTAAGGGTAAACTCTACAGGCAGTATTTCTTAAGTGATTCTTGATGTGTCCATGTTATTCGAACTGTTCAGCTGCAAGGATGAAATTAAAATAACTACAATAAGCTAGAGGATCCTATATCGATTAGGGAGTTTTTACCATAGGAAACAATGTACAATATTATAAGCTGTTTAAGGATGAAGTATGTACCTTTATTGAAAGTTATATTGCTTCAGGAAAGATGGATAACATTTTGCAGTCTATACTCCTTTTAGGATTGTGAAAACAAAGCCTACTGAAGGTTGTGTTACAGATAGGTCCTTGTAAAAGTTCGTCAGCTCCTTCAGTTTTCTTGTCAGCTAATAACAGAACAGATATCCACATCCAGATGGCTTCTGAAAACATGAAGATCTTACCTATTTGAGAAGAAAGGCTCTATTGTTAGCAACACTTTACTGACTCCTGTAAACTGGATTGAGTTCACTAGTTAGGAAAACATTAAGATTGTGACCATGGAGCTTTTCTATTAATAGAATCTAAAAAGGATAAAACATTGGATAAAATAGTATGTTTTTTCTAAGACTCAGGCTGTTAGAGAAATTCCTGAGGTAGATGAGCATTTTCAGCACAAATGCTAGCTAGTATGTGCACTAAATCGCACTAATTGCAAATGCCATAATACAGCTTATAATATGTAATTTGCACCTTCCCTGGGTAGGTTTATAGTTCAGAAAAATCCCAGGTGATATCTAGTCCTTAGCAATAGGAAATTGCAACATAAAGGCAAAGAGGATTTTCATATGAGTTCTTAGAAGAGAATTCAAGAGTGGATGAGGATGCCTCTGTATGTTGAATCTATAGTTCAGAGAAAGCATTAATCCTGAAGTGAAATGATGCATAATTCATTGTGCTCATGTCCAGTTTTTGAAAGGTGCAGTTTGTATTGCTAATGGTTTTCACTATTAAGTATGTTAAATAACTGTTTTTTGGGCCAAAAAACTTGGACATTGATCTTACCTGGAAACTTTGAACTTCTGAACTTGGAAGGACATGTCCTTGAGTTACCCAGTCTTGGAAAAGGGATGTTTGCTTATCTTTTTTTTATGCAAGTAAATGTGTCCCATGGACATACTGATCAGTCCAGCCCACTAGTTACACTTTAGTGAGTCAGCAAAAACTGCATATCTTGCTAGTTTTATATAGTGGGTAGTTATAGGGCCATTGGGACAAATAGCCCTAAAACAGTGTAGGGAAGGTTGTCAACTTACTAAAGTAAAATGCTCAGATTTAGAGGGTTATTTTCAGTAGTGCTGATAAGACTTAAGTAACTTGCAACAAAAAACAAGAGCTATGTATGCTGATGTAGTTTATGGTGGTTTGGTACACAGTTGAAAAGTCAGCAGAACTGAAGAAGTGAAATTCATCATTTATTCATTCAAAAAATACTTTCCAAGTTTTAAATTCTTTCACTTTACAAATCATCTTCTCTAATGATAAATAGCCAAAGAGATTACTGACATTTAGATAGAGATGGGTCTTCTGGCTCTAAAAGGTAGCTGCAGTGATTAAAACTATTCTCCATGCAAAGCAACACAGATGGACTGTTCAAGTTCACTGTTGTATTTTTGCAGATGCACACTGACAGTATTTTGAAAAATTGTCATTTGTGCTCATCAGTCATGAGCATAGCTGGACCTCTAGTTCCTTGATTCTCTGAGCTATAATAAAAGACCTCAGAGAATTTTTTGCTCAGTTGCTGTTAGTATGTGAACTTATCATTGCAGCTTTATTTACACAAAAACAGTTCAGTGTCTCCTGTCTGTGGCATAATGAAGAGTTATTGTGGACATGCTTGGGTTTTCATAACAAATGCTTATCACCCTTAAACATGGAAAGAAAATTCCAAACAGCTAGAGGTCAGAAACATCAAAATCAACTGTTTCCAGAAGCCTGTTTTTTATCTGTGCATATTCTCTTAAGATACAGCCAGGCTAACAAAGGCTGGCCTGGTCTTCTTGAAAACAGTTGGCAATATTGAAATGAGTGGAAAAATGTGATGATTAAGTTTTTAATTAAACTTTGTGTTACTTGCACACATGAATTAAATATAGATGAATTTGCCCACTCCTGTCTAATGGAAACAAAGTGGCTTCATACTTTCTGGTTGCCTATTTGAAGAAAGATACCAATGTTTTACTCAGTTTACTGAACTGACTCTCTGAGCAAAGAAACACCCACCCTCCCTGCTCCCACAGTAAACAGTCTTATCGTCACTGAACTCAAGAACAGCAAAACAAAGCCATGGAAATAATCTGATAGTTTTTTCTATAAATCTGACCTTTTTTCTCTGCTGAGATTTGTAATGTGAAGTTTCTTTTATTGTTATATAAGCGTCACAAGATGAGTAGTAGTAAAACAAATTTCCCATGCACTTCCTTTACAATATCACCTTAACTCAGATACCCTTTGACTGAAATATTTCAGTCCCCAGGTCTGTGCAGGTTTTTTGCTGAGGTACTGTGAAAAAGGTGCCTGCAGAATGGCATATGGGTTATATAAAAACCACCATCTAATTTCAGGCTTAACCCAAATCTGAAAAGGTAGATGTGTGTACATATGTACACATAAACAGATAGATGCATCAAAATCCCCCATAAAAAAAAAAAAAAGTCTCAGCTTCCCACTTTGTGAAAGCATTGAGTTCACTGCTACAAAAGCAAACAAGAACATCTGGACATGACAGGTGTTGCAGTATGGATCACTCTGAGGGGCTGGAATTAATTTATGGATATGCAGAAGAAAGTAGAGCTTTGGTAGTTTTCCTCTATGAATGCTGTCACTGTTGGAGTGGAGATTCAAGAAGCCATATTCTTGTTTCACCCTCTTTCTGTGTTTAAGGCTCAAAAACGGTAAGATGCATATTACTACTTGGTTTTGATTAAAATATTTAATTTTGTCCTATCATATTATCCAGTTAGGGCTGAGAAAAATGGTTCCTGCCCTTATAAATGGTATTGTTCCTTAGGATATTATGAGGTCAGGGGTCTGAGATCTACTTTAGGAGGTTGCTGTCCTCTCCCCCGGACTCTTGTTCCTTTTTCTACACGAGGGAATTCTGTGGAGACAATGTAAGTGGTTGGGTGGGAAAGGGTGGGCAAGAACATCTTACACATGGGAAGATGAAATACTAATAAACTGTGGAAACATTCTATAGATAAAAAGGCTGACATTTAATAACTATAAATACGAACATCCAGCATGCAACTTGAATCCTGCATATTTGCTCTTCAGTCATGCTTGCTGAGGAAAAGAAACCCAAGTTCTTTGACTACAGTACTGTGAAAACTCTTCACATGACTGAATTATCATAGCTCAGAGTGAAAGGGGAAGTGAAGACTTATTCTGCATAGCCCTGAGTGTTCTGGATTGTCTACTCGGTTGGCAGCATATACCACCTCTGAGAGAAAACATCTGTGGCTGGAGTCAGTAGACCTTTAACTTATTTGGAAAGCACTTTCTCAAACTTTGGATTCCCGGCCTAGACTCTAGGAAAGAAATCTTTCCCACAACTAACTGCATAGTTGGCATATTTTGATTTGGACACTGGTTCTTGGGAGTGGGAAGATGACTTCATTTTATTACTGTGTTAATTACTTCTTATACAACCAGTTTCAGCATGTACATTTAAAAATGGCAAACTTTTAAATTCAGAACAATATTAGGGATGAAAGTGTTAAATATGTACATATTCATAGACAGATAACTCCTGTTCTCATTAATATTAAAGACTCTGTAAATCTGTCAGATTAATTACCTGTCTGTTAAAAAGCTGTCATATTTCTGTTTTGAATTTTTCTAACTTCAGCTTCCAGTTATGGGATCTTTTGATGCCTTTGCTGAATATTAGGGCACATCTAGTGAATGAACAAGGTATTCAGCCTGTTTAATATTTTCTGTAAGTATGTTTCTATTTGAAAGCAGAAAGAACTTATCTATTCCAAAAACATTTGAAATGTGTAAGTGGTCAATAGTTACTTCTGTAGAAGAGAATGAGATTGCTGACTTTAACAACATTACAGAATTTAATCCCTCCCACAAATACCTGAGTAAGGAAACAGCTGAGGTTGATGGATAATCTTTAGAGAATTAGAGTTCTGACTTTAAGCAGAAACTGTTATGGGAGCACTAACAATTTTTCATGCTGGAAAGCATTGGGTTGTCCTGTAGTTGTCCCTACCACTTGACTGGGAAATAAGTTCTAATTATCACACAAGAACTCTGTTATAGCAAATTAGTGTTCACATCTGAGTCATGGACAATGGAAGTTATAATTTCAATGGAACATCAAGTTGGCACTTGCTTCTTAATGTGTTTATTTTCCATGTTTCCCTTTTGAGTTTTAAAGCAGTACTCATTACTGTACATTTTCCACAACTTAATTTATCAGTTACCACACAGCCTGTAAAATTCAAACTAGGTGCTGATTTACATAGTATGATATATTAGTTAAAATCACAGCAAACTGAATTGCTACAATTTATACAGACATGGGTCTGAATCAGAATTTCAGATCTAAAACACCCCAGGCTTAAGAAAGGTTTGGATTCAGATCTAAACTCTGTGGTTTGGGTTTTTCTTTAATCACATGGTGTTAGTAACATCTATTTTATGTGTCTAAACTGTCCCAGCTGTGCAGAATATTTCTGTGAACACTCTGGACTTGTTTTTACACAGATGTAAATCAGGAGTAACTTAAGTAAGGTCAGTGCAACTGGTGCCAACAGATGATGTTGTGGGAGGAAAGGTCTGGACTTTCCATGCAGTACCCTTGTATGCTAATAATACACAAGGGACATGTATTCATTGCATCAGCTTTGGGAGAAACCTGTCTGCAAGTCTTTGCAGGTGCATGAATATCTTGCAAATATACGGGCAAGTATAAGGGATAACAGAATAGGGGTGACAGCTCTGTAGAATGGTGATTTGGGACCTTTTGTCAAGGTGGGCCTCACTGCCATGGCTGCATCCTCCTTCTTGTCTTCCCACCACCTTATTGTTTTCTTCCATGCTCTGCTACTGCTAATGCCTTCTCCTCATGACTTTTATAGTCACTTCTGGCTGTGTCCTTCAGTGGCACTGGCTTTGTCATTGTTCCACTTGCCTCTTGCATTCAAGGCTGCCACACATCTGCAATTAGGAACTAACAGTATAGAAGATTTGAGGTAAAGAGAATAGCAGAGGTGAATCGTGTTGATTTCCACTCCAGCTTTACCTATTGAATTACAGAAAGGTTTCACTAGAACTTGAGCTATGAAGAAACCCAAGCTTCTCTGTAGATTGCACAGAGCTTGCATAAGTTTTGTGTTTTTGTCTCCCCTCGCCGCCCCGCTCTTCATTATTCCTGCATGCATGTCCAATTCTGGCTTAGACTATGGCTGTTTTTGTGGTATTTCTGTCTTGGCCAGAAACAGGAACTACTGGAAGCATTGCTATGAAATCCTTCTTTTTCTGTGAGTGTTCCTGCCTAGTTTTGCAGGCTTGCTGAACCTTCGTATGTTTTCAAGATTCACACTGGATGACAAATTCCTATTCCTTTACTTGTATCTTCATTTGGATCTAATTGCTAGTTTCCTCTCTTATCAGAGGAGGGGGCTTGGCTAATCTGTCCTAGTAATAATGCTCTGACTTGCACCATATTACACCAGCAACGAGAAACTATGCCCTACAGATTTTTGTTTTCCAAAGACTTTAAGTGTACATGGTTTCTGCACAGCTGCAATTCCCCTGGAGAAAGATGGTCAGACTTCTCATTATTGGGGTTGTTCATTTGTGCCTTTTCTAGCCAAGAACAACATAAGACAGGGTGAATCGAGGGTAGGATCTGTGCTGTTACCAGGCTCTGTTCAGTAATACTCAGTATGGAAATATCTTCCACTAAGGGAGCAAGGTCCATGAAATCTCTCGTGTTGCATATTCTATCAGAAAGAAGAAACTGGTACTTCAGATAGCTCTGGGCCAGTAACAAAATGAGTGCAGAAAGATGGTGTGATCCACAGGCACTCCTTCAGCAAAGTATTGGGTCTTGGCTCTTGGCTGGAGAACATACAAATCTTGACACATCCTTTTAAGCTGCCATTCAAGTCTGTAACTTTGAGGCAGGCAAGGGTGAGCAATCATAGACTGCCTCCCCTTGAGAATGGCAGCATTTCAAAGCTTGCAGAAAGTGTGAATCCTTTGAGGAACAGTGGGAACTTTGTTTTTGTGTCCATAAAATATATGACTAGTTAAAGCCTGTTGAGAACATAGGCTAGCTTTGTAGCATTTATCAGCTGTTCTTTCCATCTCTTAAGAGCAGTTTAAACAGATATAATAGAAAAAGCAAGTCTGCTTTGTCTCTAGCTTTTATGCTATATATATCATATATGATTCATCAGGGATGGCTCATACTCAAACCAGTATCAGTTTATGCTGTGGCAGAACACAATGTTATTTTAAAAAGTGTTCAACCAACGTTAAACAAGCAAAAGAAGAGCAGAACTGCAGGAAACTCCAGGGTAAAGGGAAGCCTACAGAGGAACTGAGGAAACTTATAGAACCCTAAATGTTTAAAGCTAGACACTGTTATAGTGCTCAGATAATGGTGTGTATTCCCTCACACCAATAATTAAGATAATCCAAGTTAAAGGCTTAAAGGCTTAAATTAGAAAACAGTTCATTGTTGAGAACCGTGTTTCCCCCAGACTTATCACTTGCTTTCTCTACTGGAATTTTATGCATGCTTAACTGTAAATAACTCTTGGAATCCATCTCCTTTCTATTGGAGACACCACATCACCTGCTCCTTTATCTATAGTTCAAGATTCGTCTTGACAATTTACATTTGTCTTTACTACTTCTGCAGGGGCTGTTAGACAGTCTTAGAATTCACTGATTAAACTTATTCATAGCACTGTTCTCTATTTTAAATAGTTCTTTGTCATTCCCAGAGCTTAACTCTTAATGTTTCCTGATTGACTTTACTATAGTGAAAGAACAAGATTCACATTTGATTTTTGGTATAGTGTTACTTCAGCCTTTCTGAAAGAGCTTGGAGCATCTCTTGGCTGATAAGCTTTTTAGGCATATAAATGAGAGGAAGAAAGGTGAAGGTTTGGTAATGGGCAACACTTTATGAAGCTGTGTATGCAACATAATTACCGCACGGAAAAATACTGCATTGGTTTGTTGTTTCTTTGGGTATTCTGTATGTGTGAAAACTTGATATCATGTTTCAGTTCCATATATACAAAGCTTTTATACTTTTGAGCTATGGAGAAAGGAATCAGACAATAAATGGAACTTGCTATGTCTCTTTGAATTTGCCTTTTCTTAAAGGTTAGGACTGAAACACTGTAGCAAGAAGAAAAACTTTGACTGGACTTACTTAAGCAGTAAAAGTGAGCTGTTCTTTATCATATTAATTTCAGTTGACTCATGTCATTTCATCTCCCAAAACCAATGATGGTTGGTTAAGATTATATCCAAACCAGTCATAAGTTACCAGTGAATCAGTAACAGAATATTTTGGGCTGGTATATAAAAACATCTCTTGCTCCATATTTAGTTAGCTTGGATCCTCTTGTGGTTCAACAATATTTTACAAAAACAAAACATTCTCAGCTTCAGGAAGAGTCCAGTTTCTTTAATAAAACTTTTTGTATGAGGAGAGCAGAGTTTAGCCAATGTACAGCTGCATTCCTCATAAAACAGCTAACATAAGCAAAGAAATACATATTGCATACTTCATGTTCAAGACTTTTCACTTATTTTCATTATCTGATAGACATTCTGATATTAAAAGCAAGGTATGCAGCAAATAAATCATGATGATATCAACTGCTCGTTGCAACATTCCTCTTTGCTTTTCCAAGTAGGAGAGGAAAAGAGTAAGGTATTTGGATGTGGCAACCATGCTGAGGAACTTACTCTCCTTGGCTGAACGATTTTATTTGCTATTTTTCTCAGGTAAACTTGTAATGTAGATGAAATATTACCATCAAGAAGCAATATACTACAGCTTTTTAGACAAATTCGAGGTGAGATGTAAGGCCTGGAACAATGTGCAAAAAAAAATTCTGCAAAATGTGCCTCTGCCTTAACAATACTAGATTTGCTATAGAAACATTAAGGTATTACATCTATTTTATGTTTGGATGGATATGTTAACAATATGTTAACAAGGACAATAATGTCATTGTTTCTACATGTCTGAGAGCTACACCAGAAGAAGTGTCTGAAAACTGAATGGTTCTTAAAGCTAAAACCCCCATAATCAAATAAAACACTGTGCTAAACTATCACAGAAAATCCAAGTAATCCACTGCTCAGCAATAAATAAGCCCCAGAGCATTAAAGTGAAAGTCAAGTCTGTGGCCCCATTCAAAGACTGATCTTGTTGCTTTGGCACTTACATAATGTTTTGCTCTTATGTTGCATTTTTCATTCATGGTATATGAAATGCTTTACAAAGATGGACAAGTATAGTAGTCTGACTTTTTGGGGGGTGAGGAGTAAAGAAACTTAAAGAGATAAAATGGCTTTTCTGTGATTAAGTCAGCTCATAGTAGACAGAAAGAGAGAAGTCCTGTCTCCAAGCATTGCCTTGTGTTTTAGGTAGATCTGGTTCTTTACAGGAAAGAACATTGGAGCTGTTCTTATACAAAGTAAATGTGTTTGCTCCCCTATACTATTCTAGCTTCAGAATTGGAGGAGGATTCTGGGAGACCTTGAATTCAGGACTGGCTGTGAAAGAGCTCCAAAAACAATCAATACCACACTGTTTTTCAAAAGTTAGACTCAATAACATGCAGAGCCAAAACAGCTCAGCCCATGCTTTTCCCTTGGAACATCATCCTAGATCCCATTAAAAATGCCCTTCAACAAAGGTATTTTTTTAATGGAAACCAAGAAGACCATAATTCAGTTTACAAAACATCCTAAAGTTTTTTTTAACAAGAAAATCCACATGCCAGTTTTGAAGGAGTCATACAGTTTTTCTTGCCGTGTACTTACTTTGTTAATGAGCAGGGCCTTTTCCAGCCATGACTAAATCTTTTGTAGGAAAGTACATTTGGAAGGATGAAGGTTGTGGTTAAGAAACAGGACTGAGTTTCTGGAGTCTTGGGTTTAGTTCCCAGCATTGCCACAGACTTCCTCTGTGACTTTGGACAAGTCACCACATCTCTGTGATTAAATTTACCAGCTGTAAACTGAGGCGAATGGAATTTCTCTTCCTCAAAGGCATGTTTTGAGGAGAGATTAAGTAACTGTGAGATGCTCTTATGTTAAAAGGACTGTATATTAAAGTATCAATTGCAGCTACAAAAGTGTTCGATTTTTAACTTTCTAAAATGCATAAATCCAAAAGAAGTACTTAAAGTGTGGTAATTTTCTATGGCAATTTTTTCATTGTCTCAATAATGGAAAAATGCCAGAAGATAAACGTAGTCATTTGTATCAACAGCCTGTGGCACTTCGGCAGCTCTTTCTGTCAGACAGCTTCGCAGCTGAACATACCTCTGTAACAGGGTTATTGTGAGCGTGAGTGCATACTGGTGACAGCAAACTTATGGCAAGTATGTAGGAGTCAACTAAAAATGCTGCTGTGGATAAAATGTGGCTGGAGCTGTAGTGGGTGAGGTGTGCAGCAGTGGAGGACCTCCGGGAACTGTAATAAGCCAGGAGGGCCTGGCCCTCAGGCACTATAAGACGTGGCTAGTGGTATCAGTCTGTGACATCCAAAAGGTCAAGTGCAAACACAGAAGTGTAACTTAGCCAGTGTATCAAAGGCAATCGGTGCTAGACCTGATGGGGGACAAGTTCTTCAGGTTCCCAGGTCCCTGTAGTTAAGATGCAGGTCTTAACCAGGAGACCCTTTTTAGGAGACCTCTCCTGCCTGCCCAGTAGTAAATATGGGCACACTGAATTCTCATAGATCTTTTGTTCTTCTGTTTTCTGAACCTTATAGGAGCCTGAATAATTCCCTTGTTCATCTGGTCCAATACATATAGCTGAGTATATTTAGACTGATATGTCATACTCATCCCGGCTGTTTTTAATGTGGCCAAGTACTGCCCACAGAGACCATTAGTAACCACAGGTTGATAGCTTGTAATTCTGCTTAGGTGCTTGGAAAGGGAGGGGAATGAGGAAATCCCCTTATGCCTGTCACCTGATGCCCTTTTTCCTCAGGCAGCAGCACAAGAGGAGATGAGAATGCTTTCCTTTTCTTAACCTTTCTTAACCTTTGCAGGGAGCAAAGGTTAAGATTTTTTACAATGGCTTCACTATTTCTTTTCCCCCTGCCAATAGAACTTGGTTGAAAATAGCTATTTCACTGCTGGCTTTCCAGGCCCCTACAGACGATTGAGAAATAGAACTGTGGGTACAGTTGTTCTCCTTCAGCTCACAAGCAACAGAAGACAAAACATGATTTGCAAGAGTCAGGCCTCAGACTCCACGAAAGACAACAATTTGTACATAGGGGAGGAAGAGGATGTGGAATCAGTGGAATGAGTATGTCTGTTATCTGGTATGTGTGCTATTAGAAGGGGATGACTCTGTTAAATGTTCTTCCAAATAATATAATCTTTACAAAAGAGTGTATCATGGAGCTATTTCCTGCAGTGAAATGCTGAAATGTTTTGTAGGTACCACTCCTGTCTGTTTTTTGTTAGTTGACCAGTTCTATTGCATATAGTGTCCATATCATGGGGTTTGTTGACCCCTCCACCCACTTCTAGATACATTCTTTTTTCATATTCAAGGATTTTTCTTTTGCACAACAACAGTCTTCATAATAATTAGAAATAGATGGCTTTTAATGACTTTTTTCTTTGGAAAACAATGTTTTAAATTAAAGGATTTTTTTTTTTTTTTTTTTTTTTGCCCAACACAAACAAACATACAAGAGTTCTATAAAAACCCAAGTTTGGGAGGGAGTAGAACTGCCAGTGGTTTGACAAAACCACAGCCAGGTTCTTGCTTCCCTATGGAAAGTGTTTTTTCTCATTAAAGTATTTTGTTAAACCCTTGTGTATTCAAAAAGTGTACTATTTAACTGTTTGCTTTTACCATTATTTTTTCTTTTAAATATGGCAGTATTTAAATATAGTAATGTGTTGTTTTAAGATTGACAGTTTAACAAGAGCAAAATCTGCCTCTCAGATTCAGCTGCCTGCCTTCCTTCCAAAATACTTTGTTCTGAAGAAGCTGATGGCAGTGATAAATGTAAGAGAGTTAGAGCTCTGCAGTTATTGTCAGCAAGTTAGCCTTATGGGTAGGGGATTAGACCTTTGATGTCTTATCAAGTTTCTGCCCTGCGTGAATCAGTTGCTTACTTGATTTAAATTATAAAGAGAAATGCTCTGTTGTGATATTGTCTCATACTGTGTCTTCGTCATTTGAGATGCCCACTGTGTTCTTCAGTTTCCCGGGTAGAGAAGGCAACCAGCCATATGGAGAGTGGCCAGTTGCCTGCTGATCATGATAGGCATTAAATAGAATTGCATAGAAACGGAGATATAGAAAAGCCCTGTTTAGCTCAGCCTTTCTGTTCCCCCACAAAGGGAGACTGTTCTCTAGAATTCCCTAGCACAACATCCAGTACTGTTTCCCTTTAGCTGTTGGATGCAGGGGTCCCCCCAATTTCTTTAATAAATTATTGTATCAGCTAATGGCATTTTTCACTAGGTGTTTTGGTTGTTCCCTTGCTGTCAGTGAGAAAGATATAAATCATATGAAATGAGAAGGAGGTAGAATTTTTTCTTTGGGGAAATTATGAGTAGAAGCTACTGATGAGATATAATTTCCGTGCATCTCCTGCTTGCCCCACAGAGCTCTGATCACTGGGGGTAACAGCTGCTTCTTGTGAAACTGGCTTTTTGGCATCCCCTGGTGTAACTGCTACTGGACTGGTACAAAGAACTGGTGACTTCATGGGCATGGGGCAGGAAGAGAGCAGAGAAGACCTGGGAAGAGGGGCTCCCTTTCCATGATTCCAGGGAACAATAGCATGGGAATACCAAACCTCACCCTTGGAGAAAACAATCTGATACCATCTAGAAGCTGATGATCAAGGTTTCATAGGTCCTATGGGCTGTACCAATGAGTGAGGAAGTTTCCGGCCTTTAGCACAGAGGTTCAACCTAATGCTTCTTATTTTTAGTTGGAGGTCATTGCTTTTAGTTTTGTTGTTTTAAGCTATCTCAGACACTTCAGAGATGTATATGGATATTCTTTAATCCTAAAATAAAAACTCCAAATGTAGAAATCTTGATCTGGCTTAGTTTTTATTTACATTTTAAAATAGCATTTCAACATTTTAGAAGCCAGAATATTTTTCATTGGAGAAGCCTTTGAACAAGATTTAAAAGTAAAATGTCTATTTTCCCAGATCATAGCTGTGGGTATTAAAAACACCAGTGAGGCAGATTAGCCCCTGTGTGAGGAAACTGGTTAACTGGATGGTTGTGCTAGCCCACTTGTATTCTGAAAGTCGGGTCAGTACTCATGACAAGCTTAAGTAAACTAGAGGATAATTCAATACATAGACAATGCATCCCACTGTTTCTCTGTTTATTTTCTCCCTGTGTGACTTCTGGCAACTGAGAAGAAACACTATAAATGACAGCAACCTGCCAAAGAAAAGATTATGAATAACAATACCACAAGAATGAAGGGCACAAAGTTACCAGTGACTTGAGAAAGATGCAGAACACTGGACACAACAGATCTAAAAACTACTGGATTGCAATGTATACAGAATAGAATACTTCCAAATTTGAAAACTCTTTCATTTTGAGCTTCAGTATTAATTTATGGTAGGTTATTTTGTCTCTGGTAACCCAAGATCTATTTATCTATACATGTTATGTGATTCCATTGAACCCCTATACTTTGCTGATAAAACTCTGAAACCAAAAACAGTAATGACACTGGAAAGAGAAATAAAAACTATATATTTACTGATAAATAAAAAGACTGAGATCTCTCTGATTAGTGGTTGAACATGCATACAAAGGACACTACTTTTCTGATAAAAGTTGGCCTGTTTCTTTACCACATTTTTAACAGTGCTGCTTTCAGCACTGTACTTAGGACTCAGTCATGTTTTCCATCCCAATCTACAGTTCAATTTTCAGGCAACATATCATGGCAGACTGATGTGTGACTGGCCTAACCTAAGTTTGGATACCATTTAACTTTTTTGATGGTGCGAAATGAATGAAACCAACTGTTTATGTTAAACTGATGTTCAAAGTAAATATAATAAAAATAACGGGAAGATTTTTTGATCCCTGAAAAGCCAAGTACACTATTTTGGGGGGAAGAAAAGTTGTTGCAGTCCATTTGTTTTTGCTATGGTGCCCTTTTATGACTTCTAAATATCTTCAGTACGAGAAGTTTGGGCTGCTTTTATCTACGGTGAATACATAAGGCTCATTTTGCAAAAGTGAGTATTTTAATGGAATGCGGTGGGCTTCTGATCTTGGAAGTGTACATACGAAAGTTGTCAGGTAATGGCTGCTTTAGTGTCACTGTCTGTGTTTATCAAGTCTCAAAAATTAAGACCATTAGTTAATTTTTGGCAATATGGGGTCAGTGCTGACAAATCATTCATACATTGGTTCTGATGATTAGAAATTGCAGCTTCAGGCATGACTCATTTGGAGTCAGTACTTTGTGCTTTGAAAGATTATATTATAGCAGCATTCAAATGAAACAGTGAAAGATCCTTCTGAAAGGGTAGTTCATGAGGGCTGGGTGCTACTCTTGAGCACAAGCCTGCTTCTATTGAAGTCTGTACATTTACATTAGTAGGGATGGAACTAGATCCTAAAATTAAGCTACTCAGGAGAATAGCCCTTCAAGGCTATGATTGCACTACTTTGAAATCTCTTTTCACAACAAAGCCAAATAGAGGGGAAAAAAAAAAAAGATTTGGACCCTTCATTCTTATGACTGCCTTTTAGTGTTTCATCAGGTTTCCTGGTATACCATACTCAGAATGCTCAAACAGTACAGAATACCTTTTTGCTGTAACTTTCCCTATGCCTCCAGAGGCCAAAGCAATTCAGTTCCTTTTTGAACAAAACTGTAATAAGTAGAAGAAAAATGTGGTCAACTGGCAACTTTGGACTCCCTACAGAATCCATTCCCTCCTCCTTCAACCCTTCTCTTCTCTGCTTATGGTTCCCTTCCCTCCCCCCCCCCCCATCCCACCTCTTCATAGCACATTAGGAATACTGTTAATCATAAGGAGATTTTAGGTGATTTTGTGGCTTTAAGTTAATGAGCTGTTGGGAGGAATTTTTTTGGTGATAGGGTAATATTGGAACTTGGGGCTGCATGTATGATAAATTTATGTCCATTCTTCAAAGCAAGAAAGAACATTTGTCACTCAGTTTGATTTCAGCTCAATCCTTCCTAGTTTACATGTATGCAGAATTGAGATGCTTTGCCTTTTTTAGTCATCTGTGAAGCAGCAGCAGAAAGTGATGGATGTGCTGACATTCAGCCCCACCATCCATCCATCAATACAGCATAGTAGAGCTCATTTAACAAAATACCTGTTAAAGCAATAAACATATTAAAAATAACATGCCAAAGCAAAACATATCAATCAAAGCACAACCCTGTTTAACAGTCAATTTTCTGTGCTGGTTGTAACAAGATGATACTGTAGTTTAGCACATTTTCATATTCAGCTGATGGCAGTTGGTCTCCAAGAGCTCCACTGCACTCCAGGCACTAAGGGAGTAAAGCAAAACACTGTCCTAATTGATAGGTAATTTACAGCTGACCTTGGGCACAGACCCAAGAGTGCTTTGCAAAAAAACCCAACCAGCTCAGTGAAACTGCATACTGTTTTTTTTCAACTTTGTGCTACAGTGTATGTAGAAAGAGGGCTGATGTGATGTTACACCTGAAGAGTTTCATGAAATATGATAAGGCAAAGGGCAGTCTGTGTTCAGAGGTTCAAAAGGGTCCTTTTCAATAAGACAATGTCTTAGCAGCCATTAGAGAGATTTCTCCCTCCTGTGCGTGCCCTGCAGACATACAGACAACTCTTGGAGACCTTCGATAAAGTTCTTTATAGAGTCATTTCTCTCCCAGTAGAAATATGTTTTCAGTTTTTCTTCTTCAGGTTATTGTCTTTCTGGAACCTGGAGCTCACGTCTTTTTAATCGGCTGGAACCTGGGATTTTGAATGTTTCTTTCCCTTTGTCTTCCTTTGATGCAATGGGTGGGGTGAACCTCATAGAACTTCAGTCATTTACAAGAGAACTAGCTAATGAGACCCTCTAATTCATAAAGTGGAAAAGACATTTTTAGGATGGGATTCCATCTTATCCTAAGTCAGATGAAACCTGTCCTAAAAGTGCCTATTCATCTCCATTTTCTCCTTAAAATGGGAGTCTGCACAACTAGCTTCATGTTATGAAGTCATGAACATGGCTATCATGCTTAGCTGCCCTAGAGAATGCTACAGTATTGTAACCAGAGAATTAGGATTTTTTGTGAACAACACAAATAAATGAACTTTCACACAACAAATGTTCATTTCTGGATGTCCAGAATAGCCTCATTGAAATCAGAAGTCCATTTTCTCACTTGTTTGGTAGTGGAAGATAAATGGAAAGATTCTGATTTACACCAGATGAGAATCTCTATCACTAAGAAGAGAAGTGGAAACATTTTGATGAGGTCCTTTATTGTAAGTGCAAATGATCTCAAATTTTTCACTAGCATCATATAACAGCAGGAGTGAGCACATACTAGCTCATCAGAATAGTATCTGTTAGTCCTATGTGAGATGGCTTTCTATGTAAATCTGTCCATGCAAGCTTCATCTTAATGGAGATGTCCTGTATATCTGGACAAAGAAGTAGGTTACAATTTACAGTAGGCAGTTCTGAGCTTTGTCCTGTAACACTCATGAAGGACTGTTGTGCTTCAAGGGGATAGTGCAAAGTGAGCTAATCTGTTAAAGATATGTTAAGCCCAGCAGCTGTGTGGAGTTGTCATTTTGAAGGTACTGTCCTAAATCACTTGATAAGATGGATAAGGAGAACTTAGGTTTTTCACAGATTGCAAGACTGGGGTGGAATGCTGTTTTGTGGTTAGAGATGCTCAAAAAAAGCAACTGGCCCTAGGATGAGAGTAAGGTTTGTTCTGTAACTGTACCTTATGCTTTATTCCTTAGCAGAAGAATGAAGAAATGAAGCCTGAAAAATAAGTAGTGTTTTAATAAAGCAGGTTAACTGAGACAAAGTAGCTGGTTGGAGTGCTCTTTAACGTAGAATGTAGCATGTTGATATTTAAACATCATTGCCTATGTCTGAAATATTCATTTAAATACCACTTAGAATATATATATATAAAATAGCCTGTGTGTGTGTGTGTGTATATGTACACAATGGAGTGTGTATAGAAGTATATGTATGATACAGACACACACACATAAATGCACATACATACACATATATGTATTACCACTGTCTAACTCATTTTCCCACTGTAGACCAGCCCAGAGGGAAGAAAATATTCCTAACTTAGAGATTTCCACATCTGCCCTTCAGGCAGCTATCAGACAGAAACAGCATGGCTACATAAATCACTGTAAATCAGCACATTTTTCAACAGCACAAAGCCCTAAGCACAGAGCCACTTTAGAGCACACTGCTCCGTAGTTTGTACACGGACCTCCCATGCCAGCAGCAGGGAAGTCAGAACGTTCTATTCAACATCTTACAGTAACCAGATGCAGGATAAAGAAATTGCCTTTCAAAGCCATCGTCTGCAATAGGCCATTCCAAGAAAAACAGTGATGTCTAGTTTCCACATTTTCCCTTCTGCTTATTTTTCAGGCCTTTCATGCCCCCAGCCCCCCAAAATGAAATGCTCTTCTCCTGTTTTGCAAGCATCCTTGGGCTTCATTTTAGATTCTGAAGCACTAGTTTTCACTTGGTCCAGGCCAGGGTGTGCTGAGGGGGAAGTATGTATACCAATTCCTAGGAGTGCACAAAAAGTAATAGAAAACAAAAACTTACTGTTAGTAGCTTTAAATACCTACTGACAGCGGAGGGTATATATGACCCCTGGAAATTGAAGTAGTCTATAAACTGGAGAAAAATTGAAAAACTCTGATAGACAAACTGAATCCGTGAACATCTAGGTCTTTCTTTTTCCCAGTCCTCTTCTCGTAGAGGAGAATAAAGGTTTTCTCCCCAGTCAGAAAAGAAGCAGTTTCTGGGCCTCTGGTTGTAGTAGGAAAATGTACATTAGGGCAAAACAACAATCAGTTCAGCATTTTTAGCTGTGCCACTCTATGTGCAGCCCGTTTGTATTAAGGATGTTACTACAGGACTGTAGGCACACTTTGTTAAGTTGGCCCAAATTAAAAAATAAAAAGTCAAAAAAGAATAGTTGGGAGAACGTTCATGTGTTGCTCAGATTAAAATCAGACAATGACCTCTAACTAAAGACAATCCATAGCTGTACACTAACTATATCATGAAATGTAGAGCAGAACATTTCTCATTACTGTTTAATGATGAGCCAGATTCCATAACTGATCTTTACGCTTCAGCCTAAACCTGTCTGTCAGCAGCTTTCCCTTCTATGGGCAGAAATGCCCTCATCCCCATGCCCAGACTGTAACATTGGTCTTGGCTCTATTGCTTTATTACATTGATATTTTGGCTGGTAGGATGTAGCCCAGTAGAAATGAAACTTAATCTTTGCGTAAGACTGCATAGTATAAGGTAAAGAGAAGATACATGTTATGCTGTAGCAATTAACAAATTTATCGACATATTATCTTGATAAATGGTTTAATAGCACAGTAAAGAAATAATCTAATGCCTGCTCTTGAGGTACTGGAAAAACTGTCTAATGGACTGGAGCATGCTGCTTGTGGTTGAGGAAATAAGCCTCCTGACCTTCTAAAGACCAGATGTGGGACCAGTGACAAGAACAACACTGAAAGATAGATTAGAGCAGAAACTGTAGCTGTAGAAATATTTTTCCCCAATATAAGTAAGGTTTCAAGTATCTGCTATTTCAGAAACTGATAATTCTATGGTTATCAAACTCCAGTAACAGAAGAATGAAAGATCACCGGGCTGCTGGTGCCACAGGAGGGCACATTTCAACCAGTATGAAGAGCCTTTGGTGCATGAGACAGTGAAGGAACATGCTGGAATTCCATGGAGCCTGAAACACATGACAGTAAATAGTTTATAGTGACTTTTGTGTTTATTAACTGAGGTATACTTAATAGTCAAAAAGTCTTCTGATATAGTTTCATTATCATTCTTTTTTCCAAAGAAATACTACATGTATACTACACTGTCTAGGATAGAATAGCAGGCCCCTTGGTAATTTGGTGTTGTAAAATATAATACATTGCAAAGACTTAAGTAAATTGGAGGCCATAAAAATATTTTATGATATTAAAATGGAAAGCAGAAGATAAATAACAAGTCAACTCTGGTTAAGTTGTCATGCCTGTTAATCTGTAGCATAAACCCAAATTTGTAGTGGAATACCATTTTCTGAAACTAGACTAGGCTGGTTTCTATGCTATTAGGGGCAGGAACACCTCTGTATTAAAATTGTTTTTTTTTTTGTTAACAAGGATTAGCAATAGTTGTCCGGTTTTTGCTGGATGTTCAAAATAGCTCTACCTCAGGTTGGCCAGCTCTTGCTGGCTTCATCTCAGTTGCTACCAGCAAGTAACAAAAATACTGCTTTAAATTTGTCTTTCAGTGCCTCACATGTTTTTACAATAAAAGATTTGGGTTTTTTAATGAACTTAAAGCTAGAAATAGATGGGCCAGTATTCCGGATGAGTCACATTTTGGTCCATTGATTCAGGTTTATAACCCTCTTTCTCTCTAAACAGTCCTATTTTAATAGAAAGGCATGTTTTCACAGTAAAGGACAGCTCTAACGTGCATCAATGTGATCCCACTTTCTATATTACTGACTCTTCTTGTTTCTGTTCAGCCAAATAATCAATCTCATTAGAAATCTCATAGCCTTTGCTCATTTCAGCAATTCTGTTAGATTTGACATATTTATCTATTCCTTTGTCTACATGTGAGTAAGCAATGCTGGTTTGCACTTGTATCATCTTATATTGCTGCAGTAAAGATGACAAGGACTCTTTTCTAAAGGTTAATCACATATTTTTTACTTTTTTTAATAAGCACATTTACTAATCTCTCTCTTACACACTATCTTTTCTGTCAGTTACTTGCCTTTTTGTATTTCCTGCTGTTAGATCCCTCAGTTACACTAGCCTGGTGGAAACTGTTTGAATGTACAAACCAAATTCTCCACTGGGGTTTGGCTAACCAACAATCTATTCAAGTGGCTTTGTCTCCTGGGGATCTCTTCATCCTCTGCTTTTCCAGGTTATGTGAATATCCTTGAAAATATAGCTTTATCTGTGAAATGTCACTGTTTCAAGGGAGTGGATTTTACTCCTCAGACAGTTGAGGGGATTTTCTGTCCATTGTGTTACTGTGATTTGTCCACCGTGATCAGGCACACTCCTATTAATTCCTGCAAAGACTCAAAACAGAAAAGATGAGGAAAATGTGAGAGAAAAAAGGGATGGAGGATAAAATGTTGCTCTGTGTGATTTTTTTCTGAGGCTGGGGTTCAGTTCTCTGATCTACCGTGGGACTCAAATATGAGTTTGCGTGGGTTATGAAGCCTTCCTATCCTTTTGAAAAATAATTGTCTGCCCGGCAGGGATGTTGCTGAGTGTAAACTAAAGATGGCAAAGTGCCTAGCCATTTCAGAGATGGAAGGGGTAGTCTTATAAATAGAGAAAGGTAGTACTCTCATCATTACATCTCAAAATGGTAAGAGGAAGATTATTTGATCTGCCATCATTAAATTCACACAGGAAGTATGAGGCAGAACAGGGAATTGGATACAGTTCTCTCAGAAGTCCCACATAGTTCATCTTTTCTTGAAAAGTCCACTTCTGACAGCCTCGACAGAGCTGTGGGTCAGTGAATGGGTTACCCCTGGCTAGGTCTAAACCTCAAGTCCTGCAAATGCTTCCAAGGTGCAGCATCGCCTGTCCCATCTCACAGCCTGATCTATGTGCGGAAGAAAGGAAGCTTGGAGGACCCCACCAGGGCTCCAGGGCAGCTGGTAGGACACGAGGGCCTTGGCGCAGATCCTGGAGACCAATATAAGTTGTAGGTTGGTCAGAGACATGGAAGCTTGTCTTCACTGTCGTTTGTGTTGCCTGTAAAGAGAGGTGACTTCAGTTTTCACCCCTTCTAGTCTGCTCATCTAGTTATTAATACCCCTTAGCAAAAAGGATCTGCAAAATAGCATTGGCGGGGGGGGTGGGGGGGTGGGGGGGGAAGGAATGTCTCTTTCCCCCTTCTGCTTTATAGCTAAATTCCAGGATGAAAGGTTTGGGATTTGTGTGCCTGTGAACTGAGTAATTTGCTTCTGAAGCTACTTATTGTTAAAAATGAAAAACTGAACAAAACATCAAGAGAAGGAAGCTTTCCTTTTTCTGTTACTGTGACACTAAAATTTAAAAATTCTGGTCAAATTCCAACCATACGACTATTATTTTAAAGTGACACTTCTGAGATTCTCTCTCCATCTACAGGCATACTCTCCATAAAGACATCTGCATTTCCTCACATTAATTGCTAGGAAATGCAATTAGACCACAGCTTAAGTATGAAAATTAAGGGGATTTATGAGTCTATGCATTTTTTGTAATAAAATGTAGGGAAGCTATATATAGAAACAGTTTTCTGAAATTCTTAGCTTATACTGCTCTTTCCTGCTCAAATACTACTCTTTGTCCTCTTTTATTGCTTGAAATTTTCCTTCTAGTGGCCTCAGTTTGTAATCTGGAGTATAAATTTTTCTGTAACTAGGATTTATGACAAGGAGGCAGCACTGATGATGATATAATAAACTAGTGTTTCATCCAAATGAAGACATTTTCTGAGGTCCATTTCCTTGTGCCTCGTAACGCCTGGCAGAATGATTATCTCCTGGTAGATATATATACTTTGCATAACATTGCACTTACTCAGAATCTGCCAGATGATAGAGATACTCGTCTGAGGACTCAGTAGTTTGACCTCTTTCATAGTCCCACGCTTTCAGGCACTCAGAAGATAAAATACTACCATTGTTTCAGGCCACCATGCGGTGGCATCGGGACTGATTAGGTTTTCGGCGCAGGGGGATGGCCAGACCGCGTTTGGTGAGGCTGGGGCAGACTCAGAAAGAGGAGCGTAACCCGTAACAGAAACGACCTAAATTACTTCTGTCGCCCTATAGCCCGCTCACCCTCGCTGGGAGGAGATGAGGCTGAATTGCTGGAGTGGGACACCAGGTGGTGTCGGGGGCAGCGGTGACAGGATTTCAGTAGCAGGGGATGTGCGGGGGTGCCCTGTGTGGCAGGAGGCCACGAACTGCCCTGTGCTGGTCAAAGCCGGTTCCAGCCGGCTGAAACCAGTGTAAAAAGCAGAGGAAAAAAAATACCATGTGCCAAAACTTTACCCTGTTAGAGGTAAACACGCGGTGTCCCTGCTCAGATGTGTTTAAGGAAGAAACTGGCAGCAGCTGGGGGCTGGAGATGCACTTTTCGGTGGGGGAGTGAGGGGGCTCCAAAAACCCCTGAGGGACCATGGCTCTGGGGCGACCCACACTGGGGCAGGGACAGCCCTGAGGGACCGTGGCCCAGGCATGACCCGCTAGAAGCCACGCGGCAGGAGACCATGACCATGCGAAGCAGCTTGAAACTGCCCTGGATACCACCTGATCCCCTACATTGCCCGTCAGCTCACCAGTGGTATTTTGAGGGACTGAGTGTAACCTGCAGGAAAAACACCAAAAGCTGTGACTAGGGAGTTATTGTTTAATTGTGCTTCTTTTGTCCTCAGTACCTGAAGAAGCAATCAGAAGTTTGTGTGTTGACCAGTGATAAACTAAGTAAAATCCTTCAAGGCACAATGGTTTTGCCTGCAACCCTGGGTGTATGTCAGGTTTCCTCTGTTGCACTGGTCCATGGCAAGGTGCTTTGGGGGAGGATCTGGGGCTTGGTGCCGTGGGCCCCTGGAGAAACTGCAAGCCCTTACAATTCCCTCTTCAACCCTGGCATTTTTTTCTTATAGGCCAGGGTATGCAGAAGTACAAACATCTCTATAATATGTCTCTAGAATTTCTGTTGCATCAACGAGCCTTTAGATTTTGAATATATATATTGTAAGAATAAATGATCTGTTTCCTGTTCCACGTAGTGCTTTTAAATCTGTAGTGTTGGTATCAGTTCTGCTGCCCTGCACCTCCTCTCTTCAGGCATCTTGGCATCTTGAAGCCATTGGGAATATTATGGATATTATTTTGGATGAGTACTGATGTTGGAAATCTGATTTGGATCTTAAACTTCTAGCTTGCTATTGTAGGCTAATTCACCCGTGGCTAATAAAATAGACAAATTTCCATCGCTCTCTCATTTTTATTGTGGAGAATGTTTATGCTATTTCTGTTTTTGCTCTAAAGACTCTGAGCCAGTGTTTTCAGCTTCGTAATGGTTGGAGGATTTCAGAGATTTCCTACCTACTAGATTTATTATATGCTTTATCTAGACTTATATGCGATGGAAATATTATAATTACTACCATTTCATAGCAGCAGCTGAACAACTCCAGATATGCTGAATTGGCTATTATTTGAATAGGCTAAAAAGACAGAGCTTTCTTTTCAATTTTGGATCATACATATATGTGTATAAGTACCACTTGGGGTGGTGATCAGGCAGCAATTTTTACTTGGGAATAGAATTCCTACAGCATCATTTTTATATTATTTTTTCTAGTTTTTGAGAGTGGACCAAGACAAAGACAGAGAATGCAGCCTGGACTGTGCAGGGTCCCCCCAGAAGTCTCTCTGTGCATCTGATGGAAGAACTTTTCTGTCCCGGTGTGAATTTCAACGAGCAAAATGCAAAGACCCTCAGCTGGAAATTGCTTACCGGGGCAACTGCAAAGGTGAGCAAGTCAGAACTTTCCAGTAGCTTCTCCTGATCATAATGAAAGATAATAGACTTTAAATAGCTTTTGAAAATGACAGCTAGCCATGCTGTACTTTAAGAGTTATTGTAGAAGCAAGTAGATTGAAATCCCTGCTGTTAATTCTATAATAAGATGCTACATGAGTAAATAAATGCTAAATGCTAAATAAGATAAATTAATCTTTTTCCTTCAAAAAAAAGAAGACTCCCCCACCCAGTTACACGATAATAAGTCACTCTTAAGCAAATTGTAAGGTTAGGTCCTTGTTCTGAAGGACCGTTTCTTTGGCAGGCTCAGAGTAACTCTCGAGGCTGATATCTTTGTGTCAGTGTTTTGGTGGTTAATGCACAGAAATATTCTATAATTCATTTTCTTGAAGGAGGAATTAACCATTTCCACAAATAAAAAGCATTTCTTTATCACTGAGCCTGCTATACTTCTTTTTTATTTTGGTAGTGGATTCACTTTTACCTGTTCAATGAGAAAAATCGGTGTTGTGAGATATATTCCAGTGTCTCTGCCCATAATCTTGTAATTCTAAGAGTCCAAATTGGCTACTTGTGGGGTCAGCATTTCAAAAAATGTTGAAGTAATTTAAGAGCAAAAGCTGCAATTGAAAGCAATGAAATTTTTTTCCATAAGTCATTTCTATGCTTCTGTGAGGGATTGGTTTAATCAACACAGAGTTACCAATCAGAAGCTTTTTCCTACTAAAGAGCTACAAATAGAGAAGAGGTGACTGCGTATGACCATCCCTAATCCAAAAAAACGAATTGCAGTATATAAGCATCCTCAGGCAGGTGTCAGTTTGGTCCACCTCTCAAGATAAAAAAAAAATTCTTAATTTTGGACTGTGTCCTGTGGAAAATCTCATCTACGGTCCCTGTATGGCTGTTTCTTCACCTGCAGTGTGTGCATGGGGCAAGCACACAGCACTGTGCAAAAACACTTGTGCTAGTTTTGTATGAATTGCCTCAGCAAGCTTAGTAGCTAGATGAGTGTGATGTTCCTGTGAGCAAAATGGCTTCCTGAGGATCAGTGAACTTTAAGTTCACTTGGATTATCGTGCTGTATTTTCTGGGCTTATAAACAGATTTCACACATGATGGATTCACTGCTGAGATAAGCAGAAATCTGTGCAGGGCAGCGGTTACATGCAGTAAGTTGGAGGAACAAGGTCTTTCTTTGATGCCCTGTCTGTGTTAGGTCTGATTCTGTAAGTTATCTTGTAAGTTATCTAAAGCTCCCAGTAAATGAAATGAGAACTGGGAATGACCAGTCCCTTGTAGGCTCAGGCACACAACTGGGATTGTTTTTCGATATCTCAGAAAGAAGAACTGAATTGGTTCTTGTTTGATGTTTCTTGTCTGCTGCAGTTTGGTGTTCTGAGTTAGAGATGGTCAAATTCGGTCTTGTGTTTCCTAACTGTAATCATTTACCTAGCAGAAGGAGATCCAACTGGTTATTGTTGTTTTGATTTGTTTTAAAATGTAATCCACCCCAACATAAATCTGTGGTTATAAATTGCAGGAATTTTTGTACATCTGAAAGCTTGTAAACCCTCAAATAATATAATTTTGAAATTCAGTGAAATGGTTTTTAATGCTTAGAGCCCTCACAGGCCATTCCTAGCTACATCATCCACAACTGTGCAACATGTTCAGCCCTTGCACTTCAGTTCCAATACTTAGAAAGCATTCACAGTTTAGTCTTTTGACTTTTAGAGTAGACCAGTGCTAGAGAATGCAGTTATGCTAAGAGAAATGTGAGCTAATTCCCTTCTGAAGTGCAAGGTGATTCCCTAGACAATGGTTTTCTTTTTTAAAATGTAAAAGTAGCAGTGATCATAAAGATTTACTCTCCCTTTCTCTCTGTTCAAAAAGAGAGATAGGGGGGAAAAATTCCAGGGACCACACAGACTCAACCTCTAGGAGGCAATTTTCCACATCATCTCTCTCCATTAGCTCCAGCAAGCCTCTGAAGCTTCAAGACTGCTTCAAAGAGACATTCTGTCTCATCTTCTTCCTAACTGAAACACTATGCTCATTCCTCAGTTCTTTCATAATAAGCCATTGTATTACCTGATGGATCTATTTACTTATGCAAAAGGATAACAAAATGAAGCTACGTGAGCCAAAGTTTTTGTTACAGTCATGGACAGCAGAGAGAATTATTGTACGCTTTGTATTTGTTCATTGTATACATTTAGAGCATTTTACACTTTTTGCAGGAATGAGTTTTACAGTTTCATCTACAAGGACTTTTTTAATACAGATGTTTTGAATTGCCCTACCAAAAGCGTGTCCGACAATGCTGGCAAATTTTGCTGTAGGCAGTCAACAATTACAATTTGGAGAAGTGCTCATTTGCTGTTTATTTATTAATGTCTAGCATGTCACTACAATCGTAGACTTGGAATTAGACACCTTCAGCATCTTAAGTATTGCTAATAGCAAACAGATATCATGCCTTCATCAGCTGAGTGCTTCTAATCTTTCATTTAAATGAATGCAAACATCACTCTAATGTTTAAATATTTTTCCCTTGGTTATCATAGACACATGACTGTCAGTAATATACGTGGTCAGTATCAGCAAGAGACCAGTGCTATTTTCATTTTGCATTTTTGTAGTATTTATTATTTAATCAAAGCAGTCTTAAATGTTTGAAGTGACCAATGTCTTTATTCCTGCCCATGGCTGCAATCATCAGAAATATTTCAAGCTGTGAAAACAAGTCTGAAGGAAGAAAAAGATGATCCACTGGCCTAGCTGCAGTTTCAGTTTCAGCATTGCAAGAGCTATCTTTGATAGCCCTATCAAACATCCAGAAGCAGCTGAGGAAGTCCTCAGATTAAGACCCTTTTTAGGCAGTTGCCTTTGAGTGGTGAAATTTATTACTGCAGGTTTGCATTCTGCAAAAAGCAGAAGGTTGTTTTAGCAGGGTTAACCAGAAGATGACAGTTCCATTTCAGGACAACATTCAAGGTTTCAGAATTTGTTTTCATTCCATGTTGGGATGAAAATAAATCCTTTTAGAAGTTTTTAATCACTCCCCCTAAAGCCAACAACCAGTAATGCACTAAAACATGATTTTTTGGATCAAATTCTGAGGTTGTTAATACAAGAAGTGAAATGAATGTGTGCGTGTAGATGTGCAAGTTATGAACAGAAAAAGAGATGAGGTCATCTCTGACCCCCAAGTATAGGATTCACAGCTTTAAATTTCTGTCTGAAATCCAAGATCACCCTGAATCAAATAGAGCAGTCTGAAGTCTGAATCTGTCTCCTCCTCTCTTCTTCTCACAGGAAGAAAATCCCTCTTGGCCCCCCGCCCTGCACTTGTCCGAAAGTGAGATACTTCAAGGAACCATTTTATTTAATTTGAAAACATTGTGAGCGGCTTTTTGTTCAGTTCAGTGAATCTGTTAGAGATCTAAACACCTTGACAATTTATGACCCACAGTCTTTAGGAATGATTTTGAGTCCATCATTTCTTGTTTATACATTCAGAACTGGGATTTCTTTTTTACATCCATGAGAAAGTTTGAACCACCATCAGATTGATGTCTGCTTTCTTTTTCTTGCAAAAGCCAAATCTGGATTGAAATCCTTTAACCTCCTTACTTATTCTCAACATTTGTCTGATCTATTTGTTTTTGATTACTTAAATGCTAAATTACAAAGGGCTGGATTGCTTTAAAGTTGTCTTGTTTTCTTTCTCCATTACACTCTTTAATTCAAGTTTCATTCATAGCAAAAGTGGTTGTCTGAGGTAATGCTTTAGCACTGCAAAGGAAAAAATTTCAGGGCCTGGATTTCAAAGCAAAACAGTAGAATACATTGATGAACTTTATTCCTTCTTCTTTTCTCTCACTCCTGTCCATCTAGTTCCAGATGGCTGTAGCAGAGATTAAAATAGCTTGGTGTGTTTTTTCATATTTATGTCTTTCTAAAGTATAGAAAGAATGAACAAACCTGAAAATGAATAAGCCCTGAACTTTCCCCTCAATCCTGAAAAACAGCTCACTTTTGACAAAAGCATCACAATAGACTGTTTTGATATTATTTGTTTGTTTTTTTATATATATTTTTATTACGTTTCTTTTGTTTGCAGTCCACTTCCAGGCAGTTCTGGAATCAGTTGCTAAAGTTGGAAACATTATAAAAAGTCCATATCTTATAAAATTTCCAGCCTATTTTTGCAGTTTCAAAGGGTTCAAATAGTTTGCATAAACTATTGATGAATATCCACATTTTTCGATGATTTTCCAGACAAAATTGAAACTCTGAACTTCTGGAGGTTTGCCACTTACTAGAGACAGACATTTACTGTGCAGTAAGATTTTGAGTCTAATAAATAAATATATTTTGACAATTGAAAAGTATTATTTGTGTTAGGGGGACTGTTAAAGTATCTTCTATGACTGGAATCCGCTGCACACATGCACACACGTCCCGTGCATACACATATACTTCACAGTAAAGCTGACCCTGCCTAGCCAAAGAAACAAAATATACAAGAAGCAAGAAGGAAATATCACTGCTTTTAGACAGGGCAGAAGGACAGATAGGCAATGTCTCCCTGGTATATTAAACATTGCCAGGACATGATGTGACTAAGTAAGTAAGCTAGTAGAGTGGTTCCTGCTGAACTGTGGGCGTGGGCCAGCTAGCACATTCTCAAGTGCTGTGTGCACATGGCTCAGGAGTTAGTGTGCTCCTGGGACTGTTCCCAGGAGACAGCTTAGACACAGCCACTTTCTTTAGGGATGTAAAGCAGTTCAGCAGCACAGCCATGGACTGTTCTGTGTAAAGCTCTTCAGGATCTAGAAATATTCCTTGATACATTTAGTTTAGGAGTATAGAGAGCCAGAGCACTATGGCCCCAATCCTCACATGCAAGTGGAGTGAGTTTGATGCATAAATACTTACAAAGAACTGGGCAAAATGAAATCCTGAGAGCTAAACCTTTCTATTCTTACAGGACTTTCTTGATACATGTCAGGGTAAATCTGTTCCTATGACTAATACAACCTTGACCATGAGTCCTTTATCACTTGGCCTTGCTCCATTTGCTACAGCTGGTGAGGATGGGACTGGAGAGCTCTGCATGTTACACTGGAAGGCTTCATAACTTAAAAAACAGAGCCTTTGATACTCTCTATCAGTGCATGTGAAAAGTATAAATTGAAGTTTCTTGTTCTTGAAAATAGTCTCAAAAAAACCCATGCAGAAATACCATATTACCCCTCACCCCCCAAAAAAGAGAGAGAGAAACTGTTGTTAATTGTTTATAAAAAGCAAAAGGAACAAAACCCTTTAATTTACAGCCCTGAACTATGTAGTGGCCCATTATGAGTAGGGGCTGTTGCCCAGCACTGCAGTCTCCTGTAGGGCCAATAGCTACAGTCTTACAGTTAATGGAAATTTTACATGATTTGGAACATGGCATAGCTTACTCCAAAAGGCTGCTGTATGGAGACTGAAATGCACGTAATAAAAGCTAAAATCAGCTTGCTCAACAGAAATGGGAGAGGCATCCTCTTTAGACCCCTTGTAGCCTTTGCAGAAAAATCTGCTTCTCAGCTCTGTGAGGAGGAAGGCAATGGGGCCCAGGAGACATGCTGGATATGCTGCTATTGCCAGTACCTTCTGTCAGTTTCCTGTGTGTAGGAGAGGTTGTCATGGCATGAAAAATTCCCCAGAGCTGGATTGTCATGAAAGTAGGAGAAGGAACTTAGATTAGCTTGTCTACATGCTTGTCCAGACTAGGTTTGTATTATTCTGCCTGACCCAGCATTGCTCTTCTTCAGGTTTATCTTTTAAATTGGAAAAAAATACACCACCAGACAAGTCCCATAATAAATGAATATTATATTAATGATAAAGCGGAATTATGCTTTCCTTCTGTTTAAGGGACTCATGGCATGGATATTGTAAGTTCAAGTTTTGACTTGTTTTCACACTGTTTAAGGAGGACTCATCTCTCTAATCACTCTTTTCATTCAATATCATTTTTAGGCTGGCTTTCTGGGAACTAGTAAGTCCCCCCAAAAGCCTGAGGTTAGACACTAGTGCCCTGCTTGCAGTCTTCCAGGCTATGTGAGTTTTTAGATGGTGCCCAAGTATGTGCTATGCTGCAGCTAGACTTTGAGTGGCCTTTTGAGGCTGTGCCTTGTTTAGTTCCTGTTTTCCTGTAAAGAAAGAAGTACTATCCATTTGAGAGAATGGGGGTCGTGAGTAGTCAGGCTTCAGAAACTGGTTCTCAGCTGTGAGTAGGATAGCACAAAACTTATCTTTGCCATGTCTCTTACCAGCATGGAAGAAGTTATTATATGGCTTTGTGAAACTTCAGAGCACCTTGGATGAAAGATGCTTTTATAATGCAAACATTTTCAGCTTTTAAGGCAAACTGGCTTTGATGAATTTTTCCTAAATGTAATCTTTGCAGTTCAGATCATCAACTGCATTGGGGGTTTCATCAGAGGAAGAATTGGGTAAATATGTCAGATGTTTAGGGACTGACACAGAGAAAAAATGCCCGTTAGCCACAGAGTAGCTAGTATAACCTGACTGTAAGCAGTGGTATAGTCTCAGTACTTCTGCATGTGCTCAAACCTAAGCATGTGTTTAGTATGTGCTTCGCTGATTGAGGACCTCCTTCTTTGTAGTTTGCATTACTTTGTCTGACCAATGTAAGGGCGAATGTCTGTCCTAAATTGTGATATATAAGAGTATCTGAAGCAGGGTTTTTTTTTTTTTTTCATGAACCATTTTAAACATCCCTTATGAAAAAGTCTGCTTTTTTTCTGTAAGTGTTTAGAACTACCCTGTAAAATTTAGTCTCATCACTATAGGATGATACTGTACATAGAATATTCAAATTCTGTATTACGTCATGAGAATTTTTTATTACACACATCAGAAAAATACGAGAACACTTGAAGTCATTTCTGGAGACACCTATCAGTTTCCCCTCTGTTATAATTGATGGAATTTTTTAATCAGGATTGCTGCCCCGCTCATCCCCCACTACTGAACAAGGCTTTTCCCATGAACTTGGAAAATGTGAACTTTTATTTTTCCTGTAGCAGTTTTCAAATAGTTTTAGGCTTTTTAAGCAGTTTCCTGTGACAGTAAATAACATGTATTAACTTTTAAAACTGAAATTATGATGCTGGCTAGAGGTGAGTAGGGTTGAAAGTTTCTTTTATGCAACTGTGCCTTTTTCCCATTCTTTGACATGACAACAAGCTTTAGTCCTAGCTAGCTTAGTGGTAGATTTTCTACAGGAACAATAGAATTCTTCAGAGTACAGAAACTTTGAATGTGGATTGAACATCTCAGTTCCTGATGGACATCTCTTCATTTCCCACTTCAGCATCTTCAGATCTGAAGTCTACCAAATCTGCTAGCTGATGGCATCTTGTTCAAAGAAAGCAATACTTATAACAGGAGTGTCTAGTGGGGGAAACACAAGTTTCTTCTCTCCCATGGACTGACGAGAGAACAATGACTAGCTTCCCACAGCAGCTCATTTCACAGTTTTGCTGGTGGTGTGAGGTGAGTTAGAACAAGCAGCAATTTAGTTCATCTGGGGTCATTTGAACTTTCTGTAAGCATTTAAGCTCTTTCTATGAATGTTTGCTAAGATTTAGGCAACTTGTAAGGAGGAAGCTGAATAGCACATGCAAGATCTGTGAATTATGAATATCTGTGGCATTCCGATTGTGGCTACTGGGAATGTTTCGCTTGAGCAACAAAGCCTTCATCTCCCATGGAGATGTCCCTCTTCGAGTTAGCTGAGAGGAACTCCTATTGGCTTTAGCTAAAGTTTGCCATAAAAGGGTTCAGCAAGCACTGAAGGATAATGCACTTGAAATGTCTTTTTTTTCTTGTGTCTTCTTTTTCTCTTTTTTTTCTTTAAATAAAAATAAAAATATTTGTTCCCTTTCTCAGTTCATTTTTAATTGCATGTAACTGGCCCATAATTGAGGCACTGGAGATTAATATTCTGAATGCATTAAGTGGGTTAGTAATAATATTTGGCATCCTGTCTTTGTGATCAATAGAAAAGCAAGTTAACATGTACAGTCCTGACAGTGTATCTGTGCCCTAACCTGGAGTGCTTGGAGCATCCCAGATGAGGTGTTTGGATTTTTTGGCCATACCGTTCTTGTCTTCTCTACTAGTCCTTCACTGAAAGAAGACATCTGTAATGGCTGGATATTTGATGTAAATCGTTCTCACTATAGAAGTGTAACCACCAACTTGCATTACATTTCCTTATTTCACTGTCATCATGTAGCAGCAACCTGGATTTGCAGTATCCATTGAACTAGCAGTAAAAATACATATTCTGGCTGGCACTCAGAGTATGTATTCAGGCTTTGCAGAGGTGGCCCCAGCTGGGCCTTGTTGCTTCATGAACACACCAATGATAGCCATCACACACAGCAGTAGTATTGTTATTCTGTAACTCAGCAGATCCCCTTTCTCTATGGGAAACCCTAGATAGCTCATGTTTAGCTTAACTCATTTATGGTATCTTAAAGAACCTGCCTGTTTAAAAATGCCATTCTTTTATGGGCTATCATAGACATAACAAAAGGTACTATCTTCATTCTCAGGATTCACATAAAGAACTGAAGCACATCAAAATATGAGTGGAATTTCCCATAAAGAGGTATTTTACTATTTATTATTTGCTTTCCTTAAAAGAGAGAAACATCCAGCATTTCCATTTCATTAAAAATGGGGCTTATACCAGTAGTGAGAAGTTTCACACATTTGAATTATTAGTAGAATGAATTAATGACTGAATGACGCACATGTTGCAGTTAGTAATTAAGGTTCCTTTCCCTCCTTGGATAAATATACTGGTGCAATATTCCCTTTGTGGAGACGAAGGAGCACACCACTGGTCTGTAGTTGTCTTAGGACTTGAATTTTGGGCTCATATATTAGCTGTGGTCCCATAATGCAGGAACCTGAGCATTCTTTGGGGAAAGGCTTCTGTTGTCGCTTAGCTAAAGAACTGGGCTATAAATGCTGGAAGTGGTCTCTAAGTGTACACCTAACACTGTATTCCTATGGAGGCTGCCCACAAGCTTAGGTTTGTCTGTGAGCAGGGTGCGAGCCTTGAAAACAGAACAGTTTTCACTTGTCCTCTTCACCTCTCCCTTTTTTTTTTTCTCATCTTTTCTGAGGAAACAGGAAAAAAGAGGGATGCAAGTTTTTAAAATTCTTTGGGGAAATAATAAAAATTAAAAAGAGGACATACTGAGAAGTGGTATAAGAATAATTTTGAAAATGGGCCTTTTCCTGGGAAAAACTGATTATGGGGCAGATTTTAATTAAAAAAAATTTTTAGCTAGGATCATTTTCCTCCTCTTGCAGACATACTTTTTCACTGTGGACACTGAAGTTTCAGCTGTAGGTTGATTCTGCATGTTTCTGAAGTGTAGTGTTGGCAAACCTGATAAAAGTCCTGTCAGACTCCAACCTCTGTGTGTTTTGTGTCAGAGCCTTCCTTAATTGACTGTTTTGTATCAAGCTATTGTTGGAAGGAGCATTAATTTAAGAAATAAAATATTCAACATCTTGATGAACAAAATGAATCCAATAGAACATAATTTATGTCAGGCCTAGCAGCAGGATAAGTAGCCTCTGATTGTGCTTGCTCGTAGGTACTAAATGGGGGGTGCATAACATTTTAAGTATGCTCGGTGTGTTTGCATGTAGTAGTTATATATGTAGTAGTTTTATGTAGCAGTTTATATGTGTCCACAAGTACATGAAAAAAGAATACTCCATTTTTCTTGATAATATTTCTCCAAACAGAATTTGCCTAAGCCAGACAGAATGTGCAGGAAGAAGGAGTGTAAGAGCATTCTTAGGCATGAAAAAAGTACCTTTTAAGTGTCAAATATGCTTCCAGTCACTACTGCAATTGTGTAAAAAGTCATCTCTTTAATTTTGTAGAATTTTTATTTCTGTACATGTAGTGTCAATTTATGTTTCAGATTTAATCTAAAATGAAAATCTAAAAGCAAATGAAATAGAAACTACTAGTGCTAAAACAATAATACTATGCTGAAGACTTGGAATCACAAATAGTTGTAAACCTCCTCAAATTTTCAGTGCAGTAGTTACAAATTGACCCATATTAGACTTATTCAAACTATTTATCAACTCTGTTCCATTCAGAAAGCCTAGTCTCGTCTTCGGTATGTAAGAAAATCAAAAAACTAAGGGTGATTTCTGGAGCTTCAGTTTTTCTTGCAAATATTTGATTCAGTTCTAGTCACATTGTATCTCTCCAAATGTGATTGTTAGCAAATCAAGAGAAATATTATTGTGCAAAGAAGGATTCCAGCACAGCATTCCTTATTTTATCTTAAAGCTTAGCTATCTAAATTGCTGGGCAGTTGCAAAACGTAAAAAAACACACTGTCTGCCACTGTTAAATGCCAATTGAGAAGAGTTTAGGCTAAGATTGCTCTACTTTTTTGTTTGAATTCAGAATGCAGCAATAAAAATAAACAGTGAAAGCATCAGCCAGCCCTTGTCACAAAGCAGAAAGTCTTTATTTTATGGCTGTGTCAGGCTTAATGTCTGTGCTGACATCCTTTCCAACCCAAGAGGCTAATGTTCTACATCTTTGAAATTGAAACTTTGAGCACTTATAACTTGTTATGTGTTTCCTATCGCTACAGAGTACAGCTATATATGCTTCATTGGTCCAGACATGATCAGCTATTTGGAATACGCATTGACCTAGGTCAAATATAGAAAATTTCCATTTTGTGAGTAACATATAAACCAAACTGAGTCTTGTGCTCTGAATAAAACATTTCTGTGCTGAATGAAATACAAATTAAGGCCATTTGACTTTTATCATATCATTACCAATTAGCAGAAGGATATAAGAGGGAGAAAGAACCACAGAAGTGGGAAAAAAATCTGATTCATTGTTAGACCAATTCAGTAAAGTTCTCAAATAGATAGCTAACTTGAAACAGTTTAATGATGCACTGTATGCTTTTAAATTTAAGGGCAAGTGTATATGGGTATTTTGAGGCATAATGGAGGGGCATAAGGGAAACCTACAGAGAAACAGTGAGAGGTATTTAGATTAGTCCATACTAGGTCTGCTTGCTACACAGCTTTAGAAACGCTTTCTGTTTAGCGTACGAACAGCTAAGCATCTGTGGAAAGACCTCAAGGGAATGTTTTCTTCAAACGATTAAATTTAACCACTTTATAAGTGGTTTTAAAAAATTGATAAATGTTTCTGATCTGTTCAGTGGGATATTCCATCTGTAATAACATAACTAAATAAACTATTAAGATAATTTTATGCATAAATACATAACAACCCTGTGTCATACACAATAATCTATTTGAAAGCAAGTGAAGGCTGCTTGTATTGGCATTGGGAAAGGTACTTTCTTACCTTTCTTACTGAAATTATATAGCAAACCAAAAAATACTGGATGGACTAAATCAAAATCTTTGCAGTAGATTTATCTCTTTTTTTGGCAAGCTGTTTACTTTTCCATGAGAGAATGTGGGTTACATTTTCCTGTGGAGCCCAAATGTTGCTGTAAGTTTGATTGCATTAAATGTCACTTTAAAGGTGGTATTTACACCCTAGATGAGTTTGTGTCATTGTTTTAAAGATAGATAAACTTCTACTTCACAGTAATAAACTTCTCTGTATGATATATTATTCAAGGATTAGCCAGTAGAGTTAAAGTTGATCATGTTTTTTCTTCCAAAGCTCAGTATTTTAGGTGCTGTGCTGTTGGAAACAGGACATAAAATAGATGAGTTCCAAGTCATTCCTACACTGTTTGTGAGGCTAATTCTGTTCTAAGAACTTCCTTGTATACTACAATTTTTTGTTAACTTTAGTGCCATTCTAGGAAGTCCTGTGCTTCTGAATCTGGTTCTAGATTCTGTACATATGTACCTGCATCACTCCATTTAATAGGTGAAAGTCTTTGCTGTTCCATATAGAAGCTTTGCATAGCCATAAATGACATTAAATTTTGTCTGTGCCAGATACTGGACTCCACTGCAGCTGCCAAGTAATTGTAGTACAAACAACATACAGGTCAATGTGCTAAAAAGCACAGAGCCCGGTACTGCCCCAGTTTGACAGCTAATACTGTCCAAGTGAGCTAATTTAGCATAAATTCATGTCTCTTCGTGCTCAGTTTCTGTGCTAGGAGAAGTCTTTCCAAGCAAGCTTCTGGAATGTAAGAGCTCATTTACTTGGAGTAAAGAGATTAGAATCTCACTCAATTGGCCAATGAAGTAATTCAAAATTACAGTTGGGCATACATATCTGCAAAATTAGTTTTTTCCATTGTCTGAATATAGGGAAATAAAGCTTCATTTCAGCTTTCTACAGATCCTAGAATCAAACAGTCTTCACCATGTCATACACCAAATTGCTGTTGGAGTCTCCTGAATTGCTTCCCTACTAATACTTAAACGAGAGGAGAAATAAAGTCTAGTGGGAATTCCAGTCAGAAACCAATAACAAATTCAAGTCCCTGTTTTTCCATTAAATGGTTCCAAAACTTTAAACAAAAACAGATTTAAAAAGAAAGTAAAGCTTTTGTTTTAGAGCTCATTACATTGTAATGAGGTTTATTCCAATGATGCACAGCGTTGCACAGTGCTTTTCCTCTTCCGACACCTTGCAGACTTGGAATCTGCTCTGATCTTGGGTTGTGTGTCACCAGTGTCGTGCCATTCACTTCAAAAGAGCTATGACTCCTTTGGCCAGGTGCTATGATGATGGAAATCAAAGCTGTGAGCTGATTCAGTAAGCACAGAGTTGTCAGGTTAAGTCCCACCATCTTTTACTCTCGGTCTTCCTTTCAAGATAGATCAGGGCCATCCTGATCTGAATCATCCTTGTTGTAGCTAACAAGGAAAGATGAATCTGTGTGTGAGAGACTGTACTGGAATCCTCTTCGATGTCAATACTCCTATGAGCTTCCTATTCGCAAGCCATTTAGGCCTAGACTTGTCCTACCAATCTGGGGTGCATGTATGAGTCATCTTCATTGGTTACACTTGTGTGAGGTGCACAGAGGGGCCCTTAGACAAGAATTCGCCACTGCTGAGTGCCCATATAGGACTTAGCATGGTTGCCCCAGCATTTGGCTTCACTGTGCAATTGTAAGCAATGGACATGTGAAAGGCTGGTTTCTCTACAGGTTTGGGCTTATGCTTGACTGATTTTTGTTTGTTAGGAGCTGCAAGGTCTTCCTACATCTATGGCATGTTTAGTATCTTTCTCTTGTGTGAATACTTCTGTGTGAGCTCATGTTTCAGACTTTCTTGCAGTCAGGGCAAAAATTAAGTTTCTTCTTTTTCAACTGTTATTTTCCATAAGGTCTAGAACATCATTCTCTTGGATTCTTCTTTTCCTCTGGAAAATTTGGCTGAAATCAGGCAGTAGAATCAAAAGATACTGTGGCTGGAACACGCAGGCAGACACTCAGATGGTGTAATCTTACAAACTTACCATCAAAAATGTGGTAACTCCTTTCAACTTCAGTGATGTATTTGGAATGACTTTAGCTCTTCTGTAATAGTAATCTAATGTTCATTAGTATTCCGAGGAAGAATATTTTTATATGTCTTCTTTTTGTCTTGACAACCCTGTTAAATTTCTTCTATCAGGTTTGGATTGCATCTCTGTCATACTTCTTCCCCTATGGTAATACCTTGATGAAATAAAAAATCAGAGCTAGGAATAACATTTTGACTATTTGGTTTCAGATGCTTAACCTGAAAAGAGAACTTCCTCCTGAGACTTTTTTTTTCTTTGATATAATGAAGGACATTAAAGCTCAACAGCTTTAAAATGTTTCCATGGTTATGATACAAAACAAGGCTTCAAATATGAATTTCATATTTCATTAATTTGGTCATTGTTGTTTTTAAAGAATATTAGATCATCTACGAATAGGATGCCTTTAGAACATCAAGCTGTTTAGAAGCAAAGTGGTGGACAGTTTGGAGACCTTCTCTTTCTCTCTGGCATGCTTTTATTATAATTCAAATATTGGAGATAATATATAAACCTGCTAGTACTATAGCAGAGACCTTATGTGATGGAATTTATATCACTTTTCCTTTTAGACTTTTAAACCACATGTCGTTCTAGAAAAACAAAGACAGAGGTCCAACAAAGAAGTCATTTATTTTCAGTTAAAATACTAGCTACATTAAAACCACATGTTATTAAGTACTGTATATCCAAACCATGCTCAGAATAAGGCAAACGACACCAAAGGTTGGTTAAAATATTTCTTGTTTTTTTCCCAAACTTTGGCAGTGCATATACTAACAGGTTCTACCTGAGCTGCACAGTACATTAATTATAATTTTTCCTTGATAAAAATCTAATAAGCTATTAAAGTACCAGAGTACAAATTATTTCAGTCTGTTATTATCTTTCTCATAGTTCTGGATGGTTGAACTTTTCTCTCCAATTTAGGTGGCACTGCATCTCTGTGAATATCCTTCCTGAAACAGCATAATATGATTGAGTTTATTTAAGTCTAAAACTTAGATTTTCCATGTAAAACATCTTGTACTTCAAACATTTTACCAACCTGAACTGTCTACTAACACTCATAATGTTCCTGTGATATAAGTAAAATCTCACTTTACAGAAGAGTGAAGTAAAGCACAGAAGTAATGCATGCAGGTCCAAGACCAGAAGGGAAATCACTGTGAAGATTAGAATTAAGGGGACTGAATTTTATGTTCAGGGCACAGATACTGAGGACTGGTTTCTTTCCTCAGTATACTGCACTTTCCAGACCAGATTGTCTAAGGACTTCAAGGGAATTATTTGCACTAATTTTGATAGATAAGTTGTCCAAAGCTTGATGGAGCTAAGCAGTGAAGAATTCATCCTGTTCTACAGACAGGTTTTTGCAGTTACATAGAACTTCCATGTTGGCTCTGTGCATATATGGCTAAATGGTATTGGCTCAGAGAGGCTACTTAGGAGACCAGGAACTTAACTGCCTCATGCTTATGTGACAGAGTAGCTCTTGGGGACTGTTAAATGCTGAAGAAATGTCAAGATGTACTGGTATCAAATGGGGAAATGAAAGTGCTGTTGCCATACTGTTCTGATTCTGTTCCATATGCAACTTGCATAGGCTAGAAAATCTGTCCCTGTGCTAAGAATTTACAGTCACTAACCACCACAATGTCTTTGTCTCATAAGTAAACACTGGACAGTTTTAGTCTTAGAATGCTACCAGCCATTTACTGTCAAACAATCTTTAAACAAAACACAGATCAGAAGCAGTATTTTCTTTCTGCTGGTATGCTTGAGATTATTCTAATTCAGATGTTACAGTCACATCTTGAAATCATTAATGCTACCTTAAGCTTGCCTGGTATTCTCATTTGTCTTGAAATTCTTAGCTCAAGCAGATCCTGAAATACTGATTCTGCATCAGCAACTTGCTAAAATTTGTAATTACCTTAAACAAAAAAGGTTGTTACATGTCTTTTCTCAGTCTTCGGCTGCCTAATCAAAGTGTAAGATATTAGACAATAGAAACTCTACTGAATTAAAACTATTCAGTTTGCCACCTTCTCTTGCATAGAGACCAGTACCAAGTAATGTGTGAGATGGTGTAAGGAACCACACAGTGGACAAAAAAGGTCTATGTGGTAGGCTTGACTTATGTCTAAATCATAAACTGTTCCACACATTTTTAGCATAATATGTATGAAGTATGGAAAAAAATATTATTATACTCTCCACTCCCCCAACAATTCCCTGTGTTGTGCAGTAAATTTATTTTAATTTTTTTACCAGCCTGGTAGTGGCACCCATCGTCACAACTCAGATCACTCCCTAACTCAAGTAAATAGTGCAAACTCATAGTAGGAAGTACAAGGCAGCTATGTTCCTGCTGTCTTCTTTGCCTTTCATAAAAAACTAGAAAACTGGTCTTACTGCTGCTACCATCAGCACTGAGAGAATACTGGCAGCTCTTACTGTATCAAATCAGCAGGAGAAGCCCCATATCTTCTGCCTTTTTGGCAGCAGCGAGGGCAGCAAGGCTGTCTCTCAAGGCTCTCCTTCCATCTTCCATCTTGTCTCCTTGTTCTACCTTCCCTTCTTTGCTTCACTTTTTTCTGATCTCCTGCCTTTGATATGGCAAAATTTCAGTTTTGTTTACACTGTTTGGCAGCATGAGCACACTTGGGCAAACGAAAAGAACTCATAGATTAAATAGGCCGCCAAAGGGTAGGAAGAAGAACACAGATAAACTGGTGACTGGCATATGATACTCAGTAGGAAATGTTACTGACAGGAAGGTGAATTAGGATGATACTGACCAAAAGCAATTATGATACAATTATTGTCTTTCATTAGTTTTGTTTCCAAAAAATAATCCAAGCTACTGTACATTATCACTGATTATCATTTCCATTCTCTTTATGTAGGTCTCAGAGCCTTCTTCCTTTTTTCTCTTTAGGTTATCACCTAGGTTATCACCTACCTTTACATTGCATCACTGAACTGACTTGTCTTCTCCCTTTTTCTAGATGTTTCCAGATGTGTGGCTGAGAGGAAGTACACCCAGGAACAAGCTCGCAAGGAATTTCAACAAGTGTTTATCCCAGAATGCAATGATGATGGCACATATAGTCAGGTTGAAATTTTTTGATTCAGTATTTACATGTCTGAAAGGTTAGAATTTGTATGTGTTTGCAGAAAATGAAGAAAAATATAATGTAATGAAATGTAGTTTCAAAAGGGAATGTAATTTGTGCTAACACTGAGGTTAAAAAATGGAAGGAAAATTTATGTTTTGTGCCAGCTGAGTCCTTGTGTTTTTTTCAGAGTTGGCCAGCAAAAGAGCCAAACATTACTGTTGTTAATGTGATACATTCCCTATTCTTCTAGGCTGAGGCAGCTGAGTCATTCTGGTATCCCCCAGAATACTCATCAGATGGTAAAATATTTGGAATTCCTGATCTGCTCCTGATCTGAACCAGAAATCTTGTGATGAGAGTCCATATCATAGTGCTAAAGCATGAATCATATAGGACTCTTCCCTATTCTTAGCTGAATTTCTGTACAAGCATATGGCCTGAGACTAATTTATGTAGGTTAGATCATAGAATTCAGAAGGGATGCAGTTAAAAGCTTATTCTTTGATATATATTCTAACTATGATTGTTTTCTGCTACCTCTGTACTGCATTTAAATCTCAGAGTTGTGCAGAAGACAATCTTCCTCAGTTTAAGAGTGGTGAAGGAAGTGATATTGGCCCTCAGGAAATATAATGCAATTGATTTCTAAGAGGAATTCCAAGAGTTTCCTTTCTGACAGCTTGGGATATGAATAATGCTGGCAGAAGCACTGTGTCCTGCTCTCTCAGTGGGTGGAACAATATGTTCTCTATGTGGAAAAAACCTCGAGATTGCTTACTTCAGGAACAGTTTATGTGTCTCCTGAGGACCTTTATTGTGAGGTTTTCATAACACCTGCACCTCACTCTTCTGAAATAAAGCGTAAGCAACAACATATTTCAATACTTTTCTCCTCCACTGTAAACTGAAGGACCTACCACACTGTGCTTGAAAGAAGCTCTTCTTTATGCTAAGGAATTGTATATAGGACTGAAATTAAGGTCCTTTATGGTTTATCATTCTAGACTTCACCAATACAATTTGTTGGACTAGACATTTTTATATGCGTCATGAATGCTTTGGGATAATAGACATATGTCTCATAGACTGCACATGGTTTGTATCATTTCTGACAGGTTCAGTGCCATAGTTACACTGGATACTGCTGGTGTGTCACTCCTAATGGTCGTCCTATCAGTGGTACTGCTGTGGCCCACAAAACTCCCCGGTGCCCAGGTAGGATTTGTTTGGCTGGCCAGATTATGACATTGTGTCAAGAATAACAGTCAGGTTCATCTGTGGCATCTGATTAGACTTAAGGAGAAAATTCTTCACCAGGACCATGGTTCAGCACAGGAACAGGTGCCTGCAAAGACTGTCGACTCTCCATCCTTGGGGATTTCCAAAAGTTGACTGAACGAGATCCCGAGCAAGTTGGTCTAGCTTTGAAGTTAGCCCTGCTTGAGTTATTCAGAGGTCACTTCCAACCTAAATCTTTCTGTAATTCTATGATCCTTCTATGTTATTTGTACTATAATCTAGCAATTGAGGGGGTTTTCTGCTGTGGTTGTTTGTATGATATGTATTTCTTAATATATGAAACCATATAACTGCTTTGCTGAGGTAGTTCTTTCTTTATGTTGTAACTCTCTTGCTAGTAAACTCACTGCAAAAATTCCAGGGGATTTTGCCTTTTAGATATTTTAAGTACTTAGATTATAGAAAAAATCCCAACCCCAACAAAAATATGGAGTGTGAATGTCCTGATTTGTGATGTAGCCCAGTGAAACAGCTTCCACAGCAAATTTGATAAATGGCCAAATCCAGAGGAGAAATAAAAATGAAATGAAGCACTAAGTACATAATGGAATCATTGTCTGTAGAAATTAATTGGCAAATCAAACTCATTCCTGTGTGCACTGCCCTTTATCTTTCATCAAGACAATTAACAGGTTCACTGTTTTTAAGCAATTTGCTTCTGACCTTATTTCATTGACACTGATAATATATATAATAAATCCTCAGTGTATGAGCAGTTGCCAGAATTACTGTTCACCTTGCTTGAGGCTGACAGAATTCCACCCCTTCAACAGAAACAGCTCTAAAAATACTTGTGCTCTATGTATTATGTTTCTGCTCATGCTGCAAGACTATTCCCTTTCAGAGAGTGGAAGGAATAACTAGTAACTTAAATAAGTTAACCTTGTAACATAAACTAAGCTGAAAAAAGGTGTCTTTGCAAAGGCAAAGGTGGATTGCCATTGAGAGAGTTCACCTGCCATGATCTACTTTAATTGTTCAAGTACCATATTGATGTTTTTAATAAATAGATGAAGGAAGGGAGTAGAGAAAAAAATCTCAGCAAAGACTATGAAAAGTAATTCCACCTTTAAAGCCTGTCTAGTTTAAATGATTTGCAGAGCCTTCCATGCATTTTGCCTGTGGGTAAGCTTTAGCTAAATAGAATAATCTTCAGTCTAATCAATTCGATGCAGTGTAAAATGGGATATATGTTGAAGAGTCACTGTGGCATGACAGTGAATTGTGAAAAGTCATATAAAATATTCACATGGCTTAAAATTCAGAAACACATACATTAATTTTAATGTAATTACTGTTTATAACAGGGTCTTGACTTCAGAAGACACAGATGGTTAGGATAGCATTTATGTGCTTCAACATACTCTTAAACAGAGGTGTTTCTGCACATTCACAACCATGGCTTCTTTGAAAGTGTGCCTTCATTGCTTTCTCTGCAATATCAATTTGTGTCATAAAGCCTTGTAGCTTCCTCAGTTTCATCTACATCAGTGAAGAAAGGATTGTGTATATGCAGGAATTTCAACAAGTAATTGTTTGGCAACTGTGTCACAATGTGTGACATTATTTTTTTGAGTCAAAATTTTGCTGAATTGGTTACTGTACATTCACTTGATTTTGCATATTTAGTATCAAGGAGAAGCTGCAGTGTAATTTCAGATTGATTAATAGATTCACAGAAGAGCTATTCTACCTCTACAGGTACCAAGCCCTGATTCCTCTCAAAGGTATATTCATGTGCCTAGCAGATAACTTGCCAAATTGCTTCAGTATTTTTTTGGAGGCATGGGAAGAGGAGTTTGTTTTATAGAAATGCCAAGGAGAAGGGGATGCTAGCATTCTATTTTAATTTAGTAGTTCAGGGATAAAAAGACAGCTCTTGGGTCCAAGTGAGTATGCAGAACCCGATTCTGCTGCATGGAAGACCAAGGATAGTTCTCTAGTTGTCATTAGATCCTTTGAGACTGACTCTGCAGAATTCTTTCTCTGCTCGTATTGGTGCTCTTATGTTTACCGCTCACCACTTCTCCTTTGTCCCTTTCAGAAAGAATTCCAGCTACAGCAGAATTCAGAAAATAACTTGAAGCGACAGGGGATTTTGCAGTTGTAGTGGGTAGGGGCTCAGTCTTGAAGAGGTCTGGAGAAACCTTTTCGTTCAGCAGAGAGGACAGCTACAGATTTTCTCAGAAAGTTACATAGCATAATAAGGCAAAACTTTGTGCTTACACTGCCTACTGAAAGCCTGAAGCAGAATTGCACCTCTCTCCCATTTCCCACTATATGCTCAGAATTGCCATCTGTTTACTATAACAAAGTTTTTTTCTTTTTTTTCCCCCCAGCAGGACTGTTGATGTTTTCCAGAACACCACTGATTCTCTTTTATACTTTTTCTTTAGCACCACTATGCACAGGAATTTTAGTCAAAATATTAGTATGTATACTGAAGTTGAATAGATGTGCTCCTGTCTTAGCTAGCAATTGTGGGATCCTGTTATTTTCCAGATTATTATCCCTAGTCAGTTTAATACATTTTTTGTGGTTGCTAACCTTTTTGCAGGCATTGCCTTGCTGTTTCTTGATATTGCAAGCAGATCTTTTGTAGTAATGGCATCCTGACAGCTGCATTTTTATGTAGCCTTCACTTGCTTCTGTTTATTCTGCAGGAATGATGTTACAGTTATTTCAAAGAGGTTTATGCATATGTACCAGAGTCAGTTGTGAACATTCTTTTGGAATGATTTTCTCTTAGGAAATCTGGTACCATAGAATGTGTGAAAAATTCTCTTCTAAATAAAAATTTTCAGTGTTTTCAATTCCAGTTCTGCAGTAACTTCAGATAAGGTTTGAATGCATATCTAATCAACTGTGCTTTTCCTAAATTATGGGATAATTTCTTGCCTTTCATTTTCACCCAGTGGAACCTCCTTTGCCATGGGTGAATATCCAGAAATAGGAGAGAAGAGCATGACAACCTGAAAGAACCTGGATTTTAAAGGAAATATGGAGCAGAATTTAGAATGGACAGTTAGGAGTTTGGTTTCCTGGTTCTTTCCCCTATACATGCTTCATATTTACTGTGTGATTTGGATAGGTCAGATAATGTTATCTAAATGTTAAATTCCTTATCTGCATAACGTGATTCTTCCTAAAGCTATCTCAGATCCTGTGAGAGAAAATATAGTTTTTATGTACCTCCAATATCTGTATGAGCAATTAAGTGCTCACTGTGCTGTTTTGGTTACTTTTATTAAAACTGTCTTTTTTGCTAGAGACAAAAGATGTGGAAGGATGGAGGTTCTAAAGCAGCATTAAGAAAATGCAGGACTCTTTCCAATGGATTCATGTGAAACCTTCCATTTAATTACTATATCCTTACCTGAAAAAGCTCCTCATCCATCCTTTCCAGTCCTTCCCACACCAACACTTGGTACTGCTAAAACACACATGATAAATCTCAAAATGCCATTCCACTCCATGGATATAATCTCCACTGTTCTAGGAGTAGTGGTGAGAAGGAGAGTAAATCAAACACGTTCCCATGACAGCATTAAAAAGAAAGCTGCTTAAAAATGATGAATGTCCCCCAATCCTTTCACTAAAGAACGCCATACGTAAAATAGACATTTTTACAACTCCCCATTTCTGTTATCAGCACTGCAGGGAACTGCAGAAATTCCAGTCCCAGAGTTCTGGGAAATGGGTCAGAAATTGAGAAGCAGGTGTTAAATTGTCACTGGAAAATAAAGTGTTCTCCTATTGTAGGATTTGTCTGCCATTTTAACTCTTCTGGGCTTCTGACTTAGCATGCCAATGAGGTTGCAGAGGGAGAGCAACACATTTTATTGTTCTTTGAAGTTGGCTTGCTACCTCACATTTAGGATGCCATCATCATCTCTAAAGGCAAAAATAAGAGTACCTTTAAAAACTCAGAATTCTTCCCACCTGTATAATATTATCATCAGATAATATAATGAAAATGATCATATTTGTGAAAGCAATGATCTTTTTTGAGCTTACATTATATTGCTTTTGTTAACTGAGAAAAATTTCCATCCTTGAATTATCTAGTTCTTCTGTCCCCATACATAGTACTTTCCCTGTACTTATTCGCTCATACACACACATGTGCAATATATAGAACATGGGCAGTTTACATTCCTGTTTCTTGTTCTCTGCATTCAATGATTACTTATCAAGTATTCCTTAGCAGGAGATCAAAAGTCGTTATCTAAAACGGATAATAGTAAGCATTCCCTTTCTCCTTTAAAGCCTGGTTAAATACGATCAGAACTATAGAAAATATACATGTTAAAATCGTAAACCACAAAAATCACATCACATTCCTTGAAGGATTTACTATGCCTCAGAAATTGTTTGACTGAAACTGGGCTGAAGTGTGGGTTTTGTAATAAACTAAGGCATGAATATTTCTACCGTTTAAAACAAAATCATCAGAATCATTAATGGATGGATAGCTAAGCAAACGCAGGAGATAAGTATATATGAGCTAGAATGGTACTAAATCATTCTTGTTAAAATAATGCTGCTGAATCTAACATCCCTCCTTGCCCTGTCCACTAACATCAATATATTTATGTGGTGTGATTTGATTGCTTATAGTGCATTAAAAACTTGAAAGTTGATTTGTATTGCTTAACTTTTAGAAAAGTTATACACTGAGATTTCTGTTTGTTGCCTGGCTGAAAATTTGAGCACTTCCGTCATGAGTATTGAAGATAAAATTTGCTAAATACTTTCATTTGCAACCTCCTATCACCATTTAAGCTAGAAGTACTTCTAACTCAAATATATTCAGAAAATGGTAGGAAAAAACAATGTAAGTTCACTAACATTCCCCCCAACTCAGAGTGAATACCAAAACAAATTTTCTGCCAGTATTTATTCACATAAATTTAAAATCCCAAGTGAAAATATGTTAAGGACAGTGATTTCACTTTTAAGGAAGTTCTGTGAATATTTTCTTTAGCTTCACAAGAATGTTTACAAAAATTAAGGTCGGCCTAGGGAACCTAATTTCCCAACCTTCATGTAATTTCATAGTGAAATTTGTTTCACTATGCTATAGTTAGCCTTTGTGAATGCCAACCTGTCCCTGTGCCCATCAATTTTCCTTCAATATTTAGGTAAAAGAAAGCAGAGCATAGAAAGAAGTTCAGTTTTCCTGATTGTACATCAGTATTATGAAGTCATCATTTCTCACCATTTCACATACATATGGAGTAATCTGAAGGCATCTTGGTGTTAATGAAATCTGAAAAGGCTTTTCCACTTTTGGTCTAGGATGTGGAATACTGTATAAATTTCACAGATGCTTTAAATTGCTTAGATATAAACTCAATTTTCAATTCCATTTATAATGCTAATTCTGAGTGTATGTAGAGAACAAATAGAGAGCACAGTTGGTGTTCATAAAAAAAACCATCCCCATATCAGGACCTCTTTTGTACTGACAAATTGGTGTAAATCATTTTGGTGTGGCTGTGAGTCAGACCTAAAATGTCTGGATTTATAAGAGAATTTATAATTATACTCCTCTGCATCAAAATTAAATTGAGAAACTACATAGTTAATTGCAGCTGGATGAAATCTGAGGAAAGATTTGGATCACTTATCTATAGTGCAATTAGAAAAACCTATAATTTCATACACAGTGCTTCCTATACCTGGAACATCTTATTTGAATTCAAGATGAGCTTCTTATCAAAATCAAGCCAGCCCCCTAAAACCTCAGATCTTCTGACTTCATCTAGCATGAATACAAGAATCTGCCTCCACTTCAGGTCAAACAACAGGGCTTAGTGTTCTAGTCTGTTTATAACAAGCTATTGCAAACACCTTTGAATATACTTCTTATGATGATAATGCCTTTTTCTTTTCCTGTCTGAATTAATACTGATGCAACTGTTACTAAGTGTATTGAATTTCTGGTGATTCAAACATGATGCAAGAAAAATACACTTCCACAAAAGAGGAAACAAGCCCAAACTAGAATATTTTCAATATAAATGTTTAAAAACTGCATTAAAAGCTGAATCCTTCAGAAGATAATGTCAGCTTGGCTTCATTGTCATGTATTCTTTTATGGAGGCCTTCAAATATACATGCCAGATTTGTTACGTTAGCTGTTCTTCCTCTGGCAGACTTTCTTGTCTAAATTTCATGCTGAAGTAACGATCAGTTTAGCATGGTAAATAAGGCTTTGACGTAGTGAGTTCTCTTATTTAAATGCTTACTTTAGAACAAATTTATTATACTGCAAGGCTTTTTTGTTTGTTTCTTTAATTCCTAGTGAATTTAGTTCTCCCAAAGGGAAATAAATTAAGGTAATTAAGGCAACCAAATCATTTCACACACTTCTGAACAGCTGTCAGATGGCAATGTTTTTTCATTACTCCAGGTGTATGCACGAAGAATTGTTGTGGTAAGAATTCATAGACCTTTTTTAATTTTTGATTTTTAATTTTTGATCATGTATTTGGCTATTCAGGGAGAAAAGTACCACACTTAAAGGTTTTTTTAATGTAGCAGAAAGAGATATGTCAATAAGAAGTGGCTAGGAGTTAGAATCATACAAATGGTTGTAAAAATGTGACATAAGGGAGACGTAAGGCAGCATTTACCCTGAGGCATATTACCCTGAGGGCAATTATCTGTTGTAAAAACTTTCAAGAAAATCTGTGGATTCTCCATTTCTTGATGACTTCAAATCAAGACTGGATGCTGTGTTGGGCTGGAGTCCAGGCTGGAATAATAAGCTGTTAAAACCTGTCTCCTGCAAATGCATAACTCCTTTTCCCACTACTGCTGTCTCCTTTCCTAAGGACCACTGCTCTGTGGACCTCTCCTGCAACCGTCTCAGGCTCAGACTCTTAAGGCCCTGTCCCTGTCTCCTCCAACACACGTGCAGAATCCATAATCGCCTGGTATCACACTCCTAGAAAACATGCTCTTGTCAAGTTGGTAGGCATAATGTGAGAACGTGTGCAATGTAGTAGCCTATGCGAAAAAAATAAGTCAGAAGAAATCCTCTTTTGCCTCTTGCAGCCTTACAGCTGTCTAGTTTAACTCACAGTGCTTTTCCATAATCACTGTATTACAAAACTACAGTCCCAGATTCACAGTCTCTGCCAGAAACTCCAGCATGGACTTTGCATACATATGTAGGAGAGTTACTGTTAGCATTCATGAGCATGTTCTTGCACTTGTATTTATGTAGCGTTTAATGCCATCTCTTTCTCTGGTTAATAAATTTATCAATAGTCAATAATTTGATGGTGCACAAATGCAGATATCAGGCCAGGCTAAAGTCTCTGGTTTGCAAAAGAAGAATTGTCTGATATTTATTGCTGTAATAAGCAAAGAGGAATCATTAAAACTGAGCTGTGTTAGCAAACACGTTAATAATGAAAATAGTATTTTTCTGGTTAATTCCTTTTTCCAATTGCAGGTTCTGTAAGTGAGAAGTTGCCACAACGAGAAGGTGCAGGAAAAACAGGTAAATATCTTAGAATGCCTTTACATAGAAACTAAAATATCTGTGGGATATAACACATTCACTTCCCATAGATTTAAAATATCAATGTATATATATATATCATGTGTATTATATGCATATATTATATATATATATACATGCACACATGCTATCATTTCATGCGTGCATTGGAGGTTTTAGTAGGCTTTGGGGTATAAATGTATATACATGTATGTGTGTATTTGTCTATATATGCATGCACATGCTAGTCTTGGCCCTACAGACTTTACTATTCTGAGCTGATGGGAAAATAATTTTTCTTCCCATAGCTATTCTCTGAGCTATTCTCTCATACTATTTTCTTGCTCTGGAGGACAGATTATTCCATCTGTTTGATAAAGCCAGCATTCTGGAGTCCCAAGATCCCAGGAACTGGAGTCATCACTTTATCTTCATAGCAGCTAGTGTTTGAGTTGTCTTGGACATAGCACTTAATTCTATGTTGTGATCAATTCAACTGATGGCTTACATTCATGGTCAAATGATTATTGTTAATAGAGATAGATCATGGTGTATACTATGTCATCAGGGCAAAATCTGATGCGACTCCAACATAGCTGGTATATGTAAATGAGGGAGATATTTGTGTTCTAATCAAAATTAAAGCTTTCAGTCTCCAAATGCTTAAGTAAATTTTAAAGTCAGCTGAAAATAATATAGGAAATATTGCTGTCAGTTACACTGGGCTAAATAAATTTTAATGAAGTTATTCATATTTCTTCTAATGATAATGAATATCCAGCTTGATATATTGTAAATGTAAGTGCTACAATTTTTTATGGGAACCTTTGCAGCCTTATAATATACCTAACATTTAAATAAATTATTGTGTTATTAGGTTAAGGAAATCAGTATCTCTTTAAAGGCTAATAATGACAAGGTATTTTAATAATCAGTGGAAAATCTTTCCTTCATATATTTCCAGACAAATTGTGAGCTCCAGTAACCTTATGTTTCCCATTATTTTCTAGGAAAATTTCCTTTAGGTCAGGAATTTCATTTTTGGATTTGAACTATGTGAACTATCTCATATATAAAACTTGTCTGGATCTTGGAATTCTTTATTTTTGTCTGTGATTGTGACGGCTGAGTTGCTGAAACCTCAATGAACATACAATCATGGAACAAGAAGTTTAAATGAACATAATTTATCATATTTCCCTCCTCATCATGTGTATTTACATCTAAAATGACACAGTTGCATTTTACTTATGCCTTCTTTTTACTCTCCAGCACAAACTTACAGCACAAAGGGCAGCTGTCCTGGTTCTCAGGTGGTTCCTGGCTCTTCTCAGATGCTGCTTACTTCCTCTCCCTTCCCTTCTTCCAACCAGTCACTGCCTTATGCATTAAATAAAGTAACATTGTCAAAGACATCACAACCTCTCTAGAGACCATCACAGAGTTATGAATCAGATCATCTGTCTGAGTTAAAGATCTATGCTTTAGCTTCACAATTAGTACAGTAGAAATATTTTATAGCTAAGTAATACAAAAGCTTGAAAGGCCGTGGCAGTAGTTTTTGGAGTAACCGTAAATTTAGTATGCTCCCCTCCTTGCCTGTCTTCCCTCTACATGGCTGCTGTGGACCAGCCGGAGGTACTTGGATGGGTGTAGCTGCTAGTATAGTAACCAAGCAAGCTTTGTCAGGGTCATGACGTTCTCCGTGCTGCAGAGGACATGCTCCAGACATTGAGGTCTGGTCTTGAAGACTATCCTCAACAGGCAACATAAACCTCGCCTGAGACTCTTCTTCCAAGATGTCCCACACAGACTCACAAGAGAAGAGGACCTGGCAGGCCATATGTGTTGCAGTTCTGCAGCTTGCTTTCTCTGGGTACTTTAACACTGAAAGAAAATTTCCAGAGGCAGGTTTTGGAGATCAAGAGCTGTTTTTGTATGTTTGCAAGTTTGCATATTAAACCAAACAGGACCAAAGCTTGAAGGACATTTCCTAATGTATCTTCTCTTAGACCTCACAGTTCCCTCCTTTAGCCAAGGAAAATACTTGGATTATCTGAAAAGTACGGGTATCTGAGACAAGATTACATCGACTTTTCTCTGATTATTAGCTTATTGCCTGACTGGAAACTTCTTGGTAACTGAACTTTGATAGCAGAATGGTCTCCATTCACATATGTGCACATATGCACTGGTATGGATGGGCCAGCCAGGAAGTCTTATGAGGATAACATGAAGTACCTAATTAACATGAAGATGCTGTCAATTGATCTGAAATTACATGGTTGTTATGCAAGTGCTCTGAAATTCTGCAGTTGTTATTCTGTACTGAATTTTGTTACGAACAAGGAAGCGGTACATGCCTCTTCATTCTGAAAACAAAAAAGTTTTTTTGAAAAGAGGTAGACCTGACATAGGAAAATTAAAGTGATTGTCCTCCCCCAGATTAAGAGTAATTCAGGAGCTGTTGCAGCTCCTCCAGTTTTGGAGTGTAGTTAATTATCTTTTAGATTATGTTTGATTCAAGACCTGAGACCCATTTTATGACTCACATTTTAGGCATCTAAGGGTTTTTTCTTTTCTTTAATATTTTGATATACTGTGTCTTAGATGCTGCTTGAACAAAGTTATTTGTCAAGAGGATAATTTTGACTGGGCTGATAATCTCTAAAGTTACAGTATTACAGCTGAATTTTAGGTGATAACGTAAGATCAAATGTGGCAGAAACTGAAACTGTGTATAGAAAAATGATCAGAAAAATGTCCCTTAAACCCAAAACCAAGTTTGTGGCAGGGCTCTTGGTCATATTTGCCTACCCTAGGCTACCCTCTAAATATTTGCAGATTTTCTGAATCAGTGATGGCCTAAATGTATGTCTTGATTCTTAGTTCACTGGGATGCTTCATGGCCTCTCTGAAATTGATTAATGGTCTTATTCCACCACCCAGAGGACACCACAAAAAAGCCATCAAAACTAATGGGAAGTAACGGTTTGTTATGCCATTGGAGCAAAGTGTTCTGTCATTGCATGAACATGAAGAATGAACATTCTTAAAGAAAATCTCCTTTTGTTTGGATTAAAATATTTTGAAATGAAAAGAAGTTTCTATTGCTGCTGCTTTGCTTTTGTGGAAAGCATGGAGATTAGTGTTCCATGGCTGTAAATTTGATGTTTATCTGGTATCAGGATTTACTTGGTATCTGTATTTCCTACAAAGTGGTTGTGACCTCCAAATGAGAAGGACAGAGTGCTTCCGAATCTTCTACATGATTCGTGTGAAGACAATACAGATTTGGAAACACTGTGATAGTGACAATAAAGAGAACAGGAGGTAGCTGTTCTGAGTTGCAATAGAAAGGAGAAACTGAAACAGGTAGCGTGTTATCCTTAAAACTGCTACCTACGGTTACCACAGTAGAACTATGTGCAAGAGGAAGCTTCACAGTAACCTTTGGTTCTAGCTTCTGTGTAAATGTCAAGGAAACAATCTGGAAACTGTGTTGGTCTGAGACCCAGTTGTGAGACTGCAAGAAATACTAACAAAAGGCATGGAAGACGCTGTTTGCTGCACAGCACCTTGTTCTTGGAGTTAGCTCTATTCTATGGGAAACAGCAGCATCTGGAAAATATGTACTATCAAGGCCCACTAAGTCCTGTTTATGTAATATCTGAACTCATTTTAGGTAAGGAATACATAATAAAGTAAAGGTGAGTCTTTGGGTACCACTCTATCTCAAAGATTGCTAACTCAAATCATTTTTTCATATTGAGATTTTCTTTTCCAGCACTGCTTCCCCTGTATTTTACTGAATCTAAAAATTATCTCTGTACTCTGATCATTTCTGGTAAATTTTCCTCCCTCTTATCTTGCAGTAATGGTTGGTTGTGGACGGATGGAGGTGGCTGACGGAAGGATAAGAGCAGTGCAAACAGTCTTCTGGTTCTTTAATCTATGAATCTTGCTTATAAAATCAACTTGTCTGTTAAACAGATTCTGCTGTACCTTTTGTTTTAAGGTGTCAACATGTCTGCAACCACTCATTCATCCCAGGCTGCTTTTGCTTTCACAGGGCCTACCCCTAATATACTATTATCCAATTACTTTTTAGAAATGTTGATCTGATCAGTCAACAGTTTATAGGAGTCAATGCTCATCATTAAAAATGAAGGTTTACTGTCTGGGAAGTGACCTGATCACTTCATGTCTCATCAAAGACCCTGTAATCAGTTCATCAATCATAACCTTAAAAGCATTCATCTGTAGACTGTAGATTGTAGATGTAATACATCTATGCTTTGCAGTACATATTAATGATACTTTAATTAGTTTGTTTACCGGCCGGGGCTATGTGCAAATCATTAGTATCAATCACGTATGTACACTTATTTAGCTTACTCTCATAATTGTAGTCTCCTTGCAAATCTTTTCCATTCTGAATTCAGATGATGCCTCAGCTCCCGCGCTGGAGACTCAGCCTCAAGGTGATGAAGAAGGTGAGCATCCATAGGATCTGAAACAGAACGATATTGAACTATATAGGAGGGACCATATACCACAGCACCAGATGCCTCCTTAGAATGAGGATAGTGAAATTTAAAGTTGAAAGTAGAAATTGAAAGTTGCTGTACCTTTGCTTACAAATAACAAATTTCATGTGATAATTTTGAGGAGGCATTATAACAATGGCAAATTGATTGTCACTTCAAAGGGTACAGACAGTTTTAAGTTTAAGCCACAATAAAGATTAAAACTGTATGGCCAAATAAGAAAGTTAAAGGTTAAGTTCTGTCCATAGTACATTACCTAGTAATAAATGGTTTGTGTTTTGCCAAGCTTATTTATGTCTGATGAAATTCACTGCTCTGTAAATGAACAGCTCAAGACCTATATAATGGTAGTCCTATACTGAGACTTACCACTCAGTGTAAATCTGGCAGAATCTGATCTAAAGTTATTACATGTTTTGGGGCCACATCAGGATATTTTTATTCTGATTAAATATAATTTTATCCTACAAGCATTTCTTTCAACTTTTGGTAAGAATGGAATAAGGAAGGAACTTTTCAAAAGGAGTAAGGATGCTAGACATTGCTGTACAATTTTTCCTTTGTCTTTTCATGAATAAAGGTTTTAACTGTTCTAATAGAAAACAGTGTGCCCCTTTCTTTTTTAGGTCTGAGTAGCTTTAAAACTCACATTTAATATTCAGATTCTAGTAACTTTTAAAAATCTGTGACATTTACAAATTGCGTTTTGCTGTTTTCTTCTAGATATAGCTTCTCGATATCCTACATTATGGACTGAGCAAGTAAAGAGCAGACAAAACAAAACCAATAAAAGCTCAGGTAAGAATCTGTGGTATCCTTGCTTTGCAAAGCTCCTGGAAGCCATGTATTAAATCTTATTAAAACTGAAGCCATGCAAGTGAAAGCCGTTTTAATAATCATTATGCTTCCACTCTCATCACAATAGTAATTTAACCATTTGCTATGTGATGTTTTTGTAGACTCATGTATCATGTATTCATTTTGTATGGAATAATTTTTGGCCAGGCTTCAGTTGATGTAAATTGGTGTCACTCCACTAAAGCCTCTGGTCCACATCTGGTTGTATCTGTAAGTGGATCTGACACTTTATTTTTCTCATCCTCTTTAATTCTCCGTCTCTTTGTTTTCTATTTGTATTGTCATTATTTTGGTGATGTGTAGCAAGAAGACACTTGTAAAAGGATGGTGTGGGTTATTAATTTTGGTAGTCAGTCTTAGGAGACAAACCTGAACAGAAGCAAAACTGTATCAGAAACTAGTTAAAAGGAAACTGGAAAGACAGTGTTACCTGTTTGTTTCTTATATCACTGTGCAGTTTACAGTCATCTGGTATTTTACAACCTGATTGCCAGTTTAATATAGATTAATTATGTTGCCTTCTTTTTAATTGCTAAATTTTGGCTTTACATTTTCACTACTCTTCAGAAATGAGCTTAGGAAAGCTGGGCTGGAAATGCCATTCAAATGTGTAAAGACTGAAGCTTCTCAAATATTGAGATATGTTCAGTGCTTTGATGCACTGCAGGCTTTCCTCATTGCTTCCTCCTTTCAGTAGAATAATCTTTAGAGAAACTTCCTGAGTTTCCTGGATTCTTTTTCTCTGGAAAAATGTTTAGTTTCAAAGGAAATATTAATAATAAAGGCCATGACTCAGTAAATCACCCCAAAGCACACTTAAGATCCAGTGGAAATTGAGCTTATGCTTTACATTAAGCACTGTGCTTAAGTATTTTACGCAACTGAGGCCTGAAAAGATTTAAAAAGACAAGCAATCACCATAAGAAGGAAAGACATATTCTTACTAAGAGGTCCACAGGTTCCTTAATATAAATTATTTTTAACATCAAAGCAATAGTTATTAATGCTTTTTCTCTCCTCAATACTCCAGTAGGCACTCAAAAAAAAGGACTTTAAACAGAGTGTAAGCAAGTGCTTGAAGGAAACACTTTTTATGCTGGAGATTTGTTCTAGAGAGAACAGAATTCCTTTGGGATTTCTGTTGTGTAAATCTAGTCTGTAGCAATATGTTACTTTTAGGGGTATTTATTTCATTTTTACAATATTAGAGGCCAGCAAGGTCTAAAGCAAGAGTTTATGAGTTTGGAGTATAGCTTTAGTAATTGAAAGGTTAAACACACGAACAGTCCAAAAAAGGGAAAACATCAAAGGAAAAACTGGGAATTATTACTGGGAGATTGTAAACTCCAGATCATCTAATGTCATAATTACAGAAAAGTAACATAGGAACATAGTCTACCTGTACATATCATGATTGCTAGCCCATGGTGCATTAGCATCAAAAGCATGACTCTGTTAGATTTGTTAATAACTAGGACTTGCTCACAATTACGCTATGTACATAGAGTGTCTGGAGGGTTTGTACATAGGCTGTCAGCACATGCTACAGTCTGTTGTACCACACATTCACTGATACTGTTACCCCAGCTAGCACAAGTATTTGAGCAGCTACTACACAGCTGGTCTTGCTTCAGTTTGTAAGCATACCTGATGTTCTGGAAAGGATCACTGCTATCTCTGCTGTTACTTTCATTATCTGTGTGATAGGACATTATCAATCAAAATGAATCCAAGTGTTAAAAACAATGTCTGTATTAGTTGTGTTAGGCAGTATCTCTCTTCTAGATTACAAAAGGATAACAGCGTGTCATGTGATGTGATACACATTTATAACTTGTTCTGGAAGGTGATCGTCACTGATATTTGGTAACTAGGTCTTCTAAGGTCTTGGAAAAACTTTATTAGCTTTCCCCCTTACACCTCATACAGTGGTGCCAAGGCTTTTAGGTACATCCATAGAATACCAGCTCTGGGCTGCCACATATATGGAATAGGATCTCACGATTGAATCCAAACTTTAATGAAAGGGATAAATATAGATGTCTTCTTTACTTGGTTTGCTTCGCAAATGCTGATTCAGACTCTGTTGTACAAACACAAGAAAGCTTATCAAAATATATTTGTTTGAGTAAACTGAGCAGAATTTAAGCTTGCATGTAAAGTGTGCTTATGAAACCCAATTTATTAATAATGGGCCAAACATTCCTTTGTTGTGCTTTAGTAACATAGGTGCTTTCAACGAAAATATTCTGGTGCAAATAACAGAATGACCTAGCCCTGTATGTAAAAAATAAGGAAAATCGTAATGCTATCAATTTCAGACAAATTGCAGATATCCTACTTACAGGCTACCTACATTTGTCTGTAATGCTCTTATTTTTTATATTTTTTACTTGAATTTATGTCCTAATATGTCATGGTCAGCAAGTTATGGACATAGCTTGTCTTGATTTGAGAAATTATTCTGTTCAGGAGAATGTTTTTATAGGTTAAGGCTCACATTGCATGTATTGTACTCATCTTGAAGTGGTTTGTTTTTGCTATTCTGCAAATGACCTGTCAATCATAATTAGTCAATAAAATTAGTGTAAGCTTTTAGTATTTGGAAGATAGAAAATAATGTCTTAGGAAATTCTCGTTTACACTAGTTATCCAGTATTTTCATTTGATTTAAATCAGCCTAAATTAATTTAGCACAGAGAAATGGCATTTGGAAGATTTACAGATGCAGGGCATGAAATTAATGGATTATATTTCCATGCCGTATAATGGCTTCTGGTGCATATTCTGATTGCTGGTTCAGAGAAATAGGCTTTTGCTGCTCATAAACGGAGTTTGCAGAAGTGGTATTTAACCTATTAGCTTTTGATGACAAAATATTACTCCTGGCAAAAAAACCATCAACATCAGGTCATATAACAATAGCTCTGTTTAGAATGATGACTGTGGGTAGAAACATTTGATTCTCCATTTTAGCTCTTTTTGTGTGTTGAAAATGGTTTTCAAATGTTATTTTTCTAGACCTTTTCTTCCCAGATTTAGAAAAAACATGTATCTGGCTGCTAAAATAATGTAATGTTTGCTGGGATTATAATTATATATATATATTTCTGTGCCTTTACAGGTATTTTAAGATTTTTTTTTCTGGACCTCTTTTTACCCCCACACTCCACATTGCTTCTCTCATTTCACAAAAAGTATTTTGGTTTTGCCATAGCAGATTGGCAAAAATATGAAGAATTATAGCAACAGCTAGCAAAAATAAAGAGAAATACATTGAAAATACTGAGCATGGTGCTGTTTGGTTCCTGAGCAAGACATCAGAATTTAGCAGTCTATGCACTGCTGTCTGTATGTGAATTCAATGTTTAAGCTCCTGCTGTAGTCAGCAATGATACAGTCAGTGTAGGCACTGATGTCTAGAAAGCAGTTCACCTCATGCAAAAAGTTAACACTTGCACTTGGTCAGCTAAGTAGATATCTGGACTTCACTGAGTGCGGTGGCTAGTCTGAATATCTAGTTCATGTGAAGACACCTATGTTTTAGATCTCTACATTCAGATGAACTGAATCCTACCCCAGTATCAGGTGAAAATCCAGGTAGCATTTTCTAAAGTTCAGGTGACACAAGGTCTTTTGTCTTAAAGAAAGGAGACATTTTGGTCTAGGTCTTCAGCAGTTCTAAGTTACTGTAGTCAAGGGGCTATTTGCAGCAAGGATATGGATAGAGGGCACTATGTGGCAGTGTGAGTTCTTACTCATGACATAACAGGGACAATGCAGTTTCCCGAGGAGAGCTCAGGTTGAACTATAGATCTCTTAGGTTCCCATTGATAAATCTGTCCTACCAGCAGATTGAACAGATTGACCAAATGTCACATTTTTCAGAGGATATATGTCATTTTTTGAGTTTGAGTACAGGCAAAGGAAGGATGACTTGAACACTTGCCATAGTGGCCTTTGAAGCTCAGGATTAACTCTGTTGGCTTGAATTTAAGAAGCAAAACATTTCTAATAGTCTGGTGTGGGAGCACTTCCATGGAAAATAAATACAGTGAATTTAACTGATAGTATCATTAGTATTTAAAAAATTCTTAAAGTACTGAGTAAGTAATTTGTAAGTACACTTCTGTAGCACACATCCAAATGAGAATAAATAACTCTCAATATGAAATTTCATTACTCCAAATGTAAAAAGGCATGCAAAATCTGAAATATACTTACATATTTGCTTAAGGTCATTAGAGGTTCTTGTGATTATATAATTCAAGTTAAAAGTGCCAGGGTCAAATAATGTATCAGTGGGTAAGACACATTAAAGTCTCATGGATTTTCCATTCAGTTCTGTTTGCTTATTATTAATATTAATAGTTTTTTGTTCTGCTTCCTTAAGGATTAAATAGTAAGGCATTATTAGCACATGCGATTTATATCTACATCAATCAGTTGGGAAGTTTATTTAATAAGTATTCTATTAAGCATTATAAAATTTGAGTTTTGTTTTGTTGATAATCTGGTCTGATGAGTAAAATAGGAGACAGGAAGAAATTGTCATATTTCTTTACACTTCAATGAACTTGACTTTGATTCATGTGTTCAATTTTAAATGCATGTAATTACTGCGTAGAAATTTAGGACCCCTGGAAATCAATGGCAGAACTCCCAGACATCGGTTTCACAACCATTTATATTCTGTCCACATACTACTAGTTCACCCAGTAGTCCAAATTTCATTTGAATCAGGTGTAGACATGTGATGATGTGATATACTGTTTGTGCCAGCTTTATGCTCTCTACCAGCTTTGTGTTTTTATAGGCTTTAACCAGGTGTTAGAGGACAAGCAATACATAGCCCAGTGTAAAATAGGGTTGGCACATGGAAAATTCTGGCATAAAGCCTGCTGAGAGGATCAGCCTGTTAAAATTCTTAACACATCCGTGCAAAAAATAGTGTATCATGTGATCATGAAATTTTTGATCTGGCACTAAGAACATTAAAACAGAATTTACTGTCTCTTCAAACTGTGGCTTTAGTGACTTCAAGAGTACCAAGATTTCAGCAATTGTACCTGGATCTTCGGGTAGTGTGGAATCATCTTTAACTTCATTTTTGTCTTTGGTTGGGCACACATGAAACCTTTTATTTAATTTTCTGACATAATATAGTAGTGTTTTATTGCTGCCGTTTTACAACAGACTGTCAGTTTCACAGCTTTAAAAATCTGTTACAATATCTTATCAATTAGCCCCAAAGGGTTTAATCCAACAGGAGTTTCATTCTTAAAGCACCATCTGAGAGAACACTGAAATGCATATGTAGTAATGTAGTACAGACTGCAAATACAAGTGAAAAAATAGTATAACCTCTACTGTGAATACTTTCTTAAAAGAATAAAATACAGAATTTTAAAATCCTGTAGATGTTAATCCAACTATCCATATATCTGTACTAAATAGTTGTGTGCATTTGTCTGTCCGTATAGTCTGAATCTGTTGGTAAAGTCTGTCAGTGAGACTGACCAATGTGACAGAGTGACATTCTAATATTGAACGCAGTTTCCTTTAGCTGGTCATTTGACAGTGTTAAAGCACTCACACGTTTGTGTTTTTCTCACATGGAAGCTATGTTGGTTGTCAATGAGGTTTCTGTTTTGTTTGCTTGCTTTGTTTTGTTTCTCAGAGACAATTGTTCCAGTGGGATCCCTGTGCCCTGATCATTCTCTAAAAGTCACCTTTTCACAAAGAATCAAGACAAACCTTTTTCCATACTTAAGTGCTCACACTCATTGCACACTGAACCTGGCTAATATTTTCCTGCTATGCCTGCCCTGGCAAAACTCAGTCCTGAAGTTAAAAATCAGTTATGCCTGCATGAAAAACCCAAAGTAGCATTTTCTTTCAGTGGAAATTAATGTAAGAGTTTGTGTGTCTGCCTGATCACATCAATTCTAATGACCATTCCTCTGTAAGTGTAGAAAAATGAGTAACTAACAGACAGGAAAATGAATAACAGTTCAGCTACTTTGTATTTATTCTCATTTATTGTTGCGTTTTTCAGATGTTGCTCTTAATTTTGATGCAAGAGAAATTTTGTGCAGTTGAAGATGTGTGAGGTAGGAAGAAAGAAAAAGATCCAGACAGTTGCACATTCCCAGTTACAAAAGCCTTACAAATGAATTAGAAGTTTTCTAGGGCTATTTTGAATTAGACTCATTTTGCAATACGAAGATTTGAGGTATGAAACTAGTCATAATAAAATAAAAATGTATATCCTAGTAAACTGAGAAAAGAGTGAAGGGAAAAGGTGAAATAGAATAATTTAAAAGGTCGTTCCTCCCTTTCTATCAGTTGGGATTCCAAATATTTTTGGGATTTGGCCTATGGAACCCTTGCAGATATTCCATTCTCAAATTTGTCTGTATTCAGTGCTTAAGGAGGGGTAGGTGAAAACTTTAACGGAGGTGCCTTGAAATCCAGCAGAATATACATGTACATTCAAAGAGTCAAATTCTTCCCTTCACTTTTCTCTTCCCTTTCCTTTTCTTTTCCCTTCCTTTCCTTTCTCTTCCTTTTTTCTCTTTTCTTTTTTCTTTTATCTTTTATCTTTTTTCTTTTTCTTTTTCCCTAAATTGGTAAAGGAAAATGAGTGTTTTCTTTCTGCTCTTTCAGCCTCTTCCAAGAAGATAAACCTTTCCAGAACTCCCCAGAGTGCTTGTATATTATGATACATTCTTAATTTGCAGCCTGCTGGATCATACTTACTACAGTACTGTCCTATCTTTAATAATACTTTTTACAAGCATTTTCATTTATCTTCATTTTAATTTTACATATTAGTTCAAAACCTTTATAAACATCAAGTTTTGGCATTTTTCATTTTTTCCTCCCACAACAAGGAAAGATCCTGCCATTCTAAAACTTTTTTTTTTTTTGAAAAAAAGAGTTCTGTTTTACATCCAGTTGATGTTCTTTATGTTCAGGATGTTCCAGAGTTTTATTAGACCCCCACTGTGAGGGGGAGAAAAAGGGATCTGCTTTATGCAAGGTTGATAATTTCTGTTTTACTGCATGTGTTAAAATTTGATGCCAAAAGATACTAATCTTCCCTGAACTATTTTTAATTATATCATATTACTTTCTACAGCAAGTAAATGACACAACAGTTCTCCTGTTCTCCTTTAGTTTTTAGACATGCAGGCCCCCAACCGCCCACAGCTTTCCACAGTTTTCCAGACATCAGATTGCTTAATCCTAAAAGCATCAATAGGTTTCATAAATCCAAAAAAACGTAAGTCAGGTTAGTGCAGGGATACATATTGGACCATATCTAAAGACATAAATATTTCTGGGAGATAGATAAATCTTCCAGAGAGTTTGGATCTGGCCTTGACTATACTGTGATTGCTGGGCTGTGTATAGCAAGATAGGTCTGCAAGGGGGTTGCATATGTTGCAGGCAACTGTAATAAGTCCAGAAGGGTCCACAGTAACAGCTGCCAGGCCTTCCACCATCATGCCAATGACCTTATAATTATGAGAAATGTGCATGTTCCATGCCTTTCCTTCCCTTCCTTGCCTCTCCTCCCACCGCAAAAAAAAACCCAAAACAAAATGAAAAAAACACCCTACAAGCAATGAACACAAAAAGCAACCCCAAATCTTTGTCAATATAGTACAGCAATTTTTTTCTTGATTCCTATGCACTTTCTTGGGCAAGAGACCCAGGCCAAGAGTGAGTACTTGGAATTAGGCACCTAAATCTGTAAAGACACATCTCAACAGCTGTCTTTGTTTTTTTGAAATATTGAGAGTCCAATGCTACCCTTGATGTCAAGCCATTTAAAAATATTAGAATATTGTAAAATGAAGGAAATACTTGCAGTGTTAGAGAGCTCTAAGACCCTGATCTTTTCAAAACTTCCATAAACTGGTGGTTGTGTTCTTCAACAAGAAAGCCCCCTTTTTTTATAATAAAGATGGTAATGAAAATAATTCTGTCACTCCAAGATTATTCATGGACCTCTCTCACTTTTTGCAAGGTTAGGGACTCCTTATGTCTTCATCCGTGAGCTGATAAAAAACCTGGAAAATGCTGACCTTAGAGAAAACCAAAATGTTAAGGATTCACTGTTTTCATAAGGTCCTCCAGTGAGCTGTTCTGGCAAGTTTTTCCTGTTTTTACAGGACAGATGAGACTGTTCTGAAAAAAGTAATTTTTTCTTTCTTTCACTAGAATCAGTCAGAGGACCAACTGTCCATCCTTCCATTAACTGAGTAAAAGATTCTTAAAAAAAATCCCAGAACACTTATGGCAAAATATTTCCCTGTTAATATTTCCCTGTGAATGGTGACATTCTGCTCTATGATGTGGCCATGCTCTGTACAAAAATCTTACAAAAACTTCCCACTGATATTAATGAAAATACTGCCGTGGACAGACTGGCAGGCATGTAATGTGTATCAGCTCTGGTCTTTGGAGTCAAAATTTTACCTCATTTTTCTGATATACACATCTCTGACAGACTGAATTCATTTTTAGATATTGCCTTGTAGATCAGGTTATGGGCAGACACAGTGGTTGAATTTTAGAGGGATTTTTAGTGAGATCATTTGTCACATATTACTTCCAACTTTCTTCTTTGCCAAGCCATGTATCTCTGAACAAACTTCCTGAAAAGATTGACAGCTCATGCTACAATTCATGCATAACTTAATTATTTTCAAATTAAATTATTGGGTTTTTTCCTTCTTCAATGCCTGAAAAAATTGCCAAGTGATACAGGAACTTTTTGTGGCTTCATCAATAATGTTAGCATTTTCCATTTGGTATGAAAGCAAGAGAAATTCGACTGTTCCAGGGACTATGGTGGAAGGAGTGGAATTCACCCCCAAAATCTGCATGCTGGGTAGATGTTTGCAATGCAGCTGTTGTATCAGCCCAAGCATGTGCTTTGACTGCAGCGTCTGCTTTTATGGACCTTTAAGCTCTTAGGTTGACACCATCATCCACGGATCCTTTCATTCAACCTGCCCTTAATGCAATGAACTGGCTTTTCTGTTTGGGACCCATGTAGAGCCCCCTTTCCATGAAAAGCCACACTTCAGGTCATAATTGGCATGAAGGAACTTGTTCCAGTCAAACTACATTTCTAAAGTATGCAAAACCACTTTGAGATCTTTTCATCTTTAGGATGTTGTATATACCCCAAATATTGTATTATTACTGGCCTGCTTTCTTCTTCAATCCACCCTGTCCATCATGCTCTCCTCTCTCATAACAGACTGTTCCAGACAAATGCTCTACCCTGTGTTTTCCATGCACTCTTCTCTGCCTAAAAATAACATTAACTATTGTTGCCATAATGCACTAGATTTCTGTGTTACTGGAGAAGAAGCAGTGGTTGAAGAGACAGGCCACTGTTTTTCATTAAGCTATTTTTAATACCTGTTTTAGTTTAAGAACGGCAGGCCAAGTATCTGCATTCAACCACAAATAAAGCTACGTTTAAATAAGATTAAGCCTATAAATTAAATTTCGGATCTTAAATTCTCTTGGTGCACTACAAAACACAAGAGAAAAGAGAGGGCAAAGCTTAATATCACAGAATGGTTGAAAATGCAACCTCCTCTGGAAAACTCTGACTTCTTGGGGAACTTTTTTTTGAAAAGATATGCATTTTCAGCTCAAAAATTATATTTTCCAAACCAAAATTCAAATAAACAACAACAAAGCCTACAAAAAGCTGAATAGTTTTGACCAAACCCTCAAAATCTTGATTTTGAAATGTTCATTGTAATGCCTTGTGGGTGCTGTAATTTTAAAACCTCATGATCCCCTTCTCTTTCAGGTGTTAGTGTCCATAGGCTGACTATACATGCAGTATTTGAATTTCCTCTTTTTTAAAAACAGGGGGATACTTCAGAGAAGTTACACTGGCATAGGGAGGGCATCTTGGATCATGCAGTACCATCGGAAGTTCAACAGAAAGAAACAACCTTCGATTGTGGGTCTTTGCTTTTGTTTTATTCTCATAAAAAGCAAGTTTTTTATGAAAAGCAAACACTTTTTAATGGAAAACATCTTTTCATCTAAAGACCTGGTTTTCTATGAAATACACTGTCACAGTGAAACATTTTCAACCGAGCCTATTACAGTCATAACAAGCTATGAATAGAGAACATTATCACTGCTTAAACAGTGAGTTACCTTATTTCATTGGCTTCCAGTGAGATCTTAACGTTATTTAAACTTGTCACTTTTATTGTCCTTCAATGAGTAAAGATACCTTATCAAAATGAACGGACTTTTATTGTGCATCAAAAGCACTCTATTTTGTTGACTGCTTAGATATAGTTTTTTCTGGAATAGAGTGCATTATAAATATATAAAGTCCTGAAATCTTTATGTTTCAGACTATTAACAGAGTAAATTTGGACATGTCCCTGTATTGCAACACTCATTTGGAGATGAAGCCAAAAGATTTTCTTTCCCTGCCAACAAGAGTTAGGGGTGCTTGCATTTTCTAGAAGAGCTAGGGATGCACAAGCAAGAGGACTACATAGATGACTTTCTTATTTTTTCCTCTCTTCTCATTAAGCTTCCAGTGACGTTACCCTTCTGACTGCAGTGGAATCACTACTATGTACACTGCTCTCAGTGAAAAAAGATTTTGTGCCCACTGAAACCAGACCATCTCCTCCCGCAGGCATGTGCTATTATTACATTGGACTGCTTAGTTTAAGGAATGAACTACTGGTTGTGTGACTACGTCAGAAGGCACTGTTTCATCCTTGTGGATCCCTTCCTTACTCTTTCACCCTAGGCACTGTCTGCACTGAGGCAGCCAGGGGATACTCTGCAAAAGGCCCTATAGCCAATATGTAGATAGTTTCCATTAGCACAGTGTTTCCTGTAATATTCCAATCCACTGTGATAACAAAGGATGCTTTTGTTCAGATGGCCATTTCTTTTCACGTGATTGCTGGTGGCCTGTAATGCCTTTGAGTTGTTTTGCACTGCACCTAATTAGATCAGGGCAAGAGAGTGGCTGGTGTTTGGTCTAGGAGAAGAGGAATATAAAGGTGAATTAAAGCATTACTGCTTGCTTTTTAATTTAGACTGTAGATACTGATTCAGTCGATTGCTTGTGCCCCTAACAGGTGAGACTGAGTTCTGGCAAGCAAGTTGAAGATAGTTCAGGGTTCAAGATCTGTTCGAGTTCAGATCGTAAGAAGAGTTAGGGTTTCCAATTCCCCCTAAGTCATTAGGCCAAGTCATCAGGTCCATTCATGTAAGGGTTGACAAGGGGTGATCTTATCTGATTATGTTTACTTTTCATTTAGTAAATCCACCCACAGATTCTATTACAGCAGAAGCTCCTCACAAAGGCAAAGGTGTGAGTAGTTGCAGAAGCTCATGGCCATCACATTTTTTCATGGTGCAATTCACCCTTCTTTTGCAACAACTCTGTGCCCAGTTATTCTGGCTGGCAAGGAGATAGGGTGTAAAGCCAGGGATCCTTTTTTTCTGCGTGTTTACTTACCTCGTTGTTCTTGGAGGAAGATATCTAAGTAACTTCTGATCTCAGACATTTCCCCTCTGACTTTCCAAAATCTCCCACCATGTTGGGTGGCTAAATTATATTTTTAAATATTAAATTATTAAATTATTAAATGGCTAAAGCCATAATCTCAGTAGCCCTTACTGGCCTAAATGAGGTAATGAAACAGTCATTATTGCCATTGCTGTCTTGTTCAACTGAATAAAGGCTAAAAGTCCTGTGTAGCCTAAGAGACTTATGATGTTAGTGTTCTTGCGGTTTCAAATCAGGTTTAAAAAGCAATTTCAAATAATTTTTAGGACATGATTTTAGTTCCTCTGGGTTGATGCAACAGGGAAACAGCAAAGCCAAAAATAATCAGTATGAATGTCAGCGGTTTGAAAGATCACCTCTCCCCCTTTCCCTACTAACATCCCAAGGATGGAACATTGCCTTCTAATACCATCACACATCCTGTAGTTCATGCCTTAAACTAAACAGCTCAATGTAATAAAAGCAAATCACTGTAGGAGGGGATGGTCTGGTTTTAGTGGGCACGAAGCCTCTTTTTACTGAGAGCAGTGTACATAAGAGTGACTCCACTGCAGTCAGAATGATAATGTCACTGGAAGCCTGATGAGGAGAAAAGACTTGGAGGTTTCTGACTGTGCTATATAAAAAATATCACGTAAATAACGATAATGCTAGCTCCACAGATGCAGAACAGCAGTCTTTTCAATATGCTTGTCAAAATGAGCCTGTGTGATTTTTATATGGAATATCTCAGGTCCAGAGCAAGGCTAGAAGAAAACTGCCTTGCTTTGGTTCATTTTTTTCCTTATATTTATTTTTTCCTTACAAAAAGTCTAAGTGTTATCTTTAGCTTAATTCATCTCTTTTAGTATCAGCTTCTATTGGAGCCTTATGCACTTTTGCCATAGTGTCTGTTACCTCTGTCATAATTACTCATCCTCACTGTTATTTGCACAGACAGAATTCCTAGTTCTCTTTTCAGTCCTTTTTTTGCACTGTTTTCTCTGCTGACTGTTCATAGCTGATCTTCATGGTGTATTTCTCCTATTTTGGCTGTGCATCATTCCTCAATCTCAAACGCTGTTCTTTTGGACTTTTCCTGCAACACTGATTTCTCATCTCTCCATTCTCCCTTCTTCTCTTTTTGTCTATTGCTGTCAAAGGGAAGATTAGACAACAAGGAATAAAGGTTGTAGGTCATACTATGAATTTGCAGATTTCGTTCGGAAAAGAGAATGATTCCAAAAAGACGCTAAGAGTTCTTATGAGCAACCAGCTGAACAGTGCAATGGATAGGAGAGCTACTTTGATTCCTGGACTGAGGGTAAATATAGAGATGTGGCACTACCCGTATATGTAGGATTTCAGAAACCATTTCAGGGATACCTTATCCAGTTGTGGTATCCACACTACGGGAAACTGAAGAGTTGGAAAAGAGGAGAAGATCCATATGAATATCTGGAAAATCTATCCTACACTGAATGACTTAAAAAGGCTCAATGCATTCTGGCTGTATTTAGCTCTTCAATCTTAGCAAGAAAACCACAATCAAATCCATTGACTGGTAGCTGAAGTGGGAAAATTAACCTTAGAAATTACTATTCTTATTTTTTTAAGTGAATGTGATTAACCTTTAGAACAATTCAGTGAAGAATGTATGCATTCCTTAGCACTAGAAGTCTTAATATTAGAACTGGGCATCTTTCAATAGCTATCCCATCACTCAGACAGAATGTATAGGATTGATGCAATACATGGCAGATGAAGTTGTGCATGCCAGGAGTCAGACTAAATGATCATAATTGCCTCTTCTGGCCTAAAAGCAGTTGCTCTACTTATCAAAACCTTTTCATCATGGTCACCATGGCTGCTTCTCCCTCTTCACTATTGTTTACTACCTAATTGTGCACCAAGCTGGGAGAGCAACTAGATGTTTGCTCCTAAAGCTAGTGGAATGTATGCTTAATTTTAAGCCAGTGCTTTTCTAAGTAAGAATGTTTTCATAATCCAGGTTGTAAATTCTTTGTGGAAGTGACCATTTGTGTTTTTCAGATAAAACTCAGTGCAAGTGTTATAACACCAATACTATTAGATAGAATGATCAGTGCTGTCATGGTTTTGGAATATATTCTGGGGCAATTTTATTTCCTTAGGATGTCACTGAGGAGACTTAAGCAGCCGGCATAGTGTAGTATGTGAAGGTATCTGACGTCAGCAACTGCGGAGAGAGAGCGTGGTTTGATGGTTTACATTCATGGCAGCTAGCCAGGAACTCCAGGGCTCTAACCCTGGTTCTGCTTCTGGGAGAGCTGCTGCAGTCTGGACAGATCAATGCAAGCAAGAGTAAAAGTTTCGGCAAAGAGATGATTGAGATAGTATCTAGTACAGGTCTACTGAACATATCAATGAGAAGTTTTAGAGACTTAGATAGTATAGGAGGTGGATGTGAGGTCCCTAACTGTGAAGGAAAATGGATTGCGCTGACCAATGGAAATAGCTGCATTTTTCTAAATGAAAAGACACAAGATAAACCCCTTTTCTCAATCTCAGTTTTGCATCTAGACATCCTGCGTTTTGTTTTGTTTATTTGTTTATTTGTTACAGTCATGTAAATCATGACATTGGGTTTTCAGTCTTTTTCCTTGCAACTGATGGGCAACTTCAAAGATCCCTCCCTTGCCTTCTGCAAAATGTACCTGCCATACCATGGTTGCGATATGTATATATGTAGAACCCCGAGACAAGCAGAGGATGCATGTGACTGGTGCAAAAGAGAGCCTATATAAACACTCACCTCTGTGTTATCTCCATGTAAAAGTACCCACATGAATGAGGCAAAATTTCTAGTAATCCATGGCACTTCCTATGGGACTGTACTATAGTTATCCACAACTGTGACCTAAGGCAAGCAGATCTGTAAATATGCAGGCTTTTCCACTCTACTTTAGCCTATGTCTGTTCCTCCTGATTGATGGAAGCAGCCCTTGCAGGCTTCATTAATTATGCCAATGGTCGATTGGTTTGGCACAGAATACTTTATAACAATAGGCAGATTTAATCAGCAACAGCTCCAGTTGCAACAGCTCCACAGCCTCCTGGGAGCATCATGCACTGTGCCTCATTTTGTATTATTTTCAAGCAATCAACCTTTAATCTTCCCAAATTAAAAAGAAAACAAAGCATCCATATAATATGTAGAAAGAGCAACAACTGTCTTCACATAAACTGTAATAAAAATGTTTCCTTATTAGGTGCCTGAATACCAGCATTGCTGTTTCCTGTGATACTGGTTATCTGGAAAAGTTAAATATTTAGAATCTGTTTTATTTGAACAGTTTTGCCAAAAGCAGTCCTTTGGATTTTCTCTGTTTGTCATACAGAGCTTCAAAATAAATGAGGCCTGAGGTAGATGTGTGCATGTGGGGGCAGAGCAAGAGGATGGGAACAGGTCTGAAAAGGATGGCAATATTTGTGGGAAACATGCAGCAAACACTTTGAAAAATAACACTTTCTTAAACATGCTCTTTACTCTCACACACCATGGATTGCTGAGAAGTATTTATTTATGCAAGGCTTTTTCCATTCATACAAGTTATTTCCATGGTAGGATAAACACTAATCATCTACGGAGCACTTACTGTAATCATATGACACTGGGTTGTAAAGGATTAAGGATCATTATTCACACTTCAAAATTCTAATTTTACAGCTACAAAAAAGCTTTGACTTTGCTACTATGCTTCATTTAAGAAACCTTTAAAAATTGCTCTGTGTGTGCTAGAGACTGACTTTTCTGTTAGTGACCCCCACAATGTTCAGTGAAATGGTTCCGGCTTACAGGAGCAGAAATCATGATTTCAATATGCTAGGGGTCTTTCATCCTTCAAAAGCATAGGGGTGCTTCATTATCACACCATATATAGACTTCATTATCTGGACTTCAGAGAACTATTTATTTTTGAAAGCAGAGAAGAAAATGGGGTGGAATTAGTGTTTTTAGTTTTAATTCCCACTGCTCTTGTTTTTCTCCAAGTTTGAAGGCAGAGGCAAACCAAAGATTCTGGCTTTACTCTTGAAACCAAAACACAAGCTGAGCCATTTAACCATAGCCATATGAGAAAAAAATAGCTGCATAAAACTGTATTAAAAAGTTGTTGGAGCTGAAAGAAATAATCTAAGAATATTCTTATTGGCTTTTACTCTTCTTTGGCTCATCTTCTTTATTGGACACCAAACTTGGCCAAAATCAGTAAATAGTCTTCTGTCTGAATCCATTTTTTTCTACCTCTCCTGTTAAGAATATTGACTTCCTACATACTATATAAATAGTGTATTGTGGATGTAATGTGCAGAGGGCCAACACATGACCTATAGAGCATTAGTGTAACATGAGCCTTCCAAGTAGGATTTATGCAAGGTTTAAGCAATGCAATTACCTTTTGAGCGGGATTCAGGTACTTGCTATTTGTAGAATCTCATGGTCAGGATAGGAGTCAATCCATTCTGGTAGTATTGTGACTCAACAGATTATAACACTTTATAGAATGTGCTTCTGGTTCTGTATAAGGACTTTTCATTGCACAGCATTGTTCTTTTAATTAGAGACATGAGCAATAATGCGCATGTGCATTTTTCTACCTGCTTCCTGCCTTCTCTTTAACAAGATGAAGAAAAGCAAGTCAGAATAAGACTGGCCAGGTTTTGGTTCCCGTATCATTAATTAGCTTTTAAGGATGCAATTGTATTCTTGGCATTTGCACACTTTCTAAATGTTGGGATTTTTTAAATATAGGTTTGAAGGTTACATATCTGAGAGCTCTGGAGATAGAATCATTCTCCTTAGCCACAGAAGAGACAGTGGGAATGATGGTTGTATAAACTGTTTCTTTCTGGTTGTCAAAGTAGCCCTCCCTGAAACAGTGAGTAAGGCAGAAAAGAGAATTTCGTTTTCAATCGCCTGTTTAATGTGTGTATACCTGCTGAGTGTCAGAGGGCCAAGTCCTTATCATTTTGTAACACCTGTGCTGTCTGCTATGAACTAGACAGAGGTGCATATTTGCCATTTTGTAAGGTGCTCTGAGACACCACGCTATGGCGGCAGAGAATGGCAATATCTGTTTTGCCTAGGCTTTCCCAGGGCTCGTGTGAGCAATCAGGTGCCCTGGGAGGGGAGGGAGTGCAACTTCTGTCTCACGTGACAATGCAGTGAGTTGAGACTGCCATTTTGTGGACTGAAAGCGTGACTGTGCAGCCCACTTCACAGGCACCAAATCCACCGTAAATGATGTAATGAAACAAATACATGAATTAAAAAGATTGTTCGATTCTTTTTATTTTAATCCTGTTTGTATGTTGAGTAAGTATATGCCCAGGAGAGCTGCCTGTAAGGTGGTTGAAAAGGAGCTGATACTTAGAAAATAAAGTGGAATGCTTCCACTTTGAATGGGAGTTAAGCAATAAGGCTGGAAAATCCTGCACAATGCCAACAACATTGCAGGGTGGACCAATGGCAGGAATGTCGTATAAACTGTAGCTACTGATGCCACTGTACACCTTTGAAATTAAAATTACTTGGGTGCCTAAAGTCAGGTATCCAAAGCCATATCCAGGCACTGATGTAAGTGTCTGCTTCCCAAATGTGAACAGAAACAACTCCTGTTTTGCTGAGAGGAAGCTCTGGCAGATCAATATTTCTGCAAGTGGGCTTGCTTATTTAAGGTGCCAAAGTATGAATTTAGGCACCCAAGTTTGCACATTTTCTCTTGTAATTTTTAATAGAGCTATTCAGATAAATAGCTCTCCTGGCAAAGACTTTCATTTTCACAGCTCTGTGGAAAAAGTGAACCAGCTTTATTTGCACCTCAAATATTTCTTGAAAATGAGAGATTTTTCCACTGGCAGAAGACTAACATTTGCTGGTCAATATACTAATGAAGAAAAAATGGCAGCTTTGAGCAATTTTGGTTAATGAAGGAGCCTTTAGATTGCTATAGCAAACTGGCCAACTAGCCATTGTGTTTGGAAAAAGCCAGTGATTTTCATTTGCTCTAATTTTGGGTGGTGGCTCTTTTGTTTGTTTTTGCAGTTTGAAAGATATGGTGCTGCTCCACTTTGGCAGTATTAGGCAGCCGTACCTAACAGTAGGAACTAGTGTTTCCTCCTATGTCTGGGCTCAAAGGAAAACCAAGTTTCAGCAAATACTGCTTTCAGTTATATCTTTGCAGGATAGGGCAGACTTTGCACAGTGTCTTTACTCCTGTTGGGGGAGCCAAGTTAACAAAGTCAAGCAAAAGGACTTGGAGATGATAATTCATCCTGCATCCAGCCCTGTAAATCAGTGAATGCCTTCAACTCGTTGAGCAAAAAGGAATGAGGGACCTTATCTGCTCAGAAAACCTGAGGATTTCCCAGTGTCCTTCTTAAGCCTGATGTCATGCAACTGATCTGTTGGCCTACAAGAATTTTTGATTTGTGTTAAAGTTGCACTCAAAGATCCAGTGTGGTGGTTAGCATGTAAACAGTCCTTGGATCAGAAACTCCTCAAGTATGGCTAGAGCAACCTGCTTTTCTAAGGCTTTCTATCATTTTCCCATTCTCCTGTTAAAGATTTAGCAAAAATGAGCTGCTCTTGGTTTACTGCTCTTTCACCTTTAATAGATGGTATAATAAATGTTTGACTCAAGATGTTCACGGTATGCATTGCGGCTCCAATGCACAATGGGTCTTTGAAAAAACTCAAGTTTATACTCTAATTATACAGATTTAATACTTATCTGTCATTTATCTGTGAATATTGAACAATAAACACTTAGAGACAGATTCTGTCACACTTGTAAAAGAAGACTAGCTGCTCAGAGCTTTCATCATGTCAGTGGCCAGTACTCATATTATGGTTTTATTCAAAGTAAATAAGAATGGCAGAACTTAGCATTACCTTTTTATTTAAAAGCAAATAGCTATTTGGTCCCTTATAGTCTGTGCAATGGCAGTGTGAGAACTCTGAGAAGGAGAAAGATAATAAATGAATAATTAAAATGAGTAATTTAAATGAATTATAATTTGGTGACAGGAAAACTTCAAATATATAGTATTTCTAATGTCTTTAATTAAGAAATTTTTAAGAAAAAAAACCCTAAAATAACAGGCCTTTATAAGAAATCGGTTCTTTCTCTATTAGAGGTGTTGTAGTTACACCCTTTCTCACAGCATTCCTAGTATTTCAAATTGGAGGCAAAAAGGAGATTTTTAGAGGTGTGCAAAACCTTCCTTAAAACAGAAACTGATGAAACTAGCTTTTTAAAAATCCCAGTAGATATGTGGGATTGAATTTGGTTTAAAGAGCAAGTCATCATGTTTTCATCTGAGATCTTTTTATTTTGGGCCCCCAAATTTTAGACTATCAGTAGAACTGGAATTTACATAATACAGGCATCTTGATTTGAGCTAATGCCATTTGATTAATCAAACCAAGGGTAAAAGTGGAGATCATCCTGGCGTATATGGGTACATCAGAGTGGTTGCAACGATGATTTTTTCAGGTAAAGACAAGTGGAGTCTGGTGCTCTCTGCACTCTGGCTCATTGTTTCTATGGGCTCATGGCATTTCCAGATTATCTTCTGTATGTTTGCAGTATCTTTGCATATGAAACCACACAGATAAATGATAACATCTGTCTGTGATTTATCCTGCTTTGTTCAGTGGAATGAAGTACATAAATTAATCTTTAGGGTTGTGTTGAAGCCATGAGCTTTGTGTTTGGCCACAAGCATCCACTCAAGCTCCAAAAGCGCAAAATAGTGATCAGCTGTATATTGGGAGTACTCTGCAAATACGCACAAGGGGCCAGAAATATTTGGTTCCCACAAGTTTTCACAAACAAGAGCAAGTATGGGTAGGAATGTTGCCAGCTTTCTCCAAGCCTTGAGAGCCCTCATGCTGATGCATATGTGAATGTAATGTAAATCAAAACATGTGGCGCCAGATGAGTATTAATACTGTAATTTAGACTTAGGTTTTGGTTGCCTTCTTGATGTTGGGACTGAATTTGAGTGTTTATTAATGTTACCTATTCCTTCCAATCATTGCTTGGTCCATGGGCAAATATTGGGCTTCACTGGAAACATATGTGCACGTGAAAATATTCAGCTGAGGCCTGATGTAGTGTCCACTGAATCTAGTGGGTATTTTTCTATTGAGGTCTTCTAGAGGAACGATTGTGCCCAGTACTGGCCATTTGATTTAGGTTCATGAATAGTCTCTACAAGAAACTACAAGCATGAGCAAAGTTGTTCCTGCATTTGTTTCTAGCATCAAGCTTCACTTGATGTCCATTGGAAATGGTCAAAAAAGGGAGGCAGGCAAATTCTTGTAGAAACAGAACTTTTTAAGAAAGAATAGTATGAGATGTTCATACACGGGCCATAAGGGACCAGAGAATAACTTCATATGCATAAAGTGTATGGAGTTGGCATCTTAAACCCTGTTATACCACCTCACCTTCCTCCTTATAGGAGTCTGTCATGCTAGAGAAGGTCTAAAGGCAGGCTGGAGACCCTAAAAGAGTGTGAAGCCATCAAGTTACACCTCTCCTTCACTAGAATAAAATCCTTTAGGGAGTTTTTGCCATTTATGTCAGCTAACATACTTCTTTGATTGCTGTCTTTATAGCAGAGCCAGATGTCATAGGTTCTAGGTTATGCAAATTGGTCAGCTATAGAGAAAGAACCTACTAATTTACTCCGAGGTTGAATATTTACTGGAGTTAGGAATAACAGGGCAACTGCTGTAGTGGACTCATTTTGTTCTCCAGATCTGCCATCCAGTCAATGTAAATTCATCTGTAGGGAGAGTGTAGCCTGTGTAGAAATTATACACTTCCCACTGCCTTTCTAAAGTGAATGTCCTGCTCATATGTGGAAATACAGTTTGGTATAGTGTAAGTGGAAAACCATTCAGTGAAATTTGATTACCATGAAAACTACTTAAAAATATAAAAACACATTGTAACCAGTTTCCTCAGGGCCTATTAACTTCACTGGTTCAGCGAGGGTTCATCCTAAGCAAATAGATCAAATTCTTATACCAGTGAGAAGTGAATTTGTTGGAGGGTTGCATGGTTGTCAATAGGAGGACTACTTATCCATACTAATTATTTGATTTTGAAATAAACTAGCAGAGAACTTACATAAATCAGTATTTGAAGTGTTCTGAAAGTGTGTAAACTAAGATTAACTAACTGTGTAAACTAAGATTAACTAACTAGGACAGCCTGATGATTTTGATAACATTTTGATTAGCAGAAAATGTCATAGAATTTGGTAAGTCTCTGTATATAGAAATTTTGAAAAGAAATATATTCTATTGATATATATATCCTCCCAGAAACATGGGCAAACTGCAAAATTAACTGTCTCAAATGTTACAGTGCACTGCTCCAGAGCATGTGTATCACTTTTCAGAGTATTTTTGTTCACAGGCTTGTTACTTGCTTTCTGTAGACGATGCTAAGTGTCGAGGCCCAATAAAAGATCCCTTTACCCTGGAAACCAGGCTATCTAAATTGTGCTTTCGTGGCCCATTATGGTAATGAGAAAAGGAGAAAGAAGGAATCAACTGAAAATAGAATTTCTTGGAATGGATTCTGTTTGTCATATACACATTGTGGAGGCTAAGGAAATTGAAAGGAAATCTTCATTAAATGTAGTGGCAGGAAATGTTAAAGTAGCATACAGATGCCTTTGTAATTTTCTGCAGATTTGGCAATTTGTTTCTGCAGAACACACTGAAATTTAGACGTAAGTACAGCAATTCACATTTAAGCAAAAAAAAAATCAAAATTATTTGTAATCATGAAAATTCCGCATGTTGGGAGAAACTGTGATGAGACACAGTACATCAATTTCAAGAATTTCTGAAATGAGGGGCTAAAATGTTTCCTGTTACAAAACTAACATGACGGTTATTATAATCAACATAATGTGGTGCTGGTATTTTAGATACACAACAGACAAATGCACCAGTAAGCAGTTTGTTTAGGATGAGTTTTCCAGGAAAGACGCTTTTTTCCACTCCAGGACATTACCTAGTAAACATTAATTAACCTTTTAAGTAACCCATCAGAGATTGATAAATGGATTCTTTCATAAAGATTTTCAGTTTTAGACCCTTCTACCACTGAAATATTTTTCTGTTCATGTAAATTAGCTCAATTCATTGGAATGCAGACTGGCTTTTTTAGGAAGAATTGACCATTAGCAACAAGAACTGACTCAAAATTTTTTAGAAAACATGAAACTTATCCACAGAGTTTGCATTAGCTGAAGTATCTTTGCGATTGACAGAAGGTAAAGCATTTCCACTAGTTATTCCTAACAGACTTGTGAAGACAATTTGAACAAGAACAGGAAAGCTATATTTAGTAACTAATACTAATACAGGAAAAAGAGAAGAAATAGAATAGCAATAAGACACCAGAAGAATAACAGAGATTACATTTAAAGCAAGTATTTAAACTCTTTCTTAGTGCTGAGCAAGATTTTTACTTCATCATTCAGAAAGTCCTTTTTCAGAGTAAGTAGATGGTCATTGGATGGCACAAGGCTCTTGTTGCACAACTGGACAAAACATATATATTCTCTTACATGCTTGAAATTTGTGTGTAGAATCACTAATGCTCACAAAAATGAAATAAAATATAGTTTTGGATAGAAACTGTAACTAGGAATCCCAATTGTGCTACACTGTAGCTGGCTAACATGGCAGACTATCTTGAAAGGATTTTTCGGTAATGTCTAACTATTTTATGGAATTAACATGCTTGGAAAACCATCCCTTTTTCCCATCAAGGCAGAACTAAAGGACCTAAGTGAAAGTACAATAGTGTAAGCATATTCTATGAAAAGAAGTTAGGATATCAGTGCATTTTTCTTCCTGGAAGGAATGTTGTTGTAGTGATATATTCCATAAATTGTTTGATGTATTCTAATGATTAAGGTATTTATCCCACTTTTATTGTGGTATAGATCTTTTTCTGTACTGTTCATTTTAAGAATTTCTGGCATCCATCTGTTATGGCTCCAAATTGTAGTTGATGTCTGATTATTTGGACAAACCATCAGACATTTTATAAGTTAATGACATCTATAACTGATTCTTCTAATAAATGAACATTTGTTGACCATGATTCTTCTGACATTACAAAGGCAAGTATTTGCAGCAGTATGGTATCTCTATGATAAAGTCATTACAAGGCTAGAACTGAATCTTCCCAGATCTCCTGTTGCAAATAATTGAAGGAAGAGTTTAAAAGGAAATGAATGTTTCCCTTAGAGAGGAAATGACATTGAGGACTAATATTCTTGTCCTGGGAAAAGCAGGCAGGATTCTGGGTTTTGCTTTAATTTATGTAGGAATGGTGTTTTGGTGGAGAAGACAAACAGGAAAGTAGTAATAGGGGCAAAAGTGAATTGGTCCTGTCAAAACTGTACAATAGTCCTGGACTTTGAAGAAATGATTCTGTTGGGCAGTCAGTACACAAATTGCCTGATGGCTGACCAAGATGATTAGCCTTTGTGTATGGAAGGGAAATAGCAAACTATTATGTATTTCTGGTGAATAAAATGAATGAACTCAGTTCAGCAGTTTTGTAATAAGGCTAAGTCATTTGGTACATACAGAGCTGACAACCATAATGTCCATCACACTAATTTATGTATTTTCCAATTTGTCAAAAATATTCTACATTTTGTCCAACAAATTATTTAGGACTACTGATTAATTGCTCTTCTTGTTACAGTTTCCCATCTATAGGCAAAGGGTAAGAAATGAAAGGTTCTAAGAAGGGAAAGACCTTCCTGGAAATACCACAGTTTCTTTCGTATCAGTTTTTTGTTATGAATGCCTGTGTTGATGCTGCTTTTCAAGGCACATTTTTCCATCACTAGAGTCCTTCTAGTTTCAAGAATTTTCCTCTAGTATTTTGTATGAATACTAGACTTTTTGTCTATATTTGCAATACTTCTGCCCCTAAGAACATTCCTTTTTATCATTAAACCTTCTTTTTGGTTTCTATCACTGATCTGTTTCCTATCCATCTCACTTGCAAACTTAAGCTCCACCAGTCCTCAGTCTGATTGTGCCTACTGATGCCATTATCCACTTTCGCAACCCTCCTTTGAAGTCTCTCCCATATTACTGCTTCTCTGTACCTTTAAAATTTAAAACCAGACATGAGGGGAAAAAAGGAGCACAGAAACCTAGCTTAGTGCTCAAGGGACAAAGTTCTGGCTTGAGCTGTAGTTAGTTGAAAACCTTGCCTTAGGAATGATTGTTCATGAATGAAAAGACTGTCCATCTAGGTCTGCAGTACCTGCTCCTATGCAGGGACTGCCCCAGCAGCCCATGACTCCAGTGTTTCTGAGTCAGCAATGTGGTAGTTTGCTGGTTATTTCAATCAATAGAACCTAGAGCAGCCCCAAAATTAGTCACTATAGCTTAAGCTCACAGCTGAAATAATCCATATCTGCCTCTATACTGGGGATTCTCTATCATACTCGCTCCCTGCTTGCCATTTCTTTTTGTCTATCTGGATTATCTGACTGTGTAGTCTCCATACACCAAAGTATTTTCTAAACAAGGTGGAGACTGTGAAAATATATCATTCCTCTGGGTTAGCAAGAGATAATAGTACTTACACATCTGCCAGATTCTGTTGCTAGTTACAAGGATATAAAATGAGAAGGTCACAGTAGCTAATGGAACGATCCAAGGTTTATCACTATGAATGAGAAAAAATTTAACTGAGCTTAAACAGGAGTAATGTTTCCTCCTCTCATTGCAGCTTCTTCACCTTGTTTATTCCTTTTTGCTTGATTATATACAAAATATAAAAAGTGAGCAACCAAGCTAGTTGATGTGTTTTCCATTCCAGAGTTGTAATACCTTGTAAGTCAATAATTATCATAATCCAGATTCAATGAGGGAAAGATTTATTTTGGCTACTCTAAGAGGATATTGGTGATGGACATCTAATTCATGAAACCATAACTATTACTGTTTTAATTAGTTATTTGCCTTTTTTTTTAAAGGAGCCTTTCTGTCCTCACTACACTGGTAGTACTGGTTCTGTAATTACAGTGCATTGTCTAAGCATTGGTGCTTTGAAACTATTTCATCTCTGATTACGTCAGTGGGTAGACAAGAGAAAACCATGCAAAATTAATCAATTCATCTAGCTCTCCTGCTCAAATACCGTATGCAACAAAGAGACATAGAATTATCAACCAAAGAACTAAAAAAAAAAAAAAACCTGTCAGTGCCTTGTAACCAAGTTAGCAAGTGAAATGCATGTTTTTTAATATTTTATGTTTATTGGAACAAAATACATTGTTTTGGAAACCAGACCATCATATACATAGAATTGTGTGCCATTTCAAGTATGAAGGGGATATACTTCCTGTCATCTTTTCCACTACACTGGAAGACTTACTGATTTTGGTCATCTTCCTCTACAAGAAGCTGGCAGGGACCAGTGGCATTCTGAACGTAACTAATGACTTTCTGTCACTTTGTGCCTAAAATTTACAAAGCATTTTATTAACCCTGTGATCAACAGTGAGTGAGATTAGATCAAAGATGAAACTCATTGCAAATACACTGGAAAATACAATCAGGATTCGACCTGTTCTTCTATGGGTTGAATCAAGAAGTAATGTCTTCTGGAGGTTCAGAGAATAATTGTGCCACTAAACTTTAAATGACTTGAAAGAAGAGCAAAAATTCTCCGCAGTTATTTTTCTAGATGACATTAAAACAACTTTTCTTTCACTGAATGGATTATTTTTGTTGATTGAAATTCTAGCAGCTTGAAATTTTCTTATCAGTAATTCCTGTATTTGTAGAGTGCTTATTATATATCATAAGCATTTTGGCTTTTTCAAATATTTATTTCTATTCGATGGATTAATATGAGAATTATACAGAACAAATTTTGTTAACCTTCTAAGTTCTGCATGACTGAAGACTGACTTTAAAGTTCTTGGAGAAAGAAATGGCTGGAGAAAACAGTTTATTTCATTTATTATTATTATACATTGCCAGATGTACCAGCTTAGTAGTGACCAAAATTAATCAGAAGAGGAGTTGTACTCACTGGTGTGAAATAACTGGCATTCTCTGTTTCTGTAGTTTCTGCTCTTTGGTCCCTGGTTCACAGTTTCAGCAATGTGTAGACAAAAGATTTTCTCACATCCAGAAGAGAACTGGGACATACTGATAGGGCAGAGAGGAAGTTGTACTACTTTTTTCCTGGAGATCTTTGTCCCCAGATCAGATGATACATCACCAGTACTAGAATCACCAAGAAAGAAGGTGGAAGGGTTTCCACTATATTAAAAGGTTATTCCAAAACTGGAAAGAAAGAGCAGAATATAAACATGCCATGTAGATGAATAATTCATTTATAAGGAATCTTTAAAAGTTGGATTTTGACTTTTGCTCTCTAAAAAGAATCAGTATTTTAGGGATTGTGGAGTGGTAGAGGATTTTTTTAAGATGGCAGAGAAAGTATTTTGGATTTTGAAAGTATTCATGGATTACTTCTAATATGGGAGAAGGGATGTTGGGATTGTGTTATGAAGTGGCTACACCAAAAGGAAACTAAGGATTCTAATAGTATACAACATAAACCAATGTACCTGATATGTGAGCTGTAATGAGCCTCTTCAAATACAATCCTTACATGCAATCACAGAAAGAAATAATTGTTTGATAAATCCAGTAGGTCCTTTGCATATACCTTTTTCAGTATTTTTTCTTTTCCTTCCAAAAGCATCATCATGTGATCAAGAACTTCAGTCAGCACTGGAGGAAGCTAAACAACCCCAGAAAGACAACGTATTCATTCCAGAGTGTGCTCAGGGTGGCCTTTACAAACCTGTTCAGTGTCATCCTTCCACAGGCTACTGTTGGTGTGTTCTTGTGGATACAGGACGTCCCATCCCTGGGACATCAACAAGGTAAGGGAATACATTTTCAGTGCTCAGACATGTAATGAGAGGGTTATGGGGGCTGATGCCCTAGTGTGTTATGTACTAGCATGTAGATTTTTACTGCTAGTGCAATTACATCATATAGATTTCTTCCACTGTGAAGATTAAGTGAAAACGTGTCTGAGAACCATCAAAAGTTAAGACCAGATGGCCAAAGACTAACTGCACTGTCACAGGCTGTAGGCTTCTACAATTCTCTTCTTGCTTTCTTTCCTTTTATTTTGTGCTGAGAAGCCAAGGTTTTGGAGCTGATAATGAATCGAACCAGAGGAAACCTCACACCCCTGTAGCCTGAACATGAACGAACCAAGTGAGATGGGCTATGACAGAAACCAAAGCCAACCTCAGAAATGTTCAGTTATTTTTCCAGCAACCTCCTGAACTATTTCATCTGTCTGGCTTTGATGTAAAACTGTCCGGGAACCCATAGAGAGGAAATATCATTTTAGTGTGTTATTAATAGAAGCTTGAAATTCAGTCATCTCAGCTGAGCCGGATACATGGTAAAGTGTTCTGAGCCACATAGAACAGATGTAGGCAAGGCATATATCAGGTTCCAAAGGATGTTATTTAGGCTAGTTATTGAGGTTTGGCTCTTGTAGAAAAGCTATAGACACTCATATAAAGCTGTTGGGCTGTATCAGTAGCTTGATGCAGGCATTTTCAGACTTAAGCAAAGATCATTTTTGATCATTTGCATAAAGTTTGTGAAAAGCATTTTAAGGCACTTGCTGCAATTATATTGCGTTACATTCTTGAGGAGCAGCATATTCTTCAAGTGCTGATTTACTGATAGCTGTTTGTACAATAGGTCGGACCATGTCAACTACAGTAAAATTTCCTACCTGAAGTAATCATGACTTAATCATGACAGGCAATCTGCTGTTTCTGGCAAGCTGAGATCCATAAGATGTCAAATGATATAGTCCAAATTTGGTCCTGAAACTCTAGGACCAGTATATCTGTTATCTGAGGACCTAGAGATGTTCTCTAGAGATTCTGGAATATCCCATTTCTGCTCTTCTTCTGTTCTCCACCCACAGATTTGCTCACTGTTTCTTGTTCGTAGTGATAATCCTTCCTCTCTGTGTGTCTATTGACATATGTTTTATTTATCCAAAATTAGAGGCTGGTGCAGCTTTCCTTCTGAACTCATAATTTAAACCATTTTATGGGGCCTTAGTTCCAATTCCTTAAGTTGAATACAAATCATCTTTTCGTGCTGGTCAACAGTAGGACTTCTGCTGGAGTTTTCTGTAGGTCAGTGTATTACATAATCACAGAATAGCTGAAGTTGTAAGGGACCTCTGGAAATGATCTAGTCCAACTCCCCTGCTCAAAGCAGGGTCAGCTAGAGCAGATTGCTCAGGATCTTGTCCAGTTGGGTTTTGAATATCTCCAAGGATGGAGACCCCACAGTCTTTCTGGGCAATCTGTTCCAGTGTTCAATAACCCTTACAGTAAAAACGTTTTTTCTTACGTTTAAACAGAATTTCCTGTATTTCAGTTTGTGACTCTTGTCCTTTCAGTTGGCACCCCTGAGGGAAGTCTGGCTCTGTCTTCTTTACTCATTCCCATCAGGTATTTGTATACATTGATCATATCTGAGTCTTTTCTATAGGCTAAGCAATCCCAGTTTTCTCAGCCTCTCCTCATATGTCAGATGCTCCAGTCCCTTAATCATCTTTGTGATCCTTCACAGGACTCACTCCAGAATGTCAGTGGCTTTCCTGTACTGGTAAGCCCAACACTGGACTCAGCACTCGAGACATAGTCTCACCAGTTGTGAGCAGAGGGAAACAATCACCTCCCTTGACCTGCTGGAAACACTCTTCCTAATGCAGCCCAGGATGCTGTTGGCTTTCTTTGCTGCAAACGCACATTGCTGGCTCAGACTTACCTTGAGGTCCACTAGGACTCCAGGTGCTTTTCTGCAAAGCTGCTTTCCATCTGGTCAGCCCCTAGCCTATATTGGTGCATGGGATTATTCCTTTCCAGGTGCAGGACTGTGCATTTCCATTTGTTGAATTTCATGAGATTCCTGTCGACAGTTCTCCAGCCTGTTGAGTTCCCTCTGGATGGCAGCACAACCATCTGGTGCATGAGCCACTCTTCCCAGTTTTGTATCATCTGTGAACTTACTGAGGGTGCACTCTATGCCATCATCCAGGACATTAATGAAGATGTTAAACAGGACTGGCTCCAATATTGACCCCTGGAATATGCCACTAGTGACTACCCTCCAGCTGGACCTTTTACTGCTGATCACAAAATTTTGGGCCCAGCAGTTCAGCCAGCTTTCAGTCCATCTCACTGTCCATTTTTCTAGCCTGTACTTCATCAGTTTGTCTGTAAGAATTTTATGGGAGACAGTGCAGAAAGCCTTGCTAAAATCAAGATAAACAACATCCACTGTTCTCCCCTTACCCACCAAGTGAGTCATCTCATCATAAAAGGCTATCAGGTTGGTCAAGCATGATTTTCTGTTCATAAATCCATGCTGACTACTCCCAGTCTCCTTCTTGTCCTTCATATGTTTTGAAATGGTTTCCAGGATTACTTGCTCCCACATCTTCTCAGGGATCAAGGTGAGGCTGTCTGGCCTTTAGTTCCCCAGTTCCTCCTTTTGCCTTTTTTGAAGATAGGAGAGTCTTTTGCTTTCTGCCAGTCCCTAGGAACATCCCTCAGTTGCCATGCTATCAAGAGAGGCCTTGCAATGACATCAGCCAGTTCCCTCAGAACTCATAGGTGCATCCCATCAGATCCCATGGACATGTGTGTGTCCAGTTTGTTTAAATGTTCCCTAGCTTGATCCTCCTCCACCAAGGGTCTTTCTTGCTCCAGACTTTCCTACTGGTCTCAGAGACCTGTGATTTGTTAAGGCCGGTCTTACCAGTAAAGACCAAGGCAAAGAAGGTATTGAGTACTTTGGCCTTCTCCATGTCCTTTGTCACCCGGTATCCCGACCCATGCAGTAGTGGGCCCACATTTTCCCTAGTCTTTTTGCTGCTGATACACCTTCAGAAGCCCTTCTTATTGCCCTTCACATGATCTTTGGCTTTCCTAACCCCACCTCTGCACATTTGGACAGTGTCTGTATGTTCCTCCTGGATCACCTGACCCTGCTTCTACCTCTTGTATGCTTCCTTTTTATGTTTGAGTTTTGTCAGGCTCTCCTTGTTCATCCATGCAGACCTCCTGCCACCTCCTTCACACTGGGACAAACCATTCTTGAGATTGGAGGAGGTGATCCTTGAAAATCAAACAGCTGTCCTGTTCATATTTTATAGTGTGCAGTGCATGTGATTTGGGCTTCTATGGTCACACTGACTGGATTTCCAGGTCTTCCCAGCACCTATGAGGAATCACCTATGGAGCTAGAATCAGGCTCCTTCTTCTTTTCTTTCTATTTGTTTGGCTAGCACTTGTATTCTAAACCTCTACAGTGATTCAACTGCATGGATTTCATTCAAGGTTCTGCATGTCCCCAAAGTTCGAATGCTAGCAGGTTTGGATTCAATCTCATGTGTACGAGCTAGACACAAATCTTCACTTTGCTAGATGTATACTCTGTCTGATGACTAAAACACAACAGACCACTGCTGTGGTCCTGATCATATCTGATTTGTCCAGCTTCACTAGACTTATGGAGAGTTCAAATCTCTAGCCACTAAACTAGGACTATAGCAGGATCCAAGACAGTAATATGTAGTAATATCTCCAGAAGGGACACTTCTGAGCATACAAGGGCAATAAGAGTGCTTAATTTTAGGAGTTTCATACTACATAAAGAAAGTCTAGTGAATTTAGGAGTCTACAGTGCTGAGCACTCCTGGAAAACAAGCAGGTGGGATCACTGCCTGGAGTTTAGGAGGACTGTTTAGATCTCATTTCTGGGTGAGATTTAGATGGGCTGGGATCCCATTATTATTTCTGGATTTTAAAATTTCTTTTACTCCATATTTATAAAATTAAACTTTTTCCCTTAGAAAGGAAGAGAAAGCTGAAAGTATGTGTTCTTCCTGACTATCTGGGGATTCTTTGATGAAATTAGCACTACAAATGATCAGTATAGGATGAGAAATATGCAGTTGTCTTATAGTAATTATTTCTTATAGAATGGAACAAGTGAAGAATAAGTGAGTCTCTTCTAGTTTCAAGAATCAGGGGCTTGTGGAAAATGGTGCCTTCCACTTTTCCTCTGCAAAATACAAATCAGAAGAGTAGGTATTAAAGCTCTACTGCAGAAACTGATAGCATTAGTACTCCTGGTAGCAAGAAAAATGCTTTGCATTCTGGAATCTCTCCTCTGCAAATCTGAATATGCAGATCTGGGAAGCTGTTAGGAGAACAGCTTACCATTCTGTATGTTGTTTGGTTTGAATACATTAATAAGGATGAAATTTGTCATACTATCTGTCTCTGTATGCCAAAATAAAAATTAGTCCCATTAAATTAGCACCATAAAATGAAGGGAAGTTAAGAGTACTCACTGATCTTCTAATGCCCTGTCATTTGAAGTCAGGATAAAACATTTGTCAGTGAAGGTATTTCAGAAAAAACACATCACTGCAGAGTTAAAATAAAGGTGAGTGAATGAAGAACCATTATAAGACATTTACGACAGTGTCCTGCTGGAAATGATGTTAACAGAAGCTTAACGCAAAGAAACTCACAGGAAATGTGTGAAGTTGAAGACTTGGCATAAAGCTGGCTTTTATGAAAGCCTGGGGGAAGTATCCATTAGACTGAAAGGAAGCAGTGCATTTAAATGGTACAAACAACCGTTCCCTTGAAAAGCTTATGACTTAAGCATTCAAAACATGAAATGAGAGGGCCAGCAGAAAAAGAGTATCAGTATGGTCCTTACCAGGTAGCTTGTGGACATCATTTAATCACAATAGCATGACCCTCAGACTGTTTTACTCAGGAGGGCCATGAGTCTGGGTTCTCAAATGTGACTTTTGAGCAGCTAGGATTATGGGCAGAATAATCCCCAATCTACCTGCAAAGGATTGCCCACACTGCGTAGAATTCCTGTGAAACCTTGATCCTGTACTACCTTGTATACATCAGTATATCTTAGTGACTCTAAGGGCACTGCTCAGAGGTATAAAACAGCCTTTATAACCCTTTGCTGTCTCAAGATACACATTCAGTGCTGAGGATTCTTTCAGTTTTAAAAATCTGAAGAGTGAGTAACTAGGGATGTCTTTTTACTACATTATTTTTAGCCTGACAGTGCCTCATTTTGACCTGCTATCTCTTTGCCACTCTTTCCCCGTGAAAACTGAAGCAAGTTTGTTTTTCTTATCAGCTCTTAGCATGGCCATGTCTCTGTAGGTTCAGACAGGTAAATTTCTAATGATTCACTTAATTTTTCATCATTTTCTTGCCTTTAAAGAGTTAAACATGGACTTTTTGTGTTACAGCATTTTAACACCTAGTTGGCTTTAATAGATTTAGTTTATGATGTGCTACATCTGTATTTAACAAAAAAATAAGCCAAAAGGGAAGAAGTGGAGAAGAGTGGAAGCCAGAAAAGAAAGTGTAGGCACAGAGCAGTAACGATAACTGAAGAGGGCAAGGGGAATGTAGTGGGTGTCAGATTAATCAGAGACCAGGCTTGTTGCCAGATACTGCATTAGTGAGTATTGCTCAGAGATTTCCCTTTCACTCTTGGCTGATTGTAGTGGTCATCCATCAGGTATCTGAATCCCAACCATGCTATCAAAGCAAAGTTTCTATTCCTACCATTCTTTAGGAAAAACGTGCTTGTAGCACTCCTAAGCCTGTGAAACAACATTGTCACTTCTTGCAGCAGCCAAAATTAGATGGGCCAGTGGACAGTTTCTTCACATGATGTGGAAATAAATTAAGCATTCAAAGGGAAAAAAAACCCAACTTGTTTTCATTCTGCCCTGTAATTAAAGTCAGAATACTTACAAATTGTTTTTAGGGATAGTGTGGCTGGGACCCAAGACATAGCCACTTATTTTATTTATTTACTTAAAAAAAAAATTTTTTTCCCAAAAATTTGACTTAGTATATTTTGATTAGACATTTTAATATACAGCTCAGTAAATGTGGTATTTTGGAACATATAATAGGAGCATTTCAAAGAAAGATCAGTGGTTATATCAAATACAAAGTAACCAGGATTCAGTGAATGAGTATGTGTGTGCACAAGCCTGTATGTGGACACATGTAATATTACTGTATTTAACTTTTTAGAATGGAAACTTTTCCTGAAGTGCTGTACATTAAAGTCTGTAGCTTCAAGCTATATAGGAGAACAAGTAAGTAAAACTTCTCAGAAAGCCTGTTAAACTGAAATGCCATGATTAAAAGCATAGAGAAATAAAAAATGTATTGCGCTTATTATTTTTTTAGTCATTTCTGATCTTAGTATAAATAATGATTTATTTCATATACAACTTTTAGTCTTGCCTGATTAAAAAGATACTAGTAAGGATGAAGTAGGTAAGACACAGACTGCCAAAAATAGCATTTCAGTGTTAAGACTGAGTAGCTTTAACAGAGCTTTTTATGCCTTGCTGTGCTTTATGGCCTATGACATTATTCATGCTTGAATGTATTTAAATATGATCCCATGGATAACAGAACTTTACCTGTGAGTCCAGTAATATGTGCAGCAGTTTGCTTAATTGCAAACTACCTGATCTTTGTCTAAACACTCTAAGAGTACAAAATAATAGTTTTGTTCATCTCAGGCAATTTTTACAACTAGGCTGCAAGTGAATGAATCTAAGCCATTGAAATATCAATAAGTGCCGGTTGTTATAACTCAAAGACCTAAGTCTGAGTACCACCTTATCAAAAGAGGACTGCATAATGCAACAGCCAAGTAAGGTCAGAAGGGAGGAGTCCCATACTAGGTGATACTAATGAAATATCTGAAGCTTTTGTTAGCACCCAACAGAAAAAATTCAAGTTTTAAAAGCACACAGACAGGACTTGCTTAAGCCAGAGAAGAAAAAAAACAAAAAGAGAGGCTTTACAGTTTTGATTCAGGGTTACTTTACTTACACATTGACTAGACAAGGGGTCAGGCGTGAAGAATCAGACCCAGTTTCATTGACAGAGAAAAGGAATTGTAACTTGAAACCTGCAAACTGTAAGCTATGACCATACACTCTGCGACAGCATATGAAATAGCTTTTCTGGACACTCACAGGGTAGAGCCTTTTTTTAAACCGGAGATCAAGAAAGTACCAGGTTTCCCTATTCAATCCTGTAGCAGCTCCAATAGCCATGGGACAGATACGTGCTCCTCTGTTCCTAACCAGTACAAAGATATTTCCTATATTCAATGATGGAAATTCTTCTCTGGTTGCATGGGTATCCTTGAAGTGATTGGGAGACAACCCAACTCGGCACTGAGACTCAATACTCCTGTTTATAAAAATAAGAACTACACTTTGCACAATCATAAATGTATTATATGATTTTTGTCATATTTGTGGTAGTTGTGTTTGCACAAAACCAGCGTGGTTATACTGTGATCACTAGAGCTCAGTCCTTACTGCCATTTCCTTGCCTTGCAGTATTCACTTCTACATAGTGAGGGTAAAATAGACATGAAAAGCTAAACAAAAAAGGGAGAGAGAAAGCTGATTCATGCCACAGGACTTTGTTTCTTTTTCCTGGAGTCTCAGACTGGAAAGGTCCTTGAGAACCCAGAAACTTTGTCATGAATTGGATGAGCTGGTAAAATCAGCTGGTCAGTGTCCTTGATATTCATTGGAAGTGCAAATAGCATAGGATTTCTTGTTACCTGCTGAACTAACAAACTGGCTTTAATTAGACTTCTCAGAAAGAGCACGGGAACCAGAACATTCAAGTAGCAGGTAGAGACTTGGTTTTCACAACCAAGTTCAAACTATTCCAGCATAGAATGTTCCAGAATGCATATCAGTTTGTGTTCAAATATTAGCTGTTAACCCTTCTTATGTAAACTAACATTTGCTTTGGAGAGGATACAATAGTACACAGCTTTATTGCTATAGTATTAAACTAATTACAGTACCTGCATTGTGATTTTGAAGTTGCTCTTCTGGAGTTTCACAACATGAATACTGTGCCAGATGCCAGCATTTGTTGTGCTGTTCAGAGCTTTTCGATTTGGTAGGTAGGAGGAGCCTGGCTTTCTGTTTTGTTTTTATTATATATTATTTCATGGCAATTCCCCACAGCTTTCTCCTTCCTCAGTTTTCCTCCCTGTATAATGGACTTTGGAATAGATTATAATTATTCTGTTTTGTCTCAACCCCAGAAGAATAAACATTTCCTGGATTATTTGAGGTAAGTGGAAAATAGGCAGAGGAATTTGCATTGCCTGTTGTGAATGAAGAATGAGAATTACAAGCTTCTTCCCTGAACAAAAGATACAAGTTTAATTTGGACTACAAAATTGGAAATAAATTAGTTCTAAATTTAGTTGACCTTGATGGTTTTTTCTCTCTGTGTTTGCTCTGTAGGTACGAACAACCAAAGTGTGATAACAGTGCCAGAGCTCACCCAACCAAAACAAAGGATTTGTACAAAGGACGCCAGCTTCAAGGTGAGTGAAATAGGTAAATTCGGTTTCATGTATTTTAGTACTTTGTTTATTCACTGCAATAACTTAGCAATTTTTTACCCAGTATCAAAACAATATGTCTTTTAGATATTGCCACATTGATTTGGCACTGACTGAAGCCTTTGAATTTGGGACAGTGTATGTAAATACGGGTCTTCAGATGTTGTCAGAAAAAGTAAGGCTCATTTCTCAAATCAGATTCCTACACTGAAGTCAGTAGTTTAAAGGCAATCATAATTACTTACTGGAGTTATTTTTTGCTGTTGTCATTCCAAAGAAGTCATCAAGTATGTCAAGAATAACTTGGGCCATACTTCATAATCCTTGTGCTAGCAAAAGCCTTGGGAAATTGGCCTCTGTCTTCAGATCAGACTAAAAAAAATTTAGCTACTTCCTTTTTTTTCCAAGAGTCCCCTTGTCAATTTACCTCAGAATAATAATATTTTATTATCCTATGTTGTAGGAACAAACCTGGGTATTTGATAGATTTTGAGTGCATATTTTGGACTGTAGAGATTTTATTTCTGGAGAGCTAAACGGAAGTCGGTAGACTTACTTCACTTTTGAACTGGGCTTTTAACGTGTATGCATAACTTGATGTTTAGTATTTCAGTGATATTGCCCAAATCAGGAGGAAATTGTGAATCACTATCAGCTATTCTAAAGAAGCAGTAATGAACAAATGATCTGGGGGGATGTTTTATGTCTTGGGAGATATTTCAGTTTAGCAACCCAGAGAAATGTCTAGACATTCCTTCACTGTAACCAGCCTCTGCAGAATGCAGCCACTCTCTAGAAAAACTTGTTAGGGGTGGTAATAGTAGCAGAGGTCACTTTGGGTGTTACAAGAGCATTTCTCAAATCTGCCAGCCGTCCTGAATTTACCTTCGTTAGTGGATAGCTACCTGCTCATGAAGCTAGTTTTGCCTCTGCACTGAGCTAGCAGGGGAAAAAAGGTCTTGGACATGCCACAGAGCAAAACCTGATAGCATTTAGAGACAGTGACAGACCACTGAGCTAATTTGCCTCAGGGACAAACCTTTTTCTCATTAAAAAAGTATACATTGAGTGCAACAAAGCTCTGTTTTAAACCCTGCCTGGTGTGAGGACCAGAGAAGCTTTGGATAACCTGTTATACAGTTTAAGATTTTTGTATCGTTATTTAAACTAGGAGTGAATCTGCTTTTTTTTGTAATATAATTCTCATTAGAAATAAAAAGTACCAATACCTGACACTTGAAAAGCAAGTGGAAAAATTTGAAAAGTATTGTGAGAAATGTGATTTTGCCAGCGTAACTTTCTTTAATTACAAACACCATTATCTTCTTGTGAGGCACCCAAAAAAAAAAAAAAAAAAAAAAAAAAAGGCCCACTATAGAAGACACACTAGCTTGAGAGAGGGACACAATGTCATGCTGGATTTTCAGACTTAACTCTGGGTTTCTGTGGTTTTGTGGCTTTAGGTCAGACCATTAATGTTGTTTACATTTCATTTTGGTTTGTTTAAGTTTCCCCTTTTCTTTAGCACAATATGTTTTTAAAGTTTCTGTAGTCATGATACTTCCTGTCATACAAGGGGTAATTTGGGAGAGGAAACTGTAGTTTGGAAATGACAGTGCTGTATACAGTGTAACTGTAATACAATCTACTGACTTGGGTGAATGTGCAGATTCAGTAAGTCCATGTACTAAAAATCCTGAAAGTCTCCCTTCTCTATTTTCCCCTAATACTGTAATTCTTCACTACTAAATAGTTCCTTATGCTGAATTGCTGATCTCAGTTAAACCAAGTCGAATCTAGTAGAACTCATTAATTGCATTGAAGTTACTGTAAATTTCTACTGGTAAGTAAGATTTTCACTTCTTTCTCAGCATTTCACTGTAATTTTTGTCCTTCTTGGCTGTCAGGCTGCTCTCTGAAAAGCTTCTGATGCTTCTCATTAGAATTTTGGACCCTAGTGCATTTCAACAAAACGATCAGTATTTGGCTTTTTGATAGAGCTGAGTTAATAAGCACCTGAAAGGTTTCCACTGTTAATACTTGGAGTTTATTCAGTGACACAGGAAGGATCCAAATTAACAAAATTGCCATCTTTGCTTAGTCTTCCTGAATTCTCAGTGTAGATTACTCTTCCTCCCTGCCCTTGGTATAAAAACTGTTAATCACATTCATTACTGTGCTGATACTGTGTTGGTCTACAATTTAAATCATGATAAGAATCTTAAATTTTTATTTAATTGAAATGTCTTCCAAAATATCTTGATGCTTCTCTGTTGTATAGTCAATCAACTTATTTATAAACATAAAATTCCCTCTTAACTTTCTAAAATCTGGTTCTATTGAATTACAGGGTGGGCGTTTTCTGATTTCATAGCATACTAGTGATTCTGTTCTCAGCTATTGTTTTGTCCTAGGGATCTTGAACAACTTAATCTGACCTTAACATTCAAGCAGTTAATATTTTCTCCTGAAAATCATTCATGAGAGCTGTTTAAGTCATGTTGTTTATTTCACATTCACATGTTACTTAAGAGAAAGGAAATTATTCTAACTGCCTAATTTTCTTCCTATTGTCACAGCTTTATTTACTATTTTTCTGATGGGATATTCCAGGACCGACCCTGAACAGTTTATATTTTGTGGAACAAAACTCATGATTTAAGTTATGTAGGAATCCTGTGTGGATAAGTACAGTTTGCTTTTCGTTGTTGGCAGAGCATTTTCTTTTTCCAAAGTTAAAGAGGAGTCATCAGAAATGTTCAAACTGAGATGATGCAAAATCCACAGCCAAACAGCCATCATATAAAGTGTCTTATTACTTGAAAGGCATCTTTTAAAAAAAGAAAGCGATTCTGAGATATGTTCCAGTATACTGTTATAATTGCTCTGCTTTTGACTGTGAGCACAACAGATTTCATAAGGTACCCCACTGTTTCCTGGCCAAAATGCTAAGGTACTACTACTGATCTACCTAAACGATTATTGTAGTGTCATGCTGTTTTTCACTTCCTCAGTGGAGTCTGGTGCTAGGACTGAGTAGAAAATAATCTTATCTTAATACACATTCTTAAATTTTTGAATGACTAAAACTGCTTATTTTTAAAAGCATCAATTAAGTAACTGAATATTTCTTATCATAATACGGATTATATACATATGTCTGTTTTCCCATGAGCTTCAAATTGTTAGGTCAGTTGCCATGTAGCTTTCTCCATTGAGTTGTGATTTCAAAGAGTTATATTTTTGTGATGTAACCAACTTTTTGGCTGGATGAGCTAATATTTAAAATATCCCTTTCTCTTATTGAATCTTAAAGCTCCGAGCTGTCTAGCCTGAAGTCCATAAGTAAAACAACCATTTGAAGTTGCTGGCTGTTTTAACTGCACCTGTAACTATCTTCTTGAGCCCTATATCGCTTCATCTACCAAGAGATATTTGGCAAGATGCATCTATACTGCAGCAGACCTGCCAGACCTGGACTATGACCAGGAAATGCTGATGCAAAGCCAGCACGAGCCTTCACAGCAACGATGGCAGAATTGAATCGTACTGTGGTGAGGATGAAGGACAGGATCTGCCTGGAGCCAGGCTCCTCGTGCACTGAGGACAGGAGAGGTGAGGCTAGAAAGCGAGGTGCATTGGGGTGCTGGAAGAGCAGGCTTGCTCTTTCTGCTGTCCCTGTAGTGGTGGAGGAGTAGGGAGAATGGCTACTTTACCTTCCTGAGCAGTAGCTATTTCTTCTAAGATACGAGGCTGCAGGAGGTAGCATGGTGTTCTAGCCTTCTGATGTCCTACATTGCTGGATACATTGCCAATGCCTTGGGCTAGATCTAGGTTAGTGACAGCTCTGTGAAGGGCCCTTTCCATGTATTAAAGGGCATTACAATTATCCTGCGCTGGAAGCCTGAGACAGTGGCTGTGGAGGAGGCTTACAGAGTGAAAGATGTGATTGGCATACAAAGGTTAAGGAAGAAATCTGAGAGTCTTCAGTGCAGTAAAGTTAATGCAACACTAGTACACTTGGTGGACGGGAGAGAGGAGTGCCAAACAGCACACAGACTGGTATTGCAAGCACTGGCTCAGTAAGAGTACCTACACTGTGACACAAAGGGATATTTTAGTAATGAGTAGTGGTGGTCTGAGGCACTAAGACTTATGAATACATAGATCTACCTGTCAAATCTCCTTATAAAGAGGGAGGTCCACAGCAGTTAGTCAGTCCTGTATTTCCTGAGGCCACAAACAGTAATTTCAGAGAAGCTGAACCTCAGAAGAGGCTTCTGTCCCTTTAACCTACAACAATTTACTTATTTGCTTGGGCTTTTGGGTTTAGTGGCTCCAGTATTATTACTCTATTGTCTGACTGCATCATTATATTATAGTTTCCCAATGGGCAGCTTTGCTCCAGAGGAAATAAAGCCTGCAAGTTATTGTTCAAGGCTCTACATATCTCATTTAATATCCTTATGTTCTATACATTCTCTCCTGTCCATCTCCACACCCTTCCTTTAATCAGCAATGGTCTGACCACAACCTATTACACTGCTTTACTTTCGACTCAACCTAGAACAGCAATATGAACATCTGCAACAAAAAATGCTCCATCACATAACTGAAGTTACTGCAGCTCTTGAGTTATGTGAGAATTCTGCCTTCCCCCCCCCAAAAAAAATTACAGTGATAGCATTTGAGCAACCAGTAAAGCACCAGTGAAAGACACAGCTGTGTCACAGCTAGCAGAGGAGAAAAGCTGGCTAATTAAAGGTGATGCTACTGGCTCAGCAATAGCATTTCATTCATTGCTCTGTTTAATATTAAACCTATAATTTTATGTTTATTTTAAAGGGCTATATTAGGACTAATAAACACTGACTTCATTCGCTTCTCAGCATTAAAAAAATGCTGGAAGCTATGCCAAAGAATATAAACTCTGCTTCTCACCTCACTTGTTGCCATCCTCCCTTTTCAGCCAAATCCCTTGTTAAGTATAGCAGTGCTTCCTGTTGTGCTGCTCAGTGCCAGGCTCTGCTCCCAGTGAGAGCTGAGAAAGTCCTTGGACTGGGACACCTCCGGTGGACACATGCCCAAAGAGGGAGAGTGTGCTCATGTGTTTGGCTGATTTCTCATGAGGTTCCCAGTAGCATACAGCCACTGTCTTCTGCACCAGTGCTCTCCAAATGAGGTTCTGATGGGGTGTTTTCATCTTGTGGGCCAAATGCTTTTCCCTAATCCAAGTGCACATCAGGAAAGTTCCACTGACTCTTGTGAAGCTGTCTTGGTTTATACCCACTGAGGAAGTAAATAAGTAGAAAAATACTAGCCCCTGCACTTAATGGTTTTGTCATTGATTTTAATAAAGCCAGACTCTTCCATCTTTGATTAGGGAATGGGTTTTTGTGTAGTGAATTTATATACATATTTATATTTCTGGTTATCCCACAGTGAGAAGTAATAAATTAACTGAAGCTTATTGTGCCATGAAACCTAAATAAAGCTGAAAAAAAGACATTTCTGGAGGATATTTTAATCCTACAGATGGTATATTAAATCCAGCAGCCGAAAAGGTGTTGAGGAACACATTTGTTTTTGTTTTTCTTTTAAAAGAAATGCCATCATGGATAACAACATTAGAGTATCAACTCAGGCAGCTGACTTAGGGTTAATGTTTTCTTCCTTTTTTACCAAAAAATTTCAAACAGCTCTATAAATTTGTGCTTATATTTAGCAGTTCCCTACCTCCACACATTTTAATTTTGCATGGATATCTCTGAACTGTTTATAGGAAGGAGCCCACCCATTAACAATTATCAAAACAGTGAATTTCCTACCTAAAAACAAATGCTCTTACAAGACAGTGAAAGTTTGGACAGACTTTGTAATGCCATGGCAGATTAGCCTATAACAAGCAGATGTAATACACAACCTTCCCAGAGGAAACTCAGTACCATTACCAGTCAAATCACACTTGGAAGAGTATAAAAATCTGTGTTATCTTTGTAGTCATCACACCAAAGGAGGAAAAAAAGTCCACAGAGCATTCATTTTTACCAGTTCAAGTGATGGTCATTTTTGTAATATCTGAAAGAAGAACACAGACTTTGATATAAAGAATGTTCAGTGAGTTCAGACCTTCAAAACAGAATTATGTGTCTGTGTCTTAACTGGTATCTGTTTTAGGTTGAATCACTTTCTGGAAACACCTATCTCCATTGACTGTAGAGGGAACATATATAACTAACATCAGTAGTTGAATAAATTTTTGATAGCTTAAGTTAAATGGCAATATTCCCACCTTACTTGTACGGATCATGAAAATAAACTGTTGTATTCCACAAGTAGTCAGATACAACCAGGTGCTGTTTCTGCTGTGGTTGATGGCATTCAGTGGGGATTGGATCATGCTGCAGTATTTCTTTCTTGTGGAGTTCCACTCTGAAGTGTTTTTAGCAGGGAAATAAGACTAACAGTAGTAATAAGGTATGAGAACATCTGTCTGAAAACCAGTATTTTTTCGGATCCTATTTTATCTCACTTAAAGCAAGTACTTGGAATATAACATACATTGTGGATATAGTTGAGGGAGGAGGGGAAGAGGAATGACTAATGGCCCCCTGAAACCAATTTAGTCTAATGAAGTCTTGAATTTCATTCTTCTTAAACTAGCACTTCATATAAGTTACTTGGCCGTGCTTACTGATGACAAGCACCGAGCCTCTGTGCATGGAGGAATACTCCCTGCCTCAAGAGATTCCTATTGGTCAGTGTTCAGCTGCTCAAAAGCACTCAGCATTTAGCTCTACCTGGAGATAAACAGAGAAGCTCTAGAACTGGGAGCAGTGAGCCCTTCATTTGTCCTGAACATTACATTTACTCTCTTTTTTCTTTATTTCTGTTTTCTTTTCTTCTAATACCACAAAGACAAAGAAGAAAATGAATTTATGCAAAATGTTTTGATGCAGGGATCAAAATCTAACTAAAAAATCAAAATAAAAAGAGTAAAATGGTGTGTATTAAACAGCTTTTTTCTTTTTCTTTTTCTTTTTTTAATGTAGTCAGGAGTCTGTGAAAGATATATGTGAGTATTAGGAAAATCAAGATGTTTCATGTCTTTTAAAAAAAGTCTGTAGTTTGGAATGAAAATACCTCAGGGCCTTTAAAACAGTTGCTTGTAAATACATGACTATAGATACTGAGGTATTGTCTGTGCCCAGTATAAAATCCTAGCATAAGCAGAGTCAACCTTTGATCACACTGGAACCAAAAACAGATTAAAATACTTGACCCCACTGAACAAACTTTGATGATGTCTCCCTTAAGCTACTAAGCTTCAAGAAATGCATTAAAAAATCTAGAAATAATTTCTGGTACAGTGAAGACATGGGAGAGGTTATCTCATAATAGTTAAGGGCAACTGGATTGCAATTCTTGGGCAAGGAGTAGAAAAAACAACACAGGAAGATGGAAAGATTGATGCAGTATAAGTTCAATGTTTTCTGCCAGAATGCCTGCAATCATTGTCATTTCACAATCTGAGGGATGGCAGGAAGAACTCATATGACTGAAGGGAAAAGGCAAACCTTTTAGTTTGCCAGGTCTGTAGTTATACTGAAAAATGACACCTGAAACTTATCATGACAGTGACTGGGAGCTACACAATAAGACATTATTTCCTTTAAGAGGCGTGGTATGGAACTTCTCCTCTTTCATCGGATGGGGTATATACTGAATAAAATCATGCTATTGATTTGTAAGGCTGTTCCCTGCAAAATGGATATTTTGCAGTGTCTTGTTCTCATACGTGGATACAATTCCTACTTGATTTTCTGACAGAAACAACTCTCATGCTTAATCGGTGGACAAGGAGCAATAAATATTTTCATTTTTGAATGAAAGTTTATCTGCAGTTATATTTTCAAGAGTGAACAACAAAGAATTAGGCATGCATTTTTGCATTTAGCCACTCGAATAAGTGTTCCAGTTTTCAAACAAGCTGAGCCCCTAGTTTCCAGCAACTTTTCAAAACCCCTATACTGATACTGAAGCACCTGAGTAATTTTGTGTTTTGTATCAAACAGTGACTTTTTGAAATACAAGCAGAGTTGTGGGGTTAGGGCCTCATGAAATATTAAGCCAATATAAGACTTCTCACTTCCTAATATTTTAAGTAATTTAACATAAAATACAAAAATTACATCAGCTGAGTAATGGCTGAAAGCATCAAGTAATGAGATTAGCTCACATGACAAGGAAAATGAACAAAATGAAGTCAGAAGTATTGGTACTCTGATCTCACATCAGTAGGTATATTTTTCTGAAGAAAATATTTAGATTTTGGGCTGCTACTTGAATCATTCTATATATTAGCTTTTGAGAAAAAGGCTGTCTCTTGAGAATCAGAGAGCATATTTGATCCTCACATTCTGTAGATACTAGCATGGCTTAGGGGAAGGCCAGTGAAAGTCTGTGAAAACAAGTCCACAGATTCACATTAGTCCTAAAGGGAGGAAATTACTTTGACAAGAACTCAGCATTCCGAAAGCACTCAGTCTGTTGCTGATACAATCTTTCTCCTCAAGGCACATCCCTGAAACAATCCAAAAGATTCAGATATTATAGTGGGCCACAGAGGAAAAGTTGACTTAGCTACTATGACATAGACTAGCCATGAATTTATAAATGGTAACTAGCATCTTGCGCTTCTCAGAAAATGGAGCTGGTAGCCAGTGTAAAGGACAAAATAAATGTTGCATGCTCTCACTGTGGTTGGATTTATTTTAGAAGATAAAATATCAGTATTAAGCAAAGTTTACAACTGAGGTTCAGAGGTAATGCCAGGTTACGTCCTATGTTTTATGGGGACAAAGAAATGATTACTATACATGACGTATCTTGTAAAGGAAGTGCTGCAAGCCTTTGCGCAGCCACAGATAAAAGAAGGCATATTTAGTCACTATTCATTTGGGGAACCTGAGAACAGAGATGAGCTTGGGAAGTCTCATTGTTACTTCTCCTTCTTATTCTCTTATTACTTGTCTTTATTGAAGTCTCAATTATTTGTATCACAGTAGTTTATAGGGCACTATGCATAGTCTGGGATCCAAGTGTTCTTGGCACTGTACAAATACAGAACAACAAGATGATCCCAGGAAATTTTACAGTCTAAGTGACTGCAAAGCCACTTGGATAATGGGTGGACAGATGACATCAGCTGAAGGGGCAGTGAAAGTTCCTGACAATTCCTCAAAGCGCTTGAGTCTGCCAAAATGTGTCACCTCTGTTTTACACTAGCTGAGCTTAAGCCAGCTGGCTTTCTTCCAGGTCCCTTTCTGCATCAGGTATTTAGACAGTAGAGAAAGCGTTTTTCTGGGCTTGGTGAGGAGATGTAGAATTAATATTCTTGTCCATAAAGAGGACAGTGTGTGCAAGACTTACCTCAGTGGTTTCAAATACATGGTATTATTCCTCCTGCTCAATACAACTCATAGGCCTCCACAACTGAGAGTCCTTAAGGAGGAAAAGAAATTACTCTTACAGACATCTGGGAATTCTCTCAAAGGATTCAGAATGCTTCACAAGATTCAGAATGCTTCACAAGATTCAGAAATTTGCTTCTCTATAGCTCAGCAGGAGTGCTACGGTTCATAGATTCCTGATGCTAGCGTATGGCAGAAATTCTTGAATAATTTGAAGAAAATAATTTATTTCTTGAATTTCACCCTTTTCTGCTTGTGAATCTTGATTTTGTTTGCTATCTAGAAATGTCTTCTGTTAAAACCTCTTGCTCTGTAAGCCATCCACAAGCAACTCATTGTAAATATTCCTAAAATACAATTCATGACCCATCTAACCCTGATCCTGCAAACACTTATCCGCATTCTTGCTGTGATTAGTCCCATTAAAATCAAAGGAACCTTTACATGTGGTTGTAAAGTTAAGCCCAGGCATAAGTGTTTGTAGGACTAATGTTTAGGTTGGTTCCATAACCCTTGATATTCTACATGCTATGTCGTCTTTGTTTGCTAAATGAGATGCAGGCACTCAGAACCTGTTGAAAGTTAGGGTTTTTCAGTACCAAGATTTTATTTCCATTCTCTAACTGGAGACTTAGAGAGTCCACCCTTAAGAATCTGAATTTTGAATTCTTTGAGTATATAACACAGACTTTCTGGTTAGTGATCCAACTTGGAATTAGCTTTGGAACACAGTTAAATGCAAAGCAAAGGTTATTGAATCAAATTAATTTAAAAACCAGCGTGATTATTCATTAACTTTTTTATGATTTATTTAGAACTCCAGGCCACTCTGTGCTTTGAATTTTACAATATGGAAAAGTACCAATAAGCAAAGAGTTTCTAGGTTTTATAGCTGTCTACAGTTATAAAAGAAGATGTCTACTAGAGCTGGGCAAATTCGTTCACAGAAAATAAAACCCTGACTTTGAAAATTTTAGCTAATTCTTTGAAGACAAAAGCAAAAACTAGACAGATATTAACTGGCACATTCAAATATATATTTAGCTGTAGTATATATACTCTGTACATGGTCAAAAAGAATATACTGCATTTTGTATTTAAGTGATAAATAGCATTTGGTATTCAGTTCTATCATCTGTAGATGATCATCTGAGATCTGTATAGCTGAATTCACAGTACCAAAGAAAGAGCTGGAAGGATGCAAAAATATTCCTAATAAAATGTTATAAAACTCTCTAAAATATTTATACAAGAGATTTTCGGATTTTTTTTTCCCCAAATAACACATGACATGTACAGTGTTTCTGAGGATACATTGTGGTGTAAAGTTTCTACTGGGGAGATGTGCACTTGTAATTTCACCACTCAGGAGCAATATAAGTTTCTGTTTTATGAAGATTAAAGGTTTTTATGTGATAGCACGCGTAGCCCTGAATATAAATCTGTATTTTTACCAACACTGATGTGTGCACATGCAGACGCTCTTGTGCCTCTCAACCCACTCTCATATGAAAAGGTCTTAAACAGGTTCTACTAACTCATAGATTGAAGTCAACTTGATAAAGAGTTTTCTCATGTTTTGCACTGAACTGAAGCTATTCCGTGAGCTTTATATTATTTCTGCTTTTTGTCATTAACTGTTGTGACATACTTTAGGGAAACAAATTAGGATTTTCTTACTCAAGTTAATAGCAGACTGTAACTGTTTAGATTTAAGAAATAGTGGTTTTACTATCAGGATTGTTGCTGTGTTAAGTGTCATTTATTAAGAATGAGAAAAACAAATAAATATTATAAGAATAGTTCTTCTAACATTAGTTGATACAATCCAGATGATTATAGAAGAAGTATCTGTTTAAAGGTAGCTTTGTAATTGACTTAGCAAATAATAGTTTATTGGTATGCTTGGAAGTTACTTGCTTTAAAGAAGCTTTTTATTTTATTTAATCTATAAAAGTGAAGTTCAAATTTTGCTTCTACTTCATTGCTTTGAATTGAAAATAATTCCACTGTAACCACTTGGGTTATTCAGGATTTAAAGTGGTAAAAATGATGGTAATAACTGGGGCAGTATACTTACCAACCCCTACAGAGATTTGAATATAAACTGTGGAGAGTGCTGATATTTTTATTAGTATTTTTATTGTATTTTATTTCACAGAAGGAAAGAGATAAATGAGGTTCAGTGGCAAGGGTTGTCAGAAGGTTTCCAGAATTGCAAGCATTATAATCCAGACATCTCTCACAAATACTAACTTTTCCTGGAAAGCGAGGGACTTGGAACATAGGTGCTGTGTCTTCTGCTCTTGAAATGTCTGAACCTAGATTCATTCTTTAGCTTCTGCTCTGTTGCTCTAGAGTCAGCTCAGACCCGTGACTCTGGAAAGCCTACCTGAGGTGAGGCTGGGGTGACATAAGCTGTGTACATCCCATGCACTCAGGAGGTGTTCCCCAGTCCAGAAATAGGCTGGGACAATCACCTCATTCCAAATGAGGCCAACTTAATGAGAGGCCAACATCATAGTGAATGAGTCTGGGCTGATGGGACACTTTGATGAACTCTTTGTGTCTTTTCCTGCCAGTGAGACCTAACAGGGATTTGAGACTGTTCCCCCACCAGAATTAGGATGAACTCCTCTGGCCAGCCCACCTTTCTTGTAGACACATGTATTTTCCCACATCATTTGCATAAAGGTACTTGTGCGACCCATTCCTTTAGGGGGAGTTGACTCTACACTGCGTCACTGAGCTCAACAGCCCCAAGGCACATCGACTTCACTGCATTCACTGCACATACCATGTGACATCCTGAGCATATCCATAATATCAGTTTATCAATGATTTTCTTGCATCTTAAAGCTATTGAGTTGTAGGTTAAAATGGACAACAGCAGAAATGTCAGGTAGGGGCACATTTTTCAACTCCTTGTGTCTGCTTTTTGCAGTTATCTTCCAGTTTTTTCATGGAGACCTATTAACAATTTTGAGTCTACTTAAACATAAGAGCAAAATTAACTTTCCAGCCATTACAGTTGTGTCTCCACATCTTTTCTCTTTAAAAGGCAGGAAGATTGCTTACAAAAAATATGCTTGATGCATCTTATGCTGTATATGTTTCAAGGGACTTCTTTCTGCATGTAACACATGAGATTTTTCCTTGGCAAGCCAGGACACTTAGATAATTAAGAACTTTTCATAAATATCTCTCTTCCTCCTTAATTGTCTAGTGGAATCCAAGTTTTCAGATATGTTTGTGCAAAGCATACCTCAGTGTGATTAGAATGACAGCTGGGCCTTTTGAGACTGAGATTATCTAAACTACATAAACAGCACCTATGGAGAGTTCCTGCTTTAGATGTCATTGTCATTGTCATTGTCATATCGATTTGAACTGAAGTCATGGATAAAAATAATTAACATTAGATATACAATTCCAATGTCAGATTTTGAAAGGAAATACTTTCCTCTGATTGAACTTAGTCCTGTTCCTACTGAATCAAAGGAAGCTAGACTCTCCTGTCAAAAATAGCTTTTGTTTCTTGAGTGAAATAATTTTTTTCTTTCCTTTTTTTCCTCATGAAAATCCTACACTTTCCTAATGCAAACTGTGCAAAGTTGACTTTTCTTGTAAACATTAAAATACCAACTTGATATGAATTGTTTGAAATCATATTCTCTCTTTCAAATGTCCCCTTTCTTAATGTTGATTTCATCCTTTGCTATGCTTCTTTTCTCCTTATTCTTGCTTCTTGATTAAAAAATCAAGGCGAACAGAGCCACGACATCTGTGTCTCACATGTTTACAAGACAAGTTCATTACTTCTCTGATCTGTGCAGAATTTATAGGGAGGATTTTGTTCAGTAGATGTGTTTGTTAATAGCAAAAGTTTAATACACCAGGGACTACACAAATCACTCATTTGAAGTTCCTATAAAAAATCAGTTTCTTCCAATATGTATTTTGACCCCTGTATTAACAGGGTGCATAGTTCTCTTGGAGCTAAACTTGTGGTTCAAGGCTGGCATCATACAACCTTATTGCAAACTTGGCAGCTGAATCAAGGAAAAAGATTAATGCCCACTGCAGTGGTTGGACATGTAAGGTCCAGAAATCAGGCTTTAACTTACAGCTCCCGGTATGGCTTGATAAAAAGGAAGGCACAGTGCTGTGGTGCTGGCATTTCCGATGTGTAGACAAACAGGGCTTACTGTTCATCTTGAGGCATATTTACTTTTGAAGTTCATTAATTTCTCTGACACAGGCAGGTGGCTTGGTGAAACCAGGGTTATTTGGGAAGCAGGAATCTTCAGGGAGAATAAAAACTGTATGGTTTATTCTACAGTGAAACCTTGTTATTTTAAATTCCTCAGCTGCTTGTGCTTTAAGCTTGGAGACCTTGCTAAGCATTTGGGTGAATGCTTTATTGTTGCTAGCTCTCGTTCATCACTGGCTGTGGGGTATCTTGCGGGCAGACATCACTTGATAGTTACTTCATGTGGAAGGTTGGAGGGGGAAAGAGGAATGTGAACAGATACACACTGTGCTGATTCTTTACAGTGAGCCCAAGGAAAGTCACCCTGGGAACCGGATCATAAAACTCCAGTTTATGTGAGAAGAGAGGCATGCATTTCTTATCATAAAACTATTACCTGAATGAATCTATTAAATATGGGCTCCTCATTCCAAATAAAACCTGTCCTTCTACTAGGGGGCAGGGGGAACCGTAGACCGGATCTCACTGGATCTCACTCCATAATGTTATACGATTTTCTTAATTCAGAAAAATGTGCCTGATACATAGAAAGTGAACTCACTGAGGGGTACATTGAATGGCTTGATACTGAAGTTTTCTTTCCTCCTACAATGAATTTCAGAAATTGTATAACCACACAGAAAGAGAAGGGTACCTTGTATCCATTATTTCTCCATCAGCTTTGACTTCAAGGTGGCACGGATGTGAGTGGGCCTATTTCTAGTCCTCATACTGAGGATTACATTTTTCTTTTTTTAAATTGGTTTGCAAATGTATTTTCTGTTAACGGAAGGATTCATATCCCTGAGCATAGGCTCAGATTTTCTGTCACAGCTGTTTTCTATTTCTGTGTTTAGCTTCAACACTCTACTTGAGTAGAGCTTGCTAAGTAACCTCTGAATTTGGAAATGAATGGGAATTAATTGTATTAATTTGCTAATAACTAAACAACACTTTGAACTCCTTTCTTCAACAGTGAAAGATTCATTCCACAATCCCTCTACCCTCAGTCATCTCACTCGTGTTTTATCTCTGTTTACTGAAAACTAGAACACTTTAACACAGGAAAGATAAGGTGAGGAAATTCTATACTCATTATATTCTCAGTAGAGTCTACAGATAAATGTCTGTCATAAAGAAGAGCAATTTATTCTTAAAATCTGTTTTGAGAGATATAAATTTTATATTCTTGTGCAGTGTTTTCTGGTAACCACTTCAAAACACATCACCAGCATTAACTGAATCTCTCAAATACTTGAGAGATTAAATATAATCCTTTTTATATAGAAAAACAGAAAATAGAAAAACTTAAGGTCACCCAAAATTATTGTTAGACTTAAATTTGGAACCAACATCCTCTTATCGTCTCCTGATAGATGTTTCTATCTTTGTATGTCCATGAAAAGCATAAACCATATTGATTCTGCTCCAGCAGATCAGACATCAGGACAACCTAAGATACACTTAATATTCAACACAATCTTAGGTGCTTTGCCATTGAATATCAAGTTTGGTAAGGTTTATGAAGGTACTTCACACTTTGTGAAGGTATTTCACACTTAGTAAACTAAATTAAATCTTTTCATAGAAAGAACAAAAAAGCAAATAAAAGGGAGCTTGTGCTCTGGGTTATAAATGGAAAAACACCTATCAAATTGAGGCAGGACCAGTGAAGTATCTTATGCTATATATTGCCTACATGAATGATTTTTTTCATTATTTTCTACTCTTTCCTGTGTCTGATTCCCTCCAGATCCCCTTCTTTTTCCTCTCTGCTCTGGATTTAATTTTATCTGACTGGATATTGTATTTTCCCCCCTATTTATCTCTCCTAAGCTAAACATTTATCTTGAATAATAGTCAAGGTAAATCCTCAGTTTTAAATAGAATGGGTTTAAAATTAGAAAATAAAATCTAACAAACAATGAGTTCCTATATCAAACGACACGCTTCTTTTGTGCATATGCATTGCTGGAAAAAAAAAATTAACAGCATCTTACAGTATGGCAGCATGGTTACATGCTGCTTAACCATCTGTTCCCACATCTCTGTTGTCTGGTAACACAGAAAGCATAGAGTCCAAAACCTACAAGGCAAAAAACTTACTCACTGAGGATTCAGCTCTTAAGTGTGCAAAGTGCAGTGGCCTTTATCAGGCAAAGCACTGAAGCACATGCTTTTCTTTAAGCTTATGCATTCATTTGATTTAGTGAGAGCACACTCTGTTTGTTAACCTACTTGACAATTTTTTTGGAAGGTTTTGGTTGTGTTTCTCTGCATCATGCAGGATTAAGCCCTAAGTTAAAAAAAACATGCTGTCTGATCTGACTTCTATTATTATTTTTCAGAAAAAAATGTTTTAATGTAGCGTTAGAGTTACTTCATGACTCTTTTCTTCTGAAAAGTTTTCTTACAAGAGGAACTCTTCTGTGGACACAAAATAGCTTGATGTTTAGAGCACTCAGCTGAATAGGAAAGGACTTAGGTTCAGCTCCCTGATCCAAACCAGACAGAGCAGGGAGTTGAACCTGACTCTCCAGTGTCAGAGATCAGGGTACTCAGCTGGGATAAGAGCAAGCCAGGTTCAACTCCCTGTGCTGTCTGGTTTGGATCAGGGAGTTGAACATCAGTCTCCCTCGTCTCAGCTGTGTGCCCTTATCTCTAAGCTGTTCAGCCAAGATGGGGTGGGGTGTTTTGTTCTTAAAAAAAAAAGTTCATTCTGCATCAGAATAAAATCTAAATTCCCAAATCCTGACACTTTCCATGTGATGGAATTGTTTTCTGGCCAGGCCTATAGAGAGCTACTTCGTGGTCAGATACCAACAGAGCCAGAAGCAATAGCAAGATATAAAAACTCTCTGTCTCAGCAAATGAAGCTAAAGATGCAAAGGGATTCAGCCATGTTATCCACATGACTTTGGCAGGAACAAGGAAAACAAAACCACCAGAAGCCTCCTCATGTGAAAGCCAGAGCTAACTCAGTGAACTACAGTTTTGTTTGGAGGAGAATGGGGGAGGAGGATTAATATTCTGTCAGTGTCGGCACTGTCAGGGGTGTCTGTGTCAGAACACAGGCTGTCTGTGCAAGTTCACTTGAAATTTCAGCTATTTTCTCCACCAGTTTCTGTGCCTTTCTCCTCTCCCTTGGCTTTCTACCTGCTTCTCTCTAATTTCCATGCTTGCCTTTTCCCTTCACTACCTTTACCATATATTCATGTTCTTCTGATTTCGTTAAATCTTGTACTTCTCCACACAAAGAAATTGTTTTGGCCTAGACTTAAATCTTTTTAATGGCACACATAGTTGAACCCTGGCGCAAACCCCTCTGTGAATATGCTTGTATCAGTTGACAAAAACAGATGGGTTTTATCTCTTTATCTTGTCCTCGTAGTTCACACGCACATATTGAATTTCTTAATGTAATCCCAGGCATGTATAAAGGTTTAAGGATCTTTTCTTTCCCCTACCTTTTCTTGTGCATTCTATTTCTAAACAAGCAGTAGACCATGTTTTGATTTTTGACAATCTAGCATGTGAACCCTTTTATAGCTGTTTGCAGAGAGTTTAGCTTATGATAGTCGTTTAAAGTTCATGACTGAAAGCCCTGTGTCAGTTATAATTTGCAGTGCTGTATATCTTCAAGTCTGGAGTGTGGAGCCCTTTAATTTTGAGTAAGAGTGCTTTTCATTCACTAAGTTGATATGGAAAATGATCACTGCTTACTAAATTGACATTAGAATATGCATATTTATATGCATATATATAAAATTTATATATATTTATATGCATATATATATATATAGAAATATTCACATGAGAGTTTGAATGGAAGTGTGGGGTGTATGAATTATAATCAGAGTCATTATTTCAGTTCCATTCACCAAATAGGCAAGCAGTATCACCATATGCATGGCTGGAAACCAGGTTATTTTACATGCGTAAGAGGAACCCATAGTTTTGCAGAGTATGAGCATATGAGATGCTGCTGTTATACATACACAGATTATTAATTCCCCCTTATCCCTCACAATGCCCAGGGCAAAAAGAATTAATGTGATGTCTTGATCCCATCTCTCTTGATTAATGAAGCAGCACACAGCAAGATGCAAGAGAACCCCCTTTGTGTGTTACTGTTGCTGTGCTGCCAAAAATCAAGATTACATTCATGTGCTACCGGCTAATTCAGTTGTGCATGGCCTGCTCCACAAACATAATACATATGCTGCTATACTTGTGTACCCATGCTCAGTGTTGCAGCCATTCCAGACAGTCCTTGTCATACCAGCCCATGAATAAAATGCGATCTTTTTTTTTTGCAGAACAGGCCTGCCTACTGGAGGGATATTATCTGGTATTTCTTTATCTCTTTGTCTTCTCTCCAGTCCCATGGTCAGTAAGCCTGAGATGGTTTTCGCTTTTCAGTTTTTGCCTATCTTCTCAGCCCTATTGGATATTATGCATTAATAGCGAGTGAGGGAGTGAGGGAGTGAGTGACTCTGGGCAACCTGATCAGCATTAAACTCCACGACCCCTGCTGAAGTTAATAGGGTGGGCTTCTGCACAAATATAAGGAAATCCGATTCCTGGCACAGCTGCAGGATATTCCTAGCTAGGTTTCTGAACCAGTGCAGGATGTGCAGCAAAAGAGGGATACTGACCACACTGTACACAATTAAACTAGCATACAGCGTAGTGGTCCAGTTAGGAAACCATCCTCATAATCCATAATGGATTGCTATCATGTAATTGGATCTCCATGCTGTCAGACGACCCAGGGCACTTTGTAATCAAACCACATGCCGTAAACTATTTTACATGAAGTCAGCTGCATTGCATCCTTCCTGGCAGACACTTTAGAACCATAATTACACTCATCTCCATCTTTAATTTACTCCATTGTGCTTCTGTCATTGCAGGATCTTAGCTACCAAGCACTATATGTTCATTTCCTCAATACTTACTGTAAATTGCAAATTGAGGATGGTATTGGTTTTAACTCTGAATTGCCCTGTTTTTTGTGGGTTGAAGTCAAGCTCAACATTACTTGAGTTTATTGTGGTTTAATGAGGTACATGGTATTATACTTGGCTTATGGGATCCATTCCAGACAGATGCCAATTTGCAAAAAAAGTTGGTTTGGAAACCTGCTCTAGCTACAGTGATTTCTCTCTGTCAGCTCTGGAGAAGTGAGCTGGATAACGGTGAATTAGGAGCGGATCTTCATTTTTTAATTAAGTTAATAGAGTCTAATTGTTAAGGCCTGAGGTAATTTGTCACAGTACCCCCCACTTGGTCCAGCAAGTTAAGGGTGTTTCATTCTTGCGTAATATCATACCTTGTAAAAGTTTCATACTGGGCAATTTTAAGACCATATTTATGCTTTTGTATCAGTCATTTTGCAGCTTTTTTATTTAGCAAAGGATGAGCCAGTGAGATTTGAAATTGTATTTGCAGAGAAAAATCTGTCATGTTTAATGGAAAGTATCCAGGAGGTTAACACAATTGCCAATCTGAAATTAAATGCTACATAAAGGGAGTGATAGATTTTTGTGATGTCAGGTTTCCAAGAACTGGTTCATTCCATAGCATTCAAGTAATGCTTTAGCAGTTCTTTCTGACTCTTGTTTCACCTCAGCTACCTCCAGGATTTCAATTTTATAAACCTCTGTTTTAATCACTGCTGTAAAAACTCATTCTGAGTTTAAATTCAGTATTTCGTTAATGGGTCAAGAAATAATCTTCCCTCCCTCCCCTTTTTCCCAGCTTACCTCAGTATTTGAAATCCAATTTCTAAATCTTCTATTTCCAAGTTACAGGAATGAGAGAGAAAAGATAAGCAGATGAAGTTGATGAAAAATTGATTCCTAATTCAAATTCAGCACTTGTAGATATCTGTATAAACAAAATAAAGTGTGGGTAAAGATTTTTTTTCATAAGAGGCTATTGTCCTTCTACTGTCTTTTCATCTTCACCTGACTGCTTGCAGTGTAGCTAGGTCTCCTTCCCCCCTTCTGCTCCCCATTCCCAATCTCCTGTTCTAAGTCATCCCACACCATCCAGCAGTGGGCTTTGTGCCCTCATAAAAGTGACATAGTTTCTTAATTGGTAGTTCTGCTACTGCTTTAATTCCAGGGCAGAGAGACACCAAGTCATTGCATCTGTGGGACTCCCCATTTATGGAGCTCAGGTAGGGTTTGCTCTGTACATCTGGACAAATAAAACAGTGTTTCAGCGGTGCATTGGAAAAATCCACAATGTATGTTTCATCCTTCTGGGGAACTGAAAGGTTTTTAAAGAGTGTTGGCCTTACAACTCCATCTATCCCATGTTATGACAATGTAAGGATCATAGACGGGCATAAAGGTTCTCCTCTGCTCTCTGAGTACCCAGTACTGCTCTGTGGGCTGGGACTCTTTGAAAACACACATATATGTGTGCTGCTGGGCTGACTGAACTTCTAACTCAGCTTTGAATTTCCTTTCATCTTTTTGTTTAATGATCAATGGTTCTTAGTGTCTGAATAGAGAGTTCTCTTGTGGCTTTAATTATTTAAGGGTGGATGCCTTTGGGATTTTCCACTGATGCCTCCAATGGTAAAAGTCTCAGTAAGTGACATCCAAAAAGGTTAAAAACAACATCAGTTTGTAGAAAAGATGATTTTTCATGCATGTTTCCAAGGAGCAGGCTGCTTAGTTTAATTAAGTAATGTAAAAAACATCCCTACTAAGCAAGTCCCTATCGTTCAATTTTTCCAGCAGGAGACCAGAATTATGCATCTTATTGCTGAGGTCACTTCCATAATTACAACAACATACATTTTTTGTAATAGCTTTTCCTTTTTAATGGTTATTTAAATAGAAGTAATTAAATATGGTTATTTCATACCCATCTCCTGAGAGGAAACATAACAGCATGATGAAAATACTTAAGTGAATTGAAAGTAGTAAATTTCAATTAAAATGCATTTGACTTCCTAAATAATGTTGGCTGTTAATTGTTAAGACTCTCAAAGTGATAATGTGGAGATTCAGATGCCTGCTGTGCTATACAAAACTGGATTCCAAAATATTTCCATTTAATAAGCTATTGTAGAAAGTGTTACTGGGCTCAGAAATAGCAGCTGTATATCTCAGTGACAGGTAGTCCTGAAATATGGTATGTAAGGGAGAAATGTAACCCTGTGAAAATTGTATCCAGTTGTTTTTCTCTTCTGGATTTTGTTGGCCCCTTTTCTAATCCTGAAACTCTTCTGTCTGTGTCATAATCAATGAGTTGATTGACCTGTGTCACTGTGCTAATACATCAGACAAATGTCTTCTTTTGCTGGAACAGGACCCATACAGCTATAATGAAGATTAAGCTCAATGTAATGTGACCAGCCTCTAAAGGCTGGGAGTTTGCATTGGCACAGGCTGAACCTAAATGGTCAGAATTTCATGTTCTTCTCAACATACTAAAGTGTTTTTGACTTTCCAGACTGGATTGCATATGGTGTAGGCAGTGGCTACCTTATAAAGGTATCAGCGTGCCTTGTTTCTAGCCAAGCAGCAAAGGAAGCAAGAACTCTAGCATCTGAGTTTTTGGTACTTTTTCTTGTTTCCCAGTCAAAACTAGGAAAATAAGAGTCCACAAAAGAATGTTTAAAAAGACAAATGAAGTCCACAGACCTTCTTGAGTTCTGCTTTGATTTTTGGATGGCATTTGTGTTTTAGCCCATTCTTCTCTATCTTTTCTCACAATGACACCTCTGAACAGTTAGAAGAAACAAATTTGCTTCTCAAAACTCTTTCAAACTCTTACAGAGGAAAAATCAAACTAACAAGTGACATTTGAAAATTAGTCATTTCTCATTGCCTGTGTTATGCTGTGATGTTCTGATTCTCCTTTTCTTGTTTAACCGTGATATTAACAGAATTGAAATAAGCCGAATGAACTGCTTCTCCTATCAACAAATGTCCTAACCTAACTTGGTGATTTGGGCCTGCAAAAACTGTTTGTAGGATCATGTGTGTTTCTGCTATGAACATTATCACTTCTTTCTACCATATTTACCCCATGAAGAGCAGAGTAGTTTGAGTCTAATTGAACTTAAAAACCAGATACTTATAGGATTCATCCCAGCCGGTTTTCCATCACCTTGGTGTGAACTAGCTGTCTCAGCTTCCTCAGTAACTAATGGGGAAGGAGAGAGACATTTCCAGGGAGGTGCTATCCTATTTTAAGAAGAAAGTCTAAGATAGTTGGAATGAATACCCCCTGAACTCTGGATTTGCTTCTTCCTTTCTCTGTACAGAGCTTAAATAGTGGTTATGGGTGAAACACTTCATTTCAGCAGGCTCAGGTTCAGCAAATCTCACTCACTGTACTTTGGTATGATATAAATGTCTGGAATAGAAGGACAGGGCCCTGAAGGACCATCCTTTGCTAACCCTTTTGTTTTTCCTTCCTGAAATTAGAACAGAAAGTTCATTTTAAAATAATAACAACAATAAAGTTAATAAATATATGTGGAGAACTGAAATCTACCTCCTGTCCTGTTCCACAAATAATACTTCCTCTCCATGAGACATGAAGATATGAGGCTCCCCAGCAATGGATCTGTAACTCCCTTCCAGCTAATGTCTGTTCTGTCCTACTTTATTATTTCTGTGCTGATCTGTTCAGGACACAGAAACCCTGGCCGCAGTGCTACAAAGAGAGGCATACAACATTCTTCCTCAAGATTTGCCATCAGTAGGATGTCTAGTCAGTCTTTAAGTGATAAGAATGGCCTTTTCTTGGCTTTGTGAACCACAGGACAATCTAATTAAGAAGCAATGAGAAGGACAGTCATTAAGAGAGACCGAATTTATGGGAAAAGGTAGTTTCTTTTTGTTAGGCCAAAGAATATATTTGGAAAAAAAGAACCAGGAAATTGGACTAAGCACAGATCTGGGAGAATTTGGCTCTGAGTTTAACTTAACTCTTCTAATCAGTAAGAATATTTGAGCAATATTTGAGGGGGAAAAAATGATTAATAGCTGAGGAATACTAACAAAGAGATGATAAAGTCCTCAAACTGTGTAGGGCAGAGAGAGTAAGAGGAAGATAGTCACTGTTTGTGAGAGGTTACCAGGAGATGCAGTGCAGGAAAAACTGTAATGAGCCACAAAACAGCTGACTCTGTTGAGACCATGATTTTTAGTCTCCAGCAGAGTTATAAATTTCAGTTCCCAGGCTCACCTTTTGAAGGTTTTTTTTTTTGTTGGAATGGGACTCAGGAAGTGCTCAGGAAGTCCTCAGTGCAATGAGGGCCCTCTGCATATCTAGACAAACACAGATTTTCTGTGATTTATTTAGTTCAACATGAATAAACTCCTAAACTGTACACATATATATATACATAGTATAAAAGTCAGAGGGAAAGTTATTTTCCGTTTTTTTTGCTCTCTCAGCATAACCACTAGCACTGACAAACAAAACATGTTAAATTCTGTTCTTCCTTGTATTACTATTTTTCAGTGAAGTCAAAGCTGCAAAGGAAAAATAAATAGTTCAGATGATTTTGATTTTTGGCATGTTGAAACATATTTATAATCTTCAAAGAGATTTCAGTGATCATTGTATTTGAGTGCACTGCTAAGCCTGGTATTCATAATAACAAATAGGAAATAAAAAGGGAATTTTACATTTGCTAATTAAAAGTTGTCATGCTTTTAGATCTTGAGTGACTGACTCAAGACAGTTTTCTCTATTGCAGATGCAGAGGGAAGATTAATGTAAACTCCCTTTTAAAATTTTTAATCTTATCTATTGTGTTCACATTTTTACAGAAGTGAAAAAAATGCTTTTCTATCCATGACTTCAGATGTGCTGTAAAAGATATTCTTTCAAGATTGACAGTAGTAGATTATTATCAACCAAGCAGGGAGCTCCAAGGCGTTTGGGTGCATATTTTAGAAGGTTTGTAGACACCTTTCCCACAGATTAATTACAAAAATCCATCCTTAGTACTAATGGGAGATATCTTTATACACAGACTGTATACATATCTACATGCGTATGTGCATAGATATATAATAATATATTATAACGATCCTTTGATTAGCTTTATGCTGTAGCTGAAGTGAGGTGTTTGTATATTCCCCTGTCACGTGGTATTTGTTGGTCTAAGGTTTCTAAGGCCTATTCTCTGTTTAAATGGAGAATACGCTCTGGGTAAAACTCTCCCTAAAGCAAACACTCAGTTCTGTGTTACATCTCTGAACCTGCAGGATAACTCCATGTGGTTTCAACTTCAACCCTTTAACAACAAATTATTTATGTAACCTGCCAAAGCCACACAGGACAAGCAGCTGCACAAGAAACTGAAGCACATAAACCACAGTGAGAAGCATAAGGCTCCCATCACAAACTAGTTTTTCCCTTTCTGTATTTAGTCAACTAAGAGTGAATTATTCATTACAATCAGGTGACAGCTCCCTCAGTCTTGCCATTTCATCTGCAAGTTTGCTGAAAATTAAAGCTCAACGTGAAGCCTCCAGAGAATTATTTTGAGTTAATAACACCTGCAAAGAACAGAGATTTCACTGTGAGGTAAATTGCTGTGTGACTGTCCACACATCAGCAAAAGTTATAATTGGGAGAAACTGAATATTTTCTCTGTGTTTAAATGGTGAGGATTTTGTGGGGTGTCATTTTACATTAAGTAGTAGAGTTATAATTGAGAATGTTTCACAGCAACGGACTGTGTTTGTTTTAACAGCAAGATTTATTTTCTATGAGAAGATTTCTATTACTGTCAGCTGCTATTGCAGCTTTGTGCAATACACATTTAGAAACCTTTCTTAAGCAAAATTGTCAGAGACTGGACTTTAACTATGGATTTTTTTTCTTGCAATTTCTTGTGAATTTAGAAGTTGATTCTTTTGCCTCCCTAGCTGTGTCTCATAAATAGCAAGCTAAATTCTGATTTTAGTCTCACATCTGTAGCATATGTACACTCAGCAACTCCCTGGACAGCAGTGGAAACTACCCAACGTATACTTTTTTGTTTCTTCCTGATGTTTTAGAAATACTTTCATAACTAACATGAAAAATTCAGATAGAGCTCCTGAATCAGACCAGATATTAACATTATCATCTATCCAAAAAGGACAGAGAAAGAAAAAAGAGAGTAAAATAATCTTGTCCTATGTATGGTGCTGAATTTTTATATTTTGAGGCATTATTTTCTGCATTTTCAGTGAACCCTGTGTCAATTCAAAACTCATGTTTAGAGTGAGATTCAGGCGTATATCTGATGACAGTAACACAATCCAAGCAAGAAATGGATAAACCTAGTATCACTAAAGAAGGTCTACATGGACATTTGCAGAGAGACTTCTTTTTTTCCTGTGCTTTGAAATGAACCATCTCTGGTCCACAAGTCAGATAGCCTTGTTAGCAAGAAGCAGTGCAGTGTTCAGTAGGTTGACCAGAGATTTAATTGCTTGATTGAGGTACATTGCCATGCTAACATGGCTGGATGTGCTTTCTGGGTTGGAACTACTTGGACTCTGCCTGCTTATCCCTGGGCAAATGAGTATTGTGACTTGCAAACTTACGTGGTCTCGTTTAAATGACAAGGTACAACTTGTGCAGTCAGAAAGTGTTTGAGTCTTACATGCCAGCATGCACTTTGTTCTGGAGAACATACTTCTGAATTACCCACTGAATACTGCCACGAACCTTTTGGTATACTCCTCAGTCCTTTCTCATTTCTGCTTCTTTCAGAGAGAGCTCAAGTGCTTGGGATTATAGTCCAAGTTAGGTTGTGTTTTTTGTTTTATGTTTTTTTTCCTAATTACAACACAAAGAATCTGGTGAAAAACTAAGGGAAGATGAACATTTCTAGGAGAGGGACATGATTTCAGATATGTACTTCTAGTGCAATGGAACTTGTTTCACTGAATTCCTGTTATGTGCCTTTTACAGTTATTGTAATAAAATATCCCCACTGCCGAAGGCAAGCATGTAAGATATAGGGAACTCACAACTGCATAAGTGTGTTAGACACAGTAATATGTGGTGGCTGCTGGTGCTATACATAATAGCTGAGCAATATAGCTATTCTTATTGCAACACAGATCAGGGCTAATATAGCAGAGATTCATTTCCTGGAAGCATCATGGGATGTATTAAAGAATAATTTGCTGGGCAAGATGAGGCTTTTTAGGCTCAGGTAATTCTACTGCCTGGTCCAGAGGTCACTGAGAAGTGTAATGAAATAACAAATCACTACTGACTGACTAATACTCCTTTTCCACAACCCTTCAATTTATTTTTCTTTTTTACTTAGAAAAGGAACTGTAGGTAAGTTTGCCTCCAGGGCAGAACTGTCTGTGAAAGTCTTGCCATGGACTGGAGACCATGCCATGGGCTCCAGCTTCAAACTTATGATCTCTGTGTCATGGCTTGTGGATGGTCCTAGAATTTAACTCAGCCATTACAGAGATAGGTGAAGACCTGGTGTTTGGCTCAAGGCTCTAGGGAGGAGGAGAGGGAGCAGGTGCATTGTGGAAGCAAACCTCTGTGTGTCAACACCCCTGCGCTTGTCAGATGAATTTATCTGCTCCAGCTGCACTGCTCTAAGAATGGATCTTTCAGTACATATTTATCTGATGTATTATGTATCTGAAGTGTGCTAATGTGCTGTCAGTTTCTTTCAAAGACCTTTGTGGGATTGGGAGCATAATTGTTAGGATGATATAGTATCACCGTAGCATCCAACAGTATAAACCAAAGTACCAACTAACAGCATCTCATTGTGCTAGATGCTATATAATGGGAGTTAACCCCTTGACCAAGACAACAGTGGAAGAAGAGATGCCTCTCATTTTACAGAGAGGAAAGATGACGCACTAAGAGTGTTGAGAAAACCAGTGGCAGCTCAGAGGAGCAGAGGTGGCAATCTGAAAAAAGTGGTGTTCTTTGGGCTACAAGCCCATGTTTCCATACTGTCTATGTGATAGACAAACATATGTCTTTTCATAGCTGTTCTATTCAAAATGTGACATCCATGGAAAAAGCATCTCACAGAGGGATGAAAAATGCCCAGATTGAAAGAAAAGGATCCAAGCTATGCAAACCAGATTCATGAGTTAAAAAAGATGTTTTTCTGTCCCTGATCTGTCATACAGATGTGTGCCTGGATTTAGATGCTTCACTTTGAATTAGATTTGGAACTTCTCCACAGTTTATAGGAGTTTGTATACAGAAGTCACATTTATCTCTAACTTTGAAATACTGTTGGAAGTTAAATGTAAAAAGAGGAAAGAAGAAAAGGAAAAATCTGTTGCTTTTCTAGGTTGTCCTGGGGCCAAGAAGAATGAGTTCCTGACTAGTGTTTTGGATGCATTATCTACAGATATGGTGCATGCAGTTTCTGATCCATCGTTGTCTTCTAGCCGGTGGGTTTTAGATCCTCTTCATGTATCTTTAGATCCTCTTCATGTGTTCTGGTAGTGGTGAATGAAGGGTTAAGGGCTTTGAGAAGTAATTCTACTTCAGCCTTCACAAAGAGTAAATCTCCATGAATTGATCTGGGAGAGTTTACTTCAAAGTCACTACTGTGGACAATGTCCACTAAATAGACATGTATCTGATGGCTGAATTCTTATCAGCAGCACAGCTTAGAGTTTATCTGTAACTGCTGGTACAACTATGTGTCAGTCTTACTTTGTTTTCCTGTCAGACTTCTCTTGATGAATGTGTGCTACCTTCCAGATTCATATTTTGCCTAGTGTCTTCTAAAACAAAACAATGCTATCAACAGTCACAGCCAGAATTAAAAATAAGTAAGTGCTGTAAAACTTTGGAAGTCTGCAGGTCACTTACTTACCATCTGAAGAGGAGGTGGCATTTATTATTATAGCTTACTCTCTATTGAATGCATTTAGGTGTTTAATCTCTAAGAGTGTCCATTATGGGTTGTATTTAGAGTCTAGATATTTGCTTATGCTGATTGTTGGCCTGCTTCAGTTGGGTATGTTATGTGTTTGCATCAACAGAACTGTCCTTTTCACTTTTATTTCTCTCTTCACTTTTCTGTGCTTCAGGAAATAAAAGGGGAAGGCATTGTTTTCCGCGTATAGTGCAGACCTGAGTAGGGTTTCAGAGAGTTGGTTAAGATCAGATTCCAGCCCTTAGTGTAAAATAAGGGATACAGCTGGCCACAGTAAAAAAAAGATTCACTACAAGAAAGTAGTGTCCAAAAGCAAAGAGGTTCATCTAGCAAAGCACCTAGTGATCTAACTATTCATAAGTAATGGTATAAACAAACATATGTAATCACAACTAAGGCTTAACACTCGGTTTCTGTTTCAGGGTTTCAGAGCCTGATCCAAATCACACTCTGGAGGAGAGAGTAGTCCACTGGTATTTCAAACAACTTGATAAAAATTCCAGTGGTGACATTGGCAAGAAAGAAATCAAGCCATTTAAGAGATTCCTACGAAAGAAATCAAAACCCAAAAAATGCGTGAAGAAATTTGTGGAATACTGTGATGTGAACAATGATAAGTCCTTGTCAGTTCAAGAATTAATGGGCTGTCTGGGAGTAACAAAAGAAGAAGGTAAAGCAGAAACAAAGAAACGCCATAGTAAGAACCTTTTCTAACTATCTTTTCCACTAGATTCTTCAAAGCTGACAAAGTTGGTATTTGTATATGCTGGAAGTATACAAAATAAAAATGTACATCTGCCTGTAGCTTTTGGAGTTGTTGCTTAGGGTGGATGAGAGGAAAGCTGCTTCTGTATATACAACTCATCACTTCATGTTCCCAAAGAATCAAAAGCTTCCTGTGACTGATCATTAAATGCTCACTTGTTGGAGTTATGCTGCTGCATTACAGCAGGAAAACTAAGAGATATGATACCATTGACGGTTACCTGAAAGCCAATGCAGTGTTATTATAATAGCATGTCCTGAATGAATGGAAGTGTCACACCTGTACTCTTTGGATTCCTGCTGGGAAGGAAACACACTATTGCCCCTTCTATTAGCTTCTCTTTTCTCGAATGTGACTCAGAGATACAGTGACGAATGTGGTCATCTATCAGATAGATGGAACAACTGCTGGTACACAGCCACCTTTGGCCACAACACTGGTAGAAAGGGGAACAGCTGACTGAAGTGCATAATAGTCCCAGCAGTATTCGTTCGCGCAGTTTCTGAAAACAAAGAATTGAAAAGTCTTTGCAAACAACAGTAGATCCCCATCCTTTTTTACTGTAAGAAGTTGTAAAGCATGAATATAGGCAATTTTTTCTGATTGCTTGGGGCCCCAAAATGAAGCCATGAGAGTAAAAAAAGGTGTCGTAGTGAATGAAGAGCAAGCTAAGTGGGAAACGCAGTCAAAATAAAATGGCTTCCACATAATTGGTTGTATTCCAGTCTAGAAAGGGTATATTGCAGAAAGAAGGAACAGGCCTACAGTGCACTAGTAAAATAAATTGTCTATGGCTGTCTGAAATAGATTTCTTAAAACTAATGTATCAAACCCAGGATTGTTTCTTTGTTTTTTGGGGGGGAATTTAATAATAATCCCTTGTATTTTTCATTGATAAGGGGAAGGTGAAAACATGTATATGAAGGTGGCTAAGTGTTACCGTCTTTATGCTACAGATGGGGAAACTGAAACATAACACCTTCTTTTATTGTGGCTTAAAATGGAGGCCGTTATGCTTGCTTTATATATTAACATCCACTTCTGTACTGCGGCAGTCAGCACTCCTTGGCCTTACTGTAAATGAAATTTGGGTTCCAAGTCATTGGTGCAGGACATAAAGGAAGGCTGTAGCAAAACTCAAACCAAAACCCATTTTTTCTTGCCTATTTTCCTCTGCCCATTCCAGTGAAAAACAAAAGATCAGGTTTCTCCTCCTGTCCATAAACTGCCTCTTTCAGAGGAGAAAGTTATAAGATATATAAAATTATATAAAGATTACACAGAGAGCTAAAGTAAAAATTTAGGTAAAGTAAAAATTATATTCACCATAACTGGAGATTTTGACAGAGCTTCTCCAAAAAATGTACAAAATGAGAACACTCATTTTTGGAAGGAAAAAAAACCTCAAAATTTTTACATTGAAAAGCTAATAGTACTCAATTGGAAAAAAAAATCTTAACCAAATCATTTGGTTGCTTTTCAGTTTCTTAACAATACGTACTTCTTAAGACAAGAAAATAGAAATTGCTCTTGTTGGAATGTCAGCATTCTGTTTCATTTCTCTTGCCTTTATAATTAATAAAGTTCATATAAATAAACAAAAAAATCATTTTTTCATTCAGGACATTTTCTTACTGATAATCCTTTTACTTCCACAAAAGAAATCAATCACCACTTCACTGAAGTTAGAGATATACTTTCAGGAATAGGTGTGAACCCTTTCACCTCAGGTGTGAAAGCTGAGATACAAAGGTGACTCTGTATGGCTCTGTGTGGGTCCCAGATGTCTTATGAGAACCATTTGAAGCAACATAAAAGTCAGAGAACTGCAATATATATTTTCTCTGGGGAATGGTCATTTCTGCAAAATTTTTTCAAGGTCAAGTTTAGTTCAAACTTAAAAGCCAGACATAATCATATGCTTTTACAGCTTAAATGTGAACAATGTTTTTGAGTGGTAGTGCTAATGGTTTTGTGCAGTATTTGTAAGCAAAGTGAATGCTTCCAAGCAGTCTTTGCTTTTCTGTGCTTCTTTCCCGCCAGGGATATTAGGCTACATTTACTACTGAGGATTTAATAAGTTTGAAATGCTTGACGCTGATTGACTAGATGCAACCTGTCCTAAGCAAATGTCACATAATAGCTGGCAAGAAATTCTGTTATTCAGCTTTCAGATAACTGCGTGAAAGAAGCAGCATTTATAATGAGGAAAGAAAAAAAATGGATGTTTGAATTAAAGGTCTCAAATATTTTATCTCACTTATTGAAGCTGTGCATCCCTTTTCAGTGTGAGGGCTTCAATTCTTGAGGAAGCTACATGTAACTTGCAAACCATGTTCATATTTGCTTTTCCTTCTTTTAGCAGCCCCTAAAACCAATACCGAGAGCACTTCATCCAACAGGCAGGTGAGTACTGAGTAGAGCAAGATCTCCATTCCTGTCTTGCCCAGCTGAACATTTTGGTTTTTTAGCTGCTACCAATGCAGCTTGAAACTGTATTCATCTGCCATTCTGCAGACTCTCCAGGAAAATACAGAGTAGTATCATGGTAAGCAAAGCTTGACTGCATATCCTTCTCAGGAAAGTTAGATCAATCAACTACAGGTGCAGAATAAATGTGCATGAATGCAAAATGGATTAAACATGCATGTGGATGTTCCTAGTAAAGTGTAAAGTGACATCTAGGTTAGTGATACTTAGATCACTGTAATTGAGCCCTCATATGAGTCTTCTGCCTCCTGAATGACAGCATTCCCAAACCCTTTAATGTGGACTGCTTTATCATCATTTATGTTTTGCTTTAGTTGATTTCTGTTAACTTTCCTGTGAGTCATACTACAGACACAAACTTACACTGATCAAAATGACTTTTTGTGAAGAGCTATGCATTTTTTATGCCCTATGAAAATCTGTACATCTAAACCCCATTTAAGTATTGTATGGTGGTTTTAAACACCTTTAAAAATCTTAGTGTAGAGAAAAGAGCTGTCACTTTGAAATGCCTTTGCTGGCTGAGCTAAGTGATGCTGGAGAAGCTAGAGTTCACATCAGTCAGATGATGTATCTTATAACTAATATTGGTTTGGTCTGTTGAAGGATTGTAACAAATAAGAAGATGTCAAGTGCCCTGATAACATAATCCGTGATTGGTTTTCAATCAGTTTTCTGCAAAGACCTGATTTTGTTTTTCTGAATAACACCAGTTTGTGTCATTCATAGAGTTCTGGCAGTACCTTCAGAGCAAGGCACAAAACTGTAAAATTTTTTGAATCATGAAAAGGTAGACACTGAGAAGGAGAGATGCAAAGGGAAGCCCAGGAGATAGGTTAGAAAAGGGCTTCTTATTTGTATGTATCTATTTTTATAATCATTAATCTTAATGATTCACTTTTCTGGACAACATGGGCATAATGTCCTGTTACTTTTGCATAGATCTGAAGAAGGACTTGTGAGTTTGACAGTTATTTGAATGATTTAGTAAAAGCATTAACTTATAATTCTTGCTTCACTTTCATGTTAGAAGTAATTAAATGAGTAACAGATACAAAAGCATCAGGTAATGATGTTTTTTTAAAGGTATTGCTATGAATATGTTGAAAAACAGTTCAAGAACACTACAGCTGAGAAAATATGAGTTTGGCTAAAAATACGCAAAAGCCATAGTTGTGGTTAATTATCTGCTGTCTTCCTATCTATCAGAAAGCTAGATTAATTTGTTGAAAACTGAACCCTGGGTGAACCTCCCCACAAGGCAAGAGAAATCTTCCTCTCATTGTTGCTAGTCGATTTGTTACTTGCTTTATCTCTTGATTTGTTTGATGTTAGGTTCACACTTCCTAAGGCAAGCTCCACGCTGGCTGTGGGTTCTATCAGAGACCTCCTACATACCTTTGATGGAATATAAAATGTTCTCACAGCTAGAGGGATGTGATAAGTTTGTGTTTATTTAAACAAATGTTTGTGGTCTTAACTTTTCAAGTTCCCCCCCACAAATCACTTCTACTTTAACCAAGGCAGCCTGAAAACAATTACCCTGTTGGAACTCAAAAACATTCAAAATGGGTTATTTTAATTATATAATAGCAATTACTGGCATACGTGCATTGCACTTGAAGCATGACATGCCCTCTTACCCCTTTCTTGTAATCCAGTCGTGACTTGCAGAATCTGTAATAAAAGTATCCTAGAGAGTCTATTTTCTTAATTTTATCCAATACTTTTGCTGACTCAGCACCAATTATTTTAAAAGCTGTTGCTGACAAATGATAGCTTTGAATTAAGGCTGGCTCAGCAGACCATCTGTTGGCAGTTTCATACTATAACAATACAAGGTTGCAAATGCAGAAGGTGGTTTTCATCACAAAAGCTTTTGCTTGAAAGGAAGTTATTAAAAAGGAACTGGGCTGGGTAGGAGCTGCTTAAAGAAAACCACTCACCTAAGGAAGAGTGACTAGATCAGCACCACTCAGGAGACGGGTACTTGGAAGCACTGCCCCCATTTTTACTAGGTTATTACTGTAGTCCAGTTATTTATACAATTGTAAAACGTGTGCTTATGCATGTATTCATGAATATTTTTTACATATTTATATTAATATTTACAGTATTTTTTTACAAACACATAGATTTACTGAAAGAAAGCAAATATAGATACATCTACTAATATACCAATTGAGGCTCAGCTGCGATCATTCTAACTGAGGTCAAATATGTCACAGATCTGACAGAACTGGGGTAATGGCCAGGGATATTTCTCTTATTCAGCTCCACCCTGTCCAGCAAACATACACATAAAAGCACACACACAATATCAGTGAAACCCAGAGGGTGTTTTTCAGGCTATCAGAAAGTTTACAAGGGAATTACAGATTGTTCATAAAGCTTTGGCCACCAGCCCACTCCTTATGCATCACATACCATAGAAAGGTATACTGCACTAGGGACGTACCCAGGCAGTTGCTAAAACTGTGTGTTTAGCAGGTATAGATTTAAAGAGGCCATATGTAAGAGATGGTAAAGATGTTGCTGTTCCCCTTGTTCATGGATGCTGTGAAAGACTACATGTCAGGAATTGTTTTATTTCCCCTATATATTTGTGCAGAACTCTTGTTTTGATAGTGGCATCTGGACACTGCTGAAATAAAGAGAGATAACTGTTTATACTTGATTACTTGAAAACATCAGTCATAATGCAATTTTTTTCCAACTGTCTGTCTCTTTCAGCAAGTTTCTAAGAAGCAAGGGTGAACAACTTATTGATCCAAGGCAGATCTCTTTGACGTGGGAGATTTCCTCACCAAAAGGCAATAAAAACAACTGTAGTATTTGCACTTTGTACTTTAAAATGTAAATTCACTTTGTAGAAATGAAATATTTAAACAGACTTTTTTTAATCTGTGAAAATGTAATGGCTAGTTTTGAAAAATTATCACATACAATGTATGTGCCTTCTTCTGTTGTCTGAAATATGTAAAACGTGTTGGAGATGTACAAGTTTGCATTTAAGCCTTTTTTAAACCTTGTTTAAAAACATTAGCATAGAAACCTGATTCTATGTATTTTGGTTTCAGTAGTATGCCTTGTTTTTTAACCAATACTGTCATTTAAGTAGAGTTATGCTGAAAGGTCTACAGTATTCTCAGTTTTGTCCAAGCAGTGTTGGATATTTCAGGTTTCCAGGACCAAGGGAAGCGTGGAATTGCTGTTGACTTTTTTTTTGCAGTTTCTAAGTGAACAGGTTTTTTACTGGTGGCAATATTTTATTTCATTTTGGTTTTATTATTATGCTTTCCAAAGATCAGGCAATGAGAATGCAACCACTAATGGATTCAGACCAGTTATACTACAGTTAAGACTCTTGTAGAAAAATGTACCCTTTTATCCATTTTTGAGGTGCCTTCCATTATAAGTTTTGATAGGATTTTTTACCCTGTTTTTCTTTGAGTTATTAATGCAGCAAACCGAGAAGGAGTAAGGTGGATTGTAATGTCACTTCAGTCTGGCTCAACCTAAGCCTAACAGCATGCTTCTACAGTCAGTGCAAAGCAGGAGAAGAGTCTGTGTGGGTCAGGATTGTAAATCTAACTATAAAGAGACAGGGAAGGCTAAACAGATTTGTCAGCCTTTTCTTCCCCCACACCTGGCTGCCCCCATCAACTCTTCGAGTTGCCTCGAGGTCCACTAAAAGGTAAAAGTATCCCTGAACAAATTATGAACAGTTGCCATGAGGAGGGGCTACTGACATCGCCCCTGCCTGAGGCGTTTTTCTTGCCTTCTGGAAGAAGTGCTCACAAGTTTTCATACCTTCCCTGTCATTTCTCCCTTATTCCCCCAACACTTTTTTTTGTGTGCATGAGGGGAAAAAGAACTTGCGGATATGAATTTAGAGCAGGGGACTTAAGTAAAAGGGTTCAGCCCTTGAACAACCATGAGTTACAAGCAGCTGGATTGATCGATGCAGTGGTAGATGGATTGCTGGCATCTAAGAACTGACATGAAAAGGCAGGAATGTTGCAACAAGCAGTGATTTCATTCTAGTTTGCTTAAATAATGTGTGGGATTGGACATGTGACTAGCTAATCATATTAGCACCCTGGCTCGAGCTTGTAGCTGGAAAAGCTTTATTGCAAATGGAAATGTTTTATTTCAGTTCTACATAGGGATATATGCTGAAGTGATAGCAAACACTGTATGCAATGGAATTGTATCCTAGAAAGTGAGTACTCTAAGCTTTGACAGCAGGAGAAACCAAGATGCAACTGTATGTTATCTTGTATTTTTGTTTTACAATGTATTTGTTATTCTTTTATAATGCTAAACTTTGAATTTAATCTTCTTTATAGATTAAAGTCCAGTATACTATCAAACTTTTCTGGTGTTTTTTTTTTTTTCCTGCGATACAAATAGGCATCTTTAGATGCAGGTGCACACTGTGGTGAAGTACATCATCTTTAACATTTTTCAACATTTTTTTCTTTAGTTCTTTTCCATCAGTGAAACACTATTACAATCTTTATGAAGCTGCCATCACTTTGATACCTAAGCACTTTGTGAAGCAGGCAAGCAATAAGCTACACAAGCAACTATAAATATGAGGATGATGGTAATAACTTTACGAGCAACCTCATGACCTCACATTGTGTCTTATCTCCCTTTCTTCCCTTACCCCCCTCCATTGTCTTGTCTCCTAAGTTAATTCATGCCTTATTTACACCATAAGTTTCCCAAGATAGCAATTTTGAGACCAGATGCTTTGTTATTACTATCTTCATATAGCTTCAGCTTGGCCTCTTGCTTTTTCTCAGTAAAGTACAATGATGTGGCACAGGTGTGCATTGCACCTTTTGCCCTCAGTGTGATTGCAAGCTGCTAGGCAACCTTCAGCCACACTGGAATCAATAAGGGAAGAAGGGCACTCGCAGTCCCTCAGGAATACTCAGCATCTTGCTAGGTGGGGCCCACTGTGGTTAATAGCAGCATTTTGTAAGGAGCATCTAACTTCATCACTGTGGCCTTCAGAGACAATATAAATGTATGCTCTCAAATATTTTGTGAAGCTGTCCATGATGTGAAATGGCAGCTGTTTTTAAACATGGAGGGGGGACAACTTTTGACTGGCTATGTGATTTGGTTAAGAGTAGCCTTAAGAGCTTCAAATCACAAATAAATGCTATGGCCATTCTCCAAAGACTCTTACAGCATGGAGTCATTAAAAAAAATGACTGAAACATAAGGTATTTCATCTTTGTACATATTTCTGTACCATCACATCTATGGTTCTTCTGGTTTCCAGCCATTACACCACTCTACTATAAGCAGTACCTATTTCTCATAGTTCTAATTAGAAATGAGTCAGAACCCATACCTGGAACACACCTGAATGCTTGCCAAATTCACATTTGGCTTGTATATCTCCTGCATGTCTATAGGATAGTGAGATTCAAATAAATCTTTGCCCTTCTAGTTGTAACCAAGCATGTCCTTGATCCCAAAAAGGAATCCATGTGGATAGGCTCTTAGGCTCACACCAGAGAACCAGTGTTTATTTAGTTCCATGGTAATGAATTAGTTCTAGTTTTTATCCTATTCCATGTGCAACAGTTTCGATGTAATTTTAATTCCATTCTTACTGAAAGGACAACTTATGTTCTGGTTCTCATTGACCAATATATCTTCTACTTCCAGCTATTGCTGAACAGATTTGTTTAGAACTTTTATAAAAGTTGTAAGTCAAAGACTATTAACTTTTAGAAATGTGTATGTGTTCAATGATTTGTACAGTCTGTTGCAATGTCCATTAGTCAACAAGCCACATGGTGAGAAATATTCTGTTTTGTCAACGTTTGGGATAACTTTCTCATCCTGTTCCCAGTCCTATAATTAGGCCAACCTCATAGTGCCAGTTTTACCAAAATCACTTCATTCTCATTCTTGTCCCAATCTAACAAAAGACCTAGCTTTCGGATTCTCATTTTGCAGACTGAAACTTAAACTAAAATCTTTTCTGCATATAAGTCAGGAGTTACACTTTGCACTGCTCTCATTTGGACTGGGGTTTTGCCCTCCATATGTGCTATAAGCCGAAGGAGAAAGCAAGCATTCCTAGAAAGCTGGAAAGTGAAAGAAAAATATAGACTACAACATTATAGACCTTTAAATGTGTCCAGGATTTGGTAGATTTAGCTAATGTTTTCCTTGTACAGTAGTAATAAAAGATGAATTAATAGAGGTTAAGAGATCTTCCCTGGCAAAGATAATTTGGCTGTCCTTTTTAAATATTTACACTAGTGTATTATATAACTAGGTTTTGTATTAGGAACTAGTGTGAAAGAGTCTTTAATGTAGAAAGTGAAAGGTTTATTACTTTTGTTTTCTTTAGCATGGCAAATTGATGTCATTTTGAAGCAATTACATTGACATTAAATAGCAACCAATTAAGTTTATTGATGTCTGAAACATTGCAACGATTATAGTAAATTACTGATACAAACTGTACTCTTTGTCCCATTTAATTGTTTCAGTTCAAGTTTTATAAGTGAAAATATGCCCTTTGTTGTTAAAAAGCATAAATATTGCATGGTATTTTTTTCTTTAAACGAAAGCTTATGTGGAAAGTATTCAGAACAACATACTTCTCTAGAACAGCAAATGGTGGGAAGGGAGTGAAGCAGTCTTCTGTTTTTCATCTAGGTCAGCAATAGAAGTATCTGCAGTATTATCATCTTTTCTAGGTCCACATTCCCTATTTTGTTATATGTTTTTTCCTCTGACTAATGTCACTGCTGAAATACAAAGTGTATTGGGAGGCAAGACAGTGATATGAGAATCAATTATGTGCATGTGAAAAATTTTTTCTGTAAAATAAAGTCATCTGAGGCATCCTTTCACTAGATACTCTCTTTACTCTTGACATTAATTCAGTGAATAGGATTGTTTACTTCTCATCAAATACAGAATGCTTCTTTGCACTGATATAGAATCCATTCCTGGCTGAACAGATACCTGATGAAGAAATGTCAGAAAAGTCAGATACCTGACTCCTTACAAGTTTAGCATAGTCTATGAGGTAAATCTGTTGTTTATAAATGTCTGCAAAGCCCATCCAGTACATAAAGAACATCTCTGGGATTGCCTGTATCTGTTCTAAGTAGCCAGTCAGAAAAAAAAATGCTGAATGATGTTTCCATTGAGAGATACTGTTTTCACTAAACCACGACTGACAGTTTTCATGTGATTGAAGCATTCTATGAAATTTTGCTTTAAAAAATATGCTGTCAGTTCAATGTTTATTTTTATGTTGAAATTTCCTTTCCTTTACCTAAAAAGCATGAAGTGTCAACACTGAAAAGGGGCATTTTGACACCGGTTTTATCACAAATTTAGATATAAAAAGTATAGACATTCTTGCTTTTCACGCCAACTTGAGCTTTTTTAATCATTTTTTTTGAAAGAAGTCTGATTTCCAAGCATTTGTAATTCTTCAGCTGAGTCTCATTTTGCAAGCTCTGGACACCTTCCTACCTGTGTATCAGGCAAAGAAATTCTATATTTTAATTTAACAGGATGGAGCCTGATGAACTGATGAATTTACCACTGTAACATGAAGATCATGAAGAAAAATGCAATATGGGCAAGCATATTTATACTAGTTTGTATCTACACAGCACAGTTAAAGCAGCAAAGCCATAGCAGCATGAACAGTGACCTGCAGACATATATAGCATACCTTGCAGGCTTGCACAAATGCATCTGCTGTGGGATTGAATGAAATCCTTCTAAAACCTGAAACAGCATCCTAACATATCTCTATTTTCTACCAGACATTTTACTCAAAGACTGATGCATACCAAACCCTACTTTGACCACGACCGGAGAAGCAGTCCTAGCTCCATCAGCGCAGAGCTCCCAGTAGCCTTCCTCAACCAACAGCTTGGTTTCAGCTTTCTGAGACCTCAGGTTGGCCCATCACTGGGACCAAGATCCAAAACAACACACAAAAAAACACATTGGCAGATATTGTAAATAACAGGATATTACTCCATAGCTCAGATTTTTTACCTTTGTGAGCTGTGACTCACTGCAGAAAAAATGGCTGAGTACTGCAGCCGTATATCATCAATGACAAACCCTAACTTCTTGCTTCCTGATCCATCAAATCCATACTCAACAGCAACATATCACTATGCTTCAGCAGTGTGAGAGTTTATGCAAGTCTCAGTTACGGGGCATTTGAGAAATACTGTGTCCTCCTTCGACAAATTCATGTGCTCAGTGAACTCCCATCTAACAATTCCTCTTTCTTCACAGCACCATATGACCGACCAGCATCTGTACACATAGGTCTTTAATGTTCTGCAGATGGGAGGCGTGCTTCTCTCAGTCTATGGTATTTTTCCTTGTGTCGAACAGTAAGGTTTGAGAGAGGGAACTTGTTCTCTAGCCCTTCTCTCTCTGCTCTCCCAGGAGCTTGAATTGCACTGTTGCTGCTTTAAATAGGTTTTAAAAAGTATTTTGCAAGACAAAATATATGAAGGATTAGGCAATGAAGTGAAAGGCAAAGAAAGAACATGAAGTTAAAAAAAAACTAATGTAAGAGAAAGAGAAGAAAAAGTGAAGCAGAGGCACAAAGAGGAGAGGAATGCAGAGTGGAAGGAGGGAGAAACCAAAAAGGGGACTGAAAAGGAAGGCCAGAGTTGGCATTAAACTGCCAGTAAGACGTAGACATGAAGACAAAAAGTCTGAGGGATCTAGGAGGGAAAAGGAATGGAGGGAATACAGGTGAAAAGGAAACACAAAATTTCCTCTTCCTGGACAATGGCATTACTCTCAGAGGCAGCACATCTACTTTCTGATCTGTACAAAAGGTCCAGCCTGCCTTCGCATGATTTCCCTGTCCATACGTAAGGTCTGAATTTGGCCCCCTGCATCCCAGTAGCTCGAGTGTTTTGTTTCAAGAGACATTTGCTTTCCTGGCCAATCCCAAGGCTTTCTTTAGATCCAGGAAGTCTAAGCAACATTTAATGAAAATATGAAAGCAGAAACCAGCATATTTCTAAATTAAGAGCAGATTTGAACAGGATGAGGAAATCAGAACCACAACAAAGATAAATTTCTTTTTGTATTTCTGATTCAGTAAAGATGCAAGCAAAGTGTAATTAGATTTTTTTTTAATTTTTTTTTTCATTCAGTCTACCAACAGATCCTCTCCAAGCTTGGCTGATACCCTACAGTTTAACATTTTCTTTAATCAACACATTGATGGCATAGGATTACAAGAGAGTGCTGGTTTTTCATTGTCTTTTTTTTTGTGGTTGCCTTTATGTTCACTCTTGGGGTGGCTGAAAACTAATGATTTAAATTCTTCTCAAAATCTTTAACCTTTAATCTGGAGGTTTGTGTGTGAGAGAGAGAAAGAAAGAGAAACAGAGTACAAGAAATATTTTCAAAGAAACCTTTGAACCTATGGAAAATATCACAGGTTCAGGCTGGAACTATTTTCAAGGTACCAAATATTCTGATGACTTGATGGCAAGCAGTTTGACTTCATTGTCTTTGAATATTCATCAGGAAAAATGACCAGGAAAATAGCTAATGACAGGAAATTCCTCACACTCCAGATTTTCAGTGGTCCAGTGGAAAAAGTGAAGGAGCAAGTCCATAACATGCTGTCCTAAAGCAAATAGCAAACAGACCTAGGCTGGGACCACTGCATGAGGAGAGGCCAGGAGCCCTCCCCTGGGCACACTGGGAGAGAGGAAGAGAGCCAGCTACGTGCCCATGCACAGCTGGGGGGAGGATCGAGGAGAAGGAGGAGGCAAAGAGGAAGGTGCTGACCCTGAGGGCGCCCAGCCAACTTGGCTTGGGACCAGGGCCTGCTGCACTGCTTAAAGCCCAGAGACTTCTGACTCTCCCAAGTTACATCCTTGTGGTATGCAGCATATCCAGTCCACACTGGGGTTCTTAGGACAATTTCTGCCTGGAGCCAGGCAGCACAGCTATAAAATGTAAGAAAATGTCAACTGGCATAGATTTACTGGATGCCTGCAGTACACACAGGTGTGTGTGTGTGTGTGTGTGTGTGTGTGTGTGTGTGTGTGTGTGTGTGTGTGAAAAGGCTATTTTAAACTCCACAGCCTCTAATCACTTTTATCTCTCTAAAATAGAAAGATAGGACTATCTATCTCCTGAAATCTATGACATGTAATTTCCCAGGAATCAGCGTCCTCTTCACAGAGAGGAACAGGGATTGAGGCACCAGTGTGATCCAGGCCTACAGTCTTTTTGAAGAGACAGTCCAAACACCACAGCTGTTCAGTCAGAAGATTTGTGAAACACCTCTTTGGGCATTTTTTAGCCGGGAAATATGTTAACTTTCGTGGTACAACAGAAGTCTCACACCCTTTTCATTTCTTAATGAAGTCTGAAAAGATACTATAGTTGAGAGTCAGAAGGTCTGCATTTCTCTCACAATAGGGCTAAGGCTACAAAGGGAGTCTTCTGACAACAGAAAACACATAAAATCAGGCATTACTTTTAACTAGTAACTAAACACCTGAATGAATACTAGATCACAGAAACTCAATCATTGTATTTTCCCTTTTTCTTTTCTTTTAACTTTCAGCATCACTTTTGATGGATTTTGTTTAAGAAATTAGTCATTATGGCCTGAGCCATAGAAATGAAACAGTAACAACGCCTACTCAGTTTCGGAGATATTTCCACATATGTCTTGCTTTAGTTTGTATTGGTTTTCGAATGGAAAATATAGATCTTGTCGCAGGGGAGAAGCCAGTAGTGTATATGTATGCAGTCTCAGCTGACTGCAACTCTTAGTTTATCTTTTATTTTATTATTCTATTTTGTTTTTTTTTTTCTTCTGGGCTTGAAACAGTCTCTTTCACACCATGAAACACCACAGTTGTACCAATTGTCCTTTATATTATATAACATTGCCAATCTTCTTATGGATAATGGAAAACACAGATGAGAGGGACCTATCAGGTCATTTCATCCAGCCTCAGCATATTGGTGGCAGCAGTGCTTTACTCATGATATTTTCACATTTTATTCTTGATGCATTTAGGTGATAGTTAGCTTCCATCATTTTTCTATTAATCACTATTTTTTAATGAGAAACAACGAAAAACAAAACCAAAAAAAAATCCATCTATTTCAGGAAGAGCAAAATCACATTCTGCCAGTGAATCCATTCTATCACAAGGTTTATTAATGTTCATCATCTTTTACACACATTTCCATGAGCAAAATTCAATTGAAGCTGATGTACTATGTGGTTCGGTCATGCTGCAGGATTTCACAAAAGAGTTTCCCATTCGTCGAGTGTCTGCTATAAATATAAGGGAGTTGACTATTTTCATACTAATCTCCATGTGGTTGTAGTATATCACAAAACTATGAGATAATTGGATGTGGCTGACAGCCTTTGTTTTGAAGATAGCAAGGAGTGGAGTATAAATGATCCAGGTGGAAGTGCAAAGGCAAAGCTGCATGTGGAAACTTGTAAAATGCCTCCTTGTGCTATTCTTAAGCTTGCCTTATAGTGAACTTTCAACTCAGTTTCTTAAGAGCAACATTTAATAGATAGTGAAATATGTTACATTTGCTACAGGAAAATGTGTACAGATGTTTCTGCATATAAAGATAATGCCCTCTGTCTAATATCCTTTGTGAATTGCCTCCAATAAACACTCAGTACTGTGGTTAACAGCAAAACCTATGTTTATTCAGACAACCTCACACACAGGCAGATTTTCATTCTCACATAAAGATCTCTACCTTTCTTTAAAATGCTGTGCAGACCAGCTGTGCTCTGGTTACCCAGGAATGCTGAGACAACACTCGCGACCAGAGATGGGGACTCCACCGAGTGCTGGGTGGATTTACAGAATAAGCAAGATTTGAGAGCAGGACAGACGTATCACTTTATCGTGGTGTGTTCCTGTGAACGTCAACACAGAAATGCTCTCACAGGTAGTGAGCTTGGGTGCTCTTAAAGACAAGTGCTCCCTGGAAGCAAGGCAACGGTGCGAGGGGCACAGGCTGCAAGCTAACCTGCTTGTTAGCATGTTCCCCTTCCTCCTCAGCCTGCAGTGCAACAAGGATGTTACTCCGTGGTACTCTATGTGGAGGATGCATACTCCTGATACTTTGCCTTACAAACCTCGCACAAGGATGTTGGTAGATGGGCTAAATGCACATGTGAGTAGGTGCCAGGCTGCAGTGTAGCACTTGGGTCCATTTCAAAGAGGGGCTACAGTACTGTCACTTCAGAGCAAGGCTCTGCGGGCTAAGCACTGAGCTGGACTCCAGGTGAGCCCCAGCATGAATCATCCCCACAAACAGGCTCCAAGCAGCCTTTCCATCAGGTCTGATAGGTACAGGCATGAACAGATTGGACCTACTCTGTACTACAGAAGTGAGCAAGGACTGGCTGCCACAAACAGGGAGGAGAAATGGTTGGTTGCCAGCAGTAAGTTAGGGCAACCATTACTTCAGCTTTAATTCCCGCTAAGACCTCAGACTAGGGCATAGCTGGCCCCAGATACACAGGAATGTATCTGTGCTTACTGGCTGACTTTTCTGAGAAATGAGGAGTAGGTGAATCCAAGAGAGGGATTTGAAGAACAAGGCAATGCTGATTTTATGGACCAGATATATTTTTTAAGTTTAATTTTATTTTTTCTTATGGATGAAACGAGAATCAAAGCATCTGATTTGTAATCCAGACATCTGTACTGATGTAATGGTTTAGGCCATCATCAGAAGGAAAAAATGTTGATCCATTTTTCATTTTTGTGAAAGGTCAGCAAATTGTAAGTTTTACTTCAGGGGATCTTTAGAAAGTTGAGTCAGGAAAATGCAAAAGCTAAAATTTAAGGGACAACCAGCAGATTAGGCATTTCTAATAGTGGATAAAATGGGTCCTGCTGAATAGAGCCATAGAAGTTATATGCACTGCTTCTATTCCAGTTGAGTTTCACCATCCTTATACAAGTCTTGTGAGAACCTGTTTCCAGTAACAGAACAAGGTTGGCAGCCCAGGCTGTACACACATCTGTGTTTCCAGGAACATAGCAAATCTACAATTTGCATCACAAAGCTGGGTTACATGTGTTCTAGAAAGCCATAGGCACTGATTCTGAAGAGAAATTATGAATGTGGGTTGATTTATAATGGTTTTCAGCTTTAATTTAGTTATTTAGTCTGAAAACAGATTCCATACTGAAATCCTCAGCTAAAGTAGAAAGATTAAAGGCTTGCCAAAAACCTTTTTGACTGGAGGAGAGTTGGGTTAAATTTTGTGGTGAACAGTAAACTCACTCCCCAAGAAAACATTTTTGGGGGTAGGAGCAGCATAGCTATGCACAAGTTCTGGTCAGGTTTGACAAAGAATGTTTGCCTCCAGAAGAAAGAAAAAAATCATTTCCAGAAAATCAAAATCAAAGATCACAAAATTATGTTTCAGTGGACTTGAAGCAAGTTTTGTTTGTTTGTCTGCTTGACTACCAAGCCAGATAACTCACAAGTGAGATTCATTTGGAGTGAATGTTCAGTTGTATTTTCCTCTTGCGGTCTGGGTGTGACTAAAATATAGGATGTACAGCAGCAAGTTCTAGGTAACTTTTCAGGTCATGAACTGGGATAAACCCTGAAATGTTATGCAAAACTCTAGAAATTATTGCAAAGGGAATTATGAGTGTAAGTAACACAGATGGAAAGAGCTAAATGAAGCAGAGACATTGCTGTGAAGATGCATTTTCTTTTGTGGTTTAAAAGTTGTAACTGCCAATTCTATCACTTTGGGCAATGGACCTTCACCCTTAGTGCTCACCTATTGTCCTCCTCACCTCAGATTATAAACTACATTTCCAAACATCCAGCAACCACAGGCTACTCTGGCCACTATATGGGGGACATAGTGTAGCGAAGTCCAACCCTTCACTTCAAAGGCATTTCAGTTCATTTAGTGGATTTCCTAAAGAGGGGATTCCCTAGGCTGGAGTCTAACTTCCCTGTGCTGGCAGGTGTGAAGACATGTTATACTCCCGTGATTTTATCATAAGTGGTTCGATATACCTCACCAGCTTTGTAACTCAAATATGGATTGAGACGTACCATTTCTCATGGAAAAAGAGTGAACAAAATGTAATTTCATTGTAAGGTTCTTAGGGAAAATGTTATTTTTTGATAACTTTTTATGCAGGTATTTTTGAAATTTCTTCATTATATTTATTTCTCTGCTCTTTGTCTTAGCTTGTCTGCTCTCTCAGAAATAGCTGCCCTGTTGCTTTGCTAGTGTATGAAAAAGGCAACAGCCTCTTAAATTAGTAGTTTCTAATCCTTTTCAGTTTGTAAATCTGTAATTTTTTTCAAAGGAGGTGCTTTCTCCAGTGGCGTCAATATAACCTGCTGACAGCATATCTTTCTTAGCTGTTTTTCATGGACTCCTCAGAAGTAGTTTGTGGACCACGAGCAGTCACAATTCACAGTTTCAAACTACTGCTGTAGGCTGGCGGTATGGATGATACAACTGATAATTTCACTACGGCTCAGTTCCATCTGTTAGTGCTCATTTTTGCACTTTGAAAATGAATTTGTTCTGCTGTGAGCTCTGCTGGAAGGTCTGGTTTCTCCTGTTTGCAAATTATCTGATGCTGCAGTCTGGTAAATTTGTCATTTTGTGTTTTTGCGTCTGTAGTAGTGCTGCTGATTGCCTAGATTACAATCTGTTTGGATGTCATTTTGAATCTAGTTCTGGTCACATATAACAAAATGAGGAATTAGTCAGAGCTCTAGAGAACAACCACTTCATCAAATAACATCACTGTGGATCCCCAACATGGAGATGTGTACAGAAAATATCATGAAGTTCCTCTGTGTTACTTCAGATTTGCTGAAAGCTGGTCACAGCCAAATGCTTAGGTAGTAACTACATAAGCAGGATGTGGGGAAGTCTTTCCATATGCTGCAGTGGGGACAGAATTTCACTTCTTAAATCAAGGTTGGTGTTTCCCCCAAAGATATTCACTGGTTCAGCCAGGATGGTGGGCCAGGAGCAGTTGTGGTTGAGTGAGGGCCTATGTGGCAGGAATGAAACTATCAGATTACATGGTTCTTCTTGGCTTTCACAGACTGTGAATTTCAAAAGAGACATGCATAATATAGGAGAGGAAGGGGGAAAATGCCTTTAGTGGCACTAGTTTAAAATTAATCCTTCAATATATATTTTAATTAGAGATAAGCTTAGCTGGCAGGATTTGGATCTGCCAAGCTTTACTGGTGTTTGTTTTTCAGATGTTTAGTTCTGGATATGCTACTTTAAATTTCATATCTGTTTCATCCTCTTCTTTAAACTGATGGAAGATTAAAAATCTGCACAGGGTTGTACCATTCAGTTGTTGGTCCAAAATCACTGTTTCTCCTGTCAGCAAAAAAACAGCCAAAGTGGGGAAAACAAATATTAGCCATGCTTGTTTTGACTGATACTGTGCATTTTATTTTATCTGCCCTTGTGCAATGGGATGTAACACATGTTGGGAGGAAAGCTTTGACTTCCTTTGACCCAAAGACCCACACAGATGATGTTGGCCAAAGAAAGTCCTGTTGTGCACTGTCCCTAAACAGGCAAAGTTGCCCTGGACCCTGTTGGGAGCTACCCATTACTACAACTTGGCAAACCACACAGAAATTTACTGAAGTGCTTGCTAAGTGAGATGCTCTGGGGAGGGCCTGAAGATTTAAACTATGAGGTCCTATGGCTGGACTCACCCATATGTGGCCAGCTGGGAGTCTCTCCCAGTATCCCACATTAACTTGTTTATGAATTTCCCAGGAATGCTAAGAGGTCCTGATGGAGAAGTTGAAACAAGTTTCATGAAGCTAATTATGCAAATATGGTTAGACACAGAACCAGGTAAATACTGGGAGGAAAATCATTAAGCAAAAATGAGCATTTCCATGAGCAGTGGAACAAATAGGGCCAGCTTGACATCTGTGACTGGATTCCTTTGTATAAGATCTGGCTAATGCTTCTCTTTCCAAACAGAAGCTTTGTTTTTTTAATGTGTGCTGAACTTTTCTGTCCTTGCAGAATCTATTTTCTCCAGTTGTCTGCCCACTTTTAAGAGACTTGTAGATGCAATATCTTAAAGATCTTCACTTCTTTGACAGATAGTCCTGAAACTGGCCAAGGAGTTAAAAATTTATTAGGGATACACATAAACACATCTCACTTCCTTAGGAGACCTGGCTAACAGTTCGTATGAAGGAACTAAGATTTTCGAACTCAGACACTTGAAACAAACTATCCAAAAGACATGCTCTGATGATCAGGTTTTCTAAGCATTTCTTCCAAAAGCAGGACTGAGTACCCTTAAATCAGGTCTCTTACTCCAGTGCCTAGCCACACAAATAGGAATTCGTTATCCCAAAGCCTCACCAGAATCCACTGATCAATTTTATAGCAGCGTATCAAAGCTCAGCTAGCCAGGGAGTGCTGATAATAGCATCTTTCAAAGCTTTCCTCCAGATGAAGCATCTGTCCCCTCACTGCTATCCCAGTGTCTGTAAAACGCACTATCACCAGGATAGATAAGGAATTCACAAAGGAATTTTATTGCCTAAAATGAAACCAGAAGTCTGCTGTGTTTTAGATTATTGTTTCATTTATCAGTATTAAGCATAATTTCCCAAACAGGACTATTAAAAGAGAGCTGGCTTGGGCATCTTATGCTAGTTTACAGTCATTAGTGCTATGGGGGAACAGTAACACAGCAATTTTTCAGAATTGAGTCTTCATTCAGGCTGCTTAGGATCTTGTTATTTCAAATGATCAGAATTGCAGAGATGTTTATAATGATTATTTAGCAACTCTGGAAAAAATATGTTGTTTTAAAGAAAAATTTTCTTACTGGTCATTGCCTAGGAGCAATCACACTCTGATCAAGTCATTACATATTTTTTCTTATCAATATTAGAATGTAGTGTTTTAAGTTTTTGCTGAAAAAGAAAGAACAAACAGTTTCGCCTCTGTTCTTCTGTTTCCTTTCCCTGTCACCTCACACATGATCATCAGCTTAGGTTAGTAAAACATTCCTTCTGGCTTTGTTTAATGCAGAATTTGACAACTTATTGCACAGTTCTTTTGGAGCCTTCAGATTTTTTTTTTTTTTTTTACCCTTGAAAACAGAAACTGTCACTAGTATGTGTTTCTTCAGTGTTAGGACTCCAAGGATGGGTGCCTTGTAGATACCTGTTTTCCAGTTTTATCACCTGAAGAAGCATCCTTATAGCCAACTGATGGAATATCCCACTCTCTTCTTAAATCCACATCTTTTCACAGTACCTCCCATGGCATCAGTGGTGCCCTGGCACAGGGTTTTTTCTTGTTAGGGGATTTAGTCACCACAGCAGCATTATGTTGTTACTGTCATATTGTAAAGAACTATACAAGGAACACTAGATACCTAACTTTCTGAGCCTTCACATAGCGTAGTCTTTCATTCACACCTAGAAAGTTATGCTGTGTTATGCTCAGGAGAATCACATTGATCCTCTCTCTGAAACATAAGGATTTCAGGACTGATGGGAGACATATGGACCGCTTAGATCCTATGAAAATCCATAAGGGTTTGTTTTGGTTTGCAGACTAAGCACCTTAACCTCTGCTCAGTAGAGAAAATGAATTGTCACTGGTTTCAGTGGGAGTGAGACCTAACCTCAAATCCTGCCTGTGTTAATTGTGAAATAAACTCATCAGGGAGCAGGCTGGACGTGGTGTTTTTGTGCATCAGCCATCGCACCTCTCAAGCGGTTTATTTCCATGTGCGCTTTTGTTGTGTTCCCCTGTAAACACTTCTTCTAGGTGACGATTTTTTCTCACATCTTCTTAGGCTATTGGAAATGACTGTCCTCCTACCATTCCACAGATCTGGAGGGGAAAAAAAAAAAAATCAATGTGCATGTAAACTATAACAGTTTTCCAGAATATCAGTGCCATGATTATTTTCCCTAATAGCTGAAAAGATGTTAGTCAAACCAGAGCCTGAAGATAATTCACTCAACTAAGTTATAACAAACATTCATCCAACTCTACTATAGTTTTAATTAAAGGTACTGAGGCAGTGGTGTAAGGAACTTTTTTCATGTGAAATGATTCATGGTCTTCCACCCACAGGAAGGCAGTAGAACTCAACAGTTCAGCTAAACTTTTCAGTTACTAGCCTCCTATTGGGCTAGCTTTGCTTTACTTTCATTTGGAGTACCTGTATCTAATATAACTTGTGAAGAAAGGACCTCAACCCTTCATGACTACAGAGAACAAAGCTGACAGGTTTAAGAGTATGAGAAAGACAGCAAACTTGACCCAGAAGAGCAGGAGAACCATGTATAATTCATAGTGAAACATCTTTGTCTACATTAGGCGGGTCTGGTCACATCTAAAATAAAATTTGGTGGCATGGCTCATCATCTGTCCATACGGAAGGGGTAGATCTGTTTACGTTACACACACAAGGTGCTGTTCTTTCGGTTTCATAATATATGGAGCCAAGTGAACTGAAGGTCTCTGCGTTGGTCTGCTCAGCAGACCAAATTCAGACATGACATTAACTGGCACAACTTCAATGGAGTCTGCCAAAAGGTGCGTCCACCTCACTCCTGAATTTGGCTCAGTCTTAATGCTGGTGAATATATCTAAGCCTAGTGTCTTTAATTTAATGCACTTCCAAAGCAAGTTTAATACATGCCATTCTGCAACAGTAGTCAGAAAGTCTCAATGCATTTTACAACAAATTAAGCCCTGCAGCACCTCAACAGAATTCAGTGAATAGAATATCTATATTATGTACAGCAGCAAAGAATAAACAGGCATGGAATTTACTCAAAGGGTAAGTCTAACAGTGTGGCATGGAAGCCTGGCTTTCTTTTGCCCACTTTAACTTCCTACCCATCTACCTACGTTTAACACATTTCAATAAAGAAGTGAAGCTAGAAATATTACCTCCATTCTTGGATAAGTTTTAATTAGCAGATTTTGTACAGGCGGTTTGCTGAATCTGTACAAATAGATTCACTTAGGGAACAGTAAATGCATGAAAATTAATTTAACACCATAACGGGCCTATGGGGAACACAGTACAATTATTCTTTTCTAGCCAAAATAAGCTTTAAGAAATTTCATACCACCTCTATTTTGCTGGGACAGAAGGACAACAAACAAAATAGTTTTTTCCAAGACTTCAGTAATTTCTTTCCATGCCTCATGTTAAACAATTACTCTAATTCCTGTGTTACTGTTTTGTTTGGATTTTGCTAGGACATTTTTTGGAAATTCAATAAATTAACTGCTCAGAAGCTTGTTTGCATTTCTGCTGTGAAGAGCATGGCATAGCATATGCAGTGGGATAGCATTTTATTAAAGAAGTGATGCCAGCTGCTTTGGTGTTATACTGACAGTAATCTTTTCCTGTTGTGTGTTTGCTCTTAATTTCCAGACCTTCTCCCAGGACACACTGAGAAAGGGATTCATGCACAATACATTTTTTTATTACTAATCTGCCAAGAATTGTTAGGTTGTTATGGAAATACAATATACTTATCTGAGGAACAGAGATCTAGTCTAACCTGAGGCCTATTACTCACATTTTTTACCACAGACAGACTAAGGCTTCATATAATGATCACGGAAACTATATGAATAGTGAGTGGAATCCAGACTTTGAGTACAAGGGAAACACTGCTCCTTGCTTGCTCTCAAATTAAAAAAAGTCATCCCCTTGCAAACAGCATTCTGCTGAAGGTATGGCAGATTTAGTTTCATTGGGACCAGGCTTAACTCCTACTCCAGAAATTTGTGCCAGAAAAGGTAATTTACACCTAAGCAGGAAGAAGAGTCCATTGTAGTACTAAGGTTCTTTAATTCTTTTCTCGTGTAATGATGTAAAAACATTATAATGATCATCAGGACTAGAGAAATATGCTTTAGCAGAAGGAAAAGCCAATTAGATAGTATTATTAGTAGTACTATCTGATTATGTGATCTGCAGAAATAATGGGTACATTTTAAATGTCTTAGACCAAAATATTCAAACTTGAAGGCATGAAGTTAGCATCTAAATTAAAGGCCTGGTTTATTTTTTTGTGGAATGCCAAGCTGTTAAACAAAGCCAAACCCAGTGGCATTCCAGTAGGCTAGCAATCTACCACCATAAGAATAATTTCAGATAGATTTATGGTCCCTCCCTCTGAACCTTTTCTCTTTGAAGATGCTTCTCTTAACTCTGCACCATGGGTGGCAGAAGCATGAGAGAGGGAACAGGCTGCAGTCGCTTTTCTAGTCCCTTCAAGGTGATGGCATAATGGCACTGATAGCCTATGAGGGCTCTCATTAAGTGTTAAGCAGAGAGTCAGACAACCTGGCTCCTCTTGTTCTCATCAGAGCATTGACTTGTTAAGGAGTTGTTTATCACAGAATGGTTGAGGTTGGAAGAGACCTCTGGAGATCATCTGGAGATTTTCTCTGCTTGAAATGTTACAAATAATAAAACGGAATATTTTATTTTAATCTGAAGTTTTTTGGAGGGAGTGGAGGTGATTTAAAGAGCCTTTATGACTGGCAATTAAGTTGTTTTCCATTTTCTTCTTTAATTTGCTGTTTTAACTATTAGAACAAAAGGGAGAAGGAGGAATCACATTGGGGAAAAAAGCTAAAATAAAAGCTGGGAAAACAACTGCCTCAAACATCTTACTGGGCAAGAAAAAATAAAAGGAAAAAATAAGAGTTACTTTTGGAGTCTTTGAAACCTAATTTGGTATTTTATCTTTCTGCAGAAACCTCAAACTGAAATTACTGAAGATACTTTCTCATAAAAGCTGTTGGAAAAAATCCTCTTTTCTAGCAGCAAGATTTTGGTCAAACTTTTTGACCAGCCCTATTTCAAGTTATGAAGGTATAGCTGAGCCATGCTGCATGTATTTAGTACTTCAGTCAGGAACACAGGCACTCTGGGGAGAGATATTCTTGAGCATATTCTTTCCCTGGCAGTCATTCAAAACTGGTAGGAGGAAAACAGGCAATGTGCAGTGAGCCAGCATTGTCCTCACTCTTCTTTACACATCTGGCAGAAATCCCCACTGCCACTCCTACCCCCTTCTATTCTGCCTCCCAATGGGACCTAAAGGGAGGGTTGTTTTTTTATCATTACTGCAATTAGTATACACAATTCTTCTGAATTTCTTCTTTCTGGTTTCTCTTCTGAATACCTGCCTAATAGTCTGGAGGTGCCTTCTGGGCCTCTCCTTCTGTGCCATGGGGGTGACTGCATTTGGATTGCCGTATGGAATGTCAGAAACATAATCAAGTCAGGACCGTAAATTACACTGAGACACTGCGGGGAAAAAACAGTAAAAGAAACATGTTTTACTAGCTTATTCATGATTGTTCACAGCATTCCCGAACAGCAAAATGACTTGAATGACCAAGAAATACTCTACAGAATCCATCTAAAGGGTAAGATTCTGGACTTGCTCCTATTCAAAGTCATTTCTTTTTTGCGCAGGTGTTTAGAGGTATGTTTTAGTTACTCCAAACATATAGGATAGGCACCTACAGATCTGCTCCAATTGACATCACCTGCCTGGCATCCACTGTCTCTGCCTAATTCCCCATATATCTCTACAAGTGTGATGGCTATGAATTAAACACTGGGAGGTTGACTAGGCAATCTAGAGTGTGTGGGCTTTCCTTGAATCTTCACCCTGTTTCAGCATGCTCAAGAAAGTGTTTAGGAAGTCTGTTTTATCCCCGATTTTGGGAACCCCATATGAGACAAATAGGTTTCCCACCTGCTGTCATAGAGCATATATGATTTTCTCTGACTCCCCATCTCAAGCTATGGACCTGGGAAATGATCTGTATTACTGCCAGATCAGCAATAATGCTCACGACAGTAACAATGTGGTCACTTTAAACTCTGATCTCTGTGAAAGCTGAAATTCTTCCCTTTTCAGAACAATCAAAGAACTAAAAGGGATCCAAAGAAAAATAAAAGCATGAAACAAGGCAAGGGAGTTGGAAAAAAATTTTATTAGTCAGGAAAAATTTGAAAATTTTTAACTGCCATATTCTTATTTAGGACAACTAGTAGAACTTTCATTGGGAAAGGGATAAAAAAAAGAGAAAGTTTATTAGGTTATTCAAGGCAGATCTGCTTTATTTAAATTAGAATACTCTCCTAAAACTAAACTTAATTTTCAGTGCAGGAAGAAAGGTTAATTCAGAAACACACATTTTCCTTAAAAAATAGATTTTTTTTGAGTTTCCAAATTTTTTAAAGTAGAAAATCCTTCAAAATGAGCTCTTTTCAAAAATAATGTGACCAGGCTTTACTTGCATTGCAGGAGGCCTTTTTTCATAGGAAGCCAAAATGTTTGCCATCATATGTTTGACAAATATTTCCTCTTACTTCACAAATATCTCCATGACCGTTTCTCTTGCTATCAAGAAATCATGATACCACATCCAGCAAGACCATCCCTTTATACTTTCCAGGATTTAAAGCTTAAGACAATAGCATGTCCTAGACCTAGTTCTCACTTTTTCTGTCCTGGTCCCCCCTTCCTGCTATTTAGCCAAACTTTCTTAAGAGACATGATAGCCATAAATATTTCCTATTAAGGGCAAGCTGCCTAAAATATAGACTTCCCTGCCTATTTGTTTTGTCACATCACTCCTGCTTTCTGAGTCCCATAACTTAGGAGGAAACCAAGTTAAGTCTGGGACCTGAATCCTTCAGATGCCAAAGCTGGCCAATAAGACCCGTTTAATTCAGACGACGTATATTGTTTATCCTTAAAAAGGGTTAGCTATGTCAAACTGGCATGTGTGGTATTCTGTAGCAGAGTTATATGCAATAGAAATTATGTTTAATCTAAACAATACTACTGAGGAGGTTTTCAGAATAATGGCTGATGCTTCAAGTATACCTAGTGAGTCAAATAGAAATAATCTTTCTTTACAGTAGAACAGTAAAACAAAATGTGATTTTACAGTGATGTGTAGACCCTAGCGAAGGTTATAAGTGGCTTCACGGGTTTAGGTAAGAAAACTAGATGAGCATAGTTTTAATGTTGCTGTCTGTGGCAGCAGCCTAGAAAATATTAAACCTAAAAAATGCTTTAAAAAGTTCTCTGCCTTTGAATACACTTCACTTTCAATCAGGATATAGACTCGGCCTGGTCCCCATAACGCACTGATGCAAATGCTCCCATTTTTAGTAGTGCTTCTTGAATTCATTGAGGTCACAGAGAAAGGAGTCTTCTCTCTATATCCTGGCAAGAAGATGAGGCTGGCAAATGAATGCATGTTTTTGTACCACTCTGGCTTAAAAAAAAAAAAAAAAAAAAAGTATTCCTGAGGACATCATCTCTCACTGTACTCTTTAGTTTCAAGTAGATGGTTTTTATTTGGAGCTATTACAAGAACACTGCTCCTTCTGAGTCTTTCCAAATGAGAACCACATGCTGGTAACTTGGGATCTCTTGGAGAACAGCAATGCAGTTTCTTGCTGTGTGAGTTTCTTTGCATTGACAGCTATCTCAGGGGAAGGAATGAAAAACTCAGAATGACGACTGTTCTGTTATAAATATTAGCAGCTTGGGAAAGATACTGGAGCAGAACAGAATGAGCAGGAGCAATATTACCTAGGCTTCTTTAAAAGCACTCCTTTCATCAAGAGCAACCAAAATATGCTAAGCCAACATAAACCAACACAATAATTTATATTCCCAGGGATACAGAGTGTCTAGCTAGAGGTGAGAGTTAGATTTGTTTCATAAATAGGAAAGGGACAAGATGACTAAGATGCATGGATCTTATTCTTATTCTGATCTGCAGTGGGTCTTGTTGTTTCTCACTTGTACTTCCTTGAACTTGAGTTTGCACACCTGTTGTCAAAAACCCATCCTCGTGGTATCCCTCCCTCCTTCCCACCTTCCCCCAAACCAAGCAAAAATGCCTAGCAATAGTATCATGTACAGACTGCAAAAACTAGGAAATAGCGTGGTTGAGGTTGGTATGCAACCTGCTACTCTGACATCCTCAAATACCGTCATTGTTACAGCCCTGCTCAACAGGATGTTTGTAGGAGCTCCAGGAACAGAACCCAATTCTTCTCAGTCTCAGACCAGTGCTTTAGAATATAAAAGCATATACTCTTTAATTTTTTAATATTTTACTCTGTTCTCCTCTGCTCTGCTGTCTATGCAGTGGGTAAACCCAGATTTTCAAGAAGCAACATGTGTGTTTTCATGTACCTATGTAAAACTGTGTCATAATGCATGTATGCGTTGTATAGTCCAATGGTCAGGATGTGTGCTAGTGGGTAAATCCTGTGTGCACAGGGATTGACCCTCACAATACCCTTTGAATACAAGCTTTTTTCACATGGGTATCTCATTTTTTTCTTTTTATTCAGTAAAGATAAACTGAAAACAGCACTTTTACCTAATAAAAATATGCCGAACCCAGCTTGAACAATATGAGGAGGAGGAATGTAAGACCTTTTAATCTATGATATAAACCTCAACCACAAGAACTGCCAGTAAGATCGCAGCAGTGGGATGCTAACATTTGCAGTGTGGACCAGTGCTGGACAGGACATCTGGGGGTTTTTACTGAGCAATGAAAGATTAAGGGGGAGAAAGTAATCCTGATTTATATTCCTGACTCTTAAAGGGAGGTTCTGGTTTGGTTTGTTTCGTTCTAGCAGTTCTGCTTTCCATAAGCAGGATTCATTATTATTAAAATGAATTAAAACAAATTTTAGTAATAATAATGTAAGTACCTAAGATAGGAAATGACAAAGCTAATTTAGCTTCAGAACCTCTTATGAGGCCCCCACTAAAGCCATCTTATAGGTGGGAAGGCAGAAAAATATTGATAAAAGTTTAAAAAAAAAAAAAGAAGAAGAAGAGGCACTGTTGTTTCTTGCAGGTTCGCAAAGTGAAGAAGATTTGGTTTACCAGGAAATGCAATGAACCAATAAATTTTCAGACAGAAAAGTGAAGGAGGAAAAAATTTTCCAAAGTTTAGTTGTACTTGCCAGAAAAGAATAAGCATAAACATGAGGGTCGTTGCAAAGCATGAGGGCTAGCTGAAAATGTTTTGTTTGAACTGTTTTTTACAGGAAATTGGGATTTGGAGCTGATGAAGCAACAGAATCTGTTTCTCAGGGAATATGGAACTTTCTATTAAAAAAAAAAAAAGCATCCGATTCCAGAAAAATCTAATTTGTAGTTGCTGCCATGTGGATGTTTTGGTTCAGGAACCTTTGTCTTCTCTGTGGCCAACATGGAGGATACAGCATAGGAGATGGCTCCTATCTGGGGTATGCCACTATATGCTGTGGGAGACATAGTCTGGACAAAAGGCATGAGCACAAGTGAAACATCTTAAATGATCCATCAAGATGAAATTTCCCAAGAACAGTTTTCAGGCTTGCTGTGTAAGTATGTATGGCATACTCAGGAATCCCTGCACCAAACAAGAAGAACATGTCCTTGAAACATCTCAGCTCTCCTGTACATGATGTGGAGGTCCTGACCAAGAAAAAATTGATGATTTGGGTCTCCACCCATGTTTTCTTTAAAGAGCATCTACTACAGTCAGGATTGCCTGTCTGCTTCTTGGGTGCTTTAAACTGTTCCAAAAAGTAAACTTCAATCAACTCTGCAAATAGAGCTGCAAGGTAAATTCTTTGTTTCAATTGGTAATGTTATCATTGAGACAGAAAAGACGTGAACTGGGTAGAAGTAAGCAATGGACCCCCCACAAACAGTGCTAAAGTCCTCTTGGCATTCACTTCATTGGCTGCTGCTACTGCTGCCGTTCCAGATATTTCCCCCCACTTTTCCCTCTCTCTTTTTTTTGGAAAGATTCCTTCCCAAATACAAAATATTTTATGAATAGAGACACCCACAGATATTTAGTAGGGCTGATAAACAATGGAAAACTCAGTGAACGATCTCAGCTCATTTTTATAAAAATGAAAAGCTGTTCATGTTTGCCAGGTCTGGGAGCCTCAGACCTTCACCATTAAAGTTTACAAAGGCATCATCAGAATAAAAGGGAGTTGAAAACTGAACTCTGGACTTTGTCTCCACAGCAAAAAGCACCTTTTTAAGTAACAATATGGTTTTAAACCACATTAGCTAAGCCCAGGCAAGCAAGAGGGTGGATGTTTAATACATTGTGGTCTATCAGGTCAATTTGAGCCCCTGGGTACAGCCATTTCCAGAAGGACCAGTGTGATCTTTGGCTTCTTACCTGTGTAGAAGAACAGAGAGGTAATGTTATCCCCTTTTTTGGTGCAAATATGGTGCATAGGAAGGCAGGGGTGTAGAGACGCTGTTCACATGTTTAAAGGAACTTTTGAGAACTGGAGAGGGCGTGGGGAAGCATTTAAGCCAAATGCGCATAAAGTCACCTTGCAAGGAGAGGGGTAACCAGTTCAGTATGCTTTGATAATCAAATTGAAGATAGAGAAGCAATTCACTTAGTGTGGAGTATCTTCCTGGGTAGAAAATGGCAGATATGAAACCACTCTTGAATCTCTTGGGCTGTCTGGGCGCTGCTGGCTGGGGGCTCCTGCGGCTGGGGTGGGGGCTGGAGGACCCGTGGCCAGCACTGGGACAGGGCTGACATGGGGCTGGGGCCGGGGCTGGGAGCACCCTCAAGCCCTGACACAGAGAAATAGGACACATGTTTTAACAGTGAGGGTGATCAGCCCTGCTACAACCCAAAGAACTATAATATTTTCTATTTTGTAGTGTTCAGATGAGTACTGGATGCCTTTTCCAGAAGATTTGATTTTTCCTTTGCAAAGATATTAGCTCAGTCAGACTAAATATCCTATTGGTGCTTTCTGGTCTTACAGTCTGTGAATGCCCTAGCCTACTTCAGTTCAAACTTCATTTCAGTTCAGCCTAAATCAGGCCTTGCCTGCATCAGAAACAAATCCAAAATATCATGAATTATGCTATCTTGATTTTGAATTAAGTACATCTAAATGGCCAGTTACTTCAGTTCAACTAAATTCATTTGTGTGTAAATATCAAGTAGATATTGGCTCGTGTTTGGGCTTTAGGTTGAACCCAGGATGTGTTCAAATACATCCCTGACTGGGGTATCAGGGTCACAAAACCCTGAACTAATAAAGAAGATCTAAAACTGTTTTTCCTTAGGTATCAAGTAAAGACATGACCATCTCTGTTGTGAGCTTCACTGGAGGAGTCTGACCGAAGGAAATCAAACAACAGCAATGACTGACTACCTGCAAGAGTCTGGGGAAGCCAAGATAGGGGTAGTGGCTGGAGGGATTAAAAGAGGAATTTCTCCTGACCATGTCATTGAAAGGTGACCCCAGCCAGGGCTGAGTGCAGTGGAGAAGACTTTGTCCCAGTGAAGCTTTCTCCTATGTAATATAGGGCTCTGACCAGTCACAGGAGATGATACAGTTTGTGCACCAAGATGCATTTGCACCAGCGTTCAGGTAGAGAAATTACAGGCACGTAGTGAAATAATTGTTGATAGAGCCAAGCATCTTTTAGCAGTGGTAAATACGGTTAGTGAACTGTAACAAACACACTGGCGTTTGCCAGAAGCTGTTATTCAGCTAAAACTACTGCGTTAACAGACTGGCAACTGCGTTACTGGGACCAGGAGCTGAAGGACTTGAAAGCTTTTCTGCCAGTATCTCTGTGGCTATCAGTGAAGTTGGAATTTTCACTGCCATTTACACAGTGGTAGATAGTCCTGTCACTACTAATTTTTCACTACCTAGTAACATCTAGTTTAAAGTGCTACAGAGACTTTAAAATTTGTTTTGAGAGTTTTGGGGATTTGCGTAATTATTTGACACCTTGTGATATGGCACATAAATACTGGTAAATGGTAATGTTGTTTAAAAGAGGGAAACAGAAAATTCACAGCAAGAACACCCTATAAAGACCAGAGAATGAGGATCCTTAAAATGGAATCACCAGATGGTGCAAAAAACCACACACATGCTTGGCCTGCTGTACTGGTTAATACGGACCTTGAAGAAGGCAGCAGGTTTTGGAAATCAGATGTGTCACGGCCTGAAATGGGGATTTAGATAATTTATATGGTGCCAGGGTATGCCAGGCATATGAGACCCAGAAAGCTTAAATATCACTGTGGCAGCATGGCTTTCCCATGTCCCAGAGACTCTGCTCCAATGCTAAATTCAAAATTTCATGCTGCTACCATGGGCATATCTAGCTTGAACTGTCAAAGGGGCACTGAAGGACACATCCATCCGCTGTGCCCAGCCGTGACCAGGCTGCCCATTGCACCACACAGAGGCCTGGGGGCAGCAGGGCTACAACTGTCCAGACTTGTGCATGAGAGACTGGGGAAGTCAATATTTGAAGCCCACTTGAAATAATTAAATGATGTAAAAGTTTTTTTATAGAGGTTTTCCCCTGATTTCAACATCTTAACAGCACTTAATGAGTCAGCTAAACTGTGTTTTTTTTTTTTTTTTTTTTTTGGTGAAGAATCAGTTAGTCATTTCTTCCTTTTGTTTGTGTGGGTCTTTCAAACTACAATGAGAGGGGATTTGTTATTTTTTTTATTATTTTTGAATGGGGAAAATGTGCTTGTAAAACCATCAGAAAAAAACTGACAGACCATCTGAATGTAGCACCTGAAATTACTTGTAGTTCGTTTTACGAAAGTGATTAGATTGTAAATTGTCTGCAAGGTTGAAAGAACTGTGTATGTTTAGTCTCTACGAGACTAGAGAAAACTGAAAGGAGACATTGTAATGCATAGAAAAAAAAGCTGCTGCAAAGGAAAGTATTGTTCTTGTCTTCCATTGAGGGAAGGAACAGAAATGATGGGTTTGAACTGCAGCAGGAAAGATTCAGGGCAGACACAGTGACAGTGAAGTGGTGAAGAAAGTTGCATGGAGGCTAGTGCTTGGAGTCTTAAAGAGCAGGCTGGATATGCTGTAGACTAAAATCAGACATGAGTAATCCTCACAAGTGGATGGAGCAAACATCATCTCATCAAATATCAGCCCCTTTCCTACTATTCTATGACTTTTTCTAATCTCTCTCTCTCTCTCTCTCTCTCTTTTTTTTTTTTTTTTTTTTAATCTTACAGGGAGTTTAACTTTTGGCAGCTGCTGAGAATATATTTTTCCTGAACAGGCTTATCTAGTTTAGCTCCACTTCTGTCCCCAGTTTTTGCAGCCCATTGCCTATGGGTATATGGATCCAGTTCCAGAACTGACATTACAGACTTTATCTCCAGAACCACTTCTAAAGGTCATCATTGCAGAACTTTCCAAGGGTTTATGTAAGCTAAGGTTTTTTCTGACCATAATTCTTTTTCATTCCTATCATAGTACTACTATTAGAGTGCTAACATAGATACAGCCCCAGCTGGGGCTGGAGCTTTAATGTCTTTGCAATTCTTTTTCCTCTGAGCGTACTGAGATAATGTTGTGCATAGTGTAACCTGACATTGACATATCTATTCCAGAGCTCCTATCAGAGGAGCTGAACCAGCAGTAGCAATGATGGGGAAAATTCGTGGAGGACAGCAGTCCTCAGTTCATCCCAACAGCTGCTATAATTAGGGTCTTTTTACTTGCCACTTGAATTGTAATTGGTCTTTTCTGCACAGAAAAAATGTCATATTTCCCTTCCCCTCCATCTTCCTCCCAAAAATTGCATACATTTAGGACAAATGGGTGTGTGTCATTTTTATTCTACCCTTCTCCTTCACCCAGTTTTAACTTTTCAGAGGGTATCTTAATATGTGGCTCTTGCATGTTGGGAACTTGTCCAGATTAGTGAAAATTCCTGGGAAAAATCCATCCAGAATTAAGGAATATGTGCCAGCACAGTGGTTTTGCACAAAATAGAACTGGCACTTTCAGATAACTTATTTCTGGTTGAGAGGCAGTGGGGTAATGGCAGAACTCCCCTTTGGTTTGGGAACTGTGGCATCTACATCACAACCACCTCTCTGTTCCCAAAGATTATTGTGACTTACTCAGGTGCATTCATTTTTCTCCTCTCTCCCTGCCCCTGGCCTCCCCAGAGGATCCACATGTAGAGGTTAGTTTTCATGAGCCGTTACAGAAACATGTGAAGCTAGCAAAGAACTCAGAAAAGATCTGATTACATTTTCATGCCTTTAGATGACATAAACCCACTCCACTTGTAAAATCAAGGAAGGACATTGCCACAACTTTGCGTACGTCTTCCAAAAATTTCTACCACCTTCCTCACCTTCACAACCAGAGCCCGGATGACTGCTTGTATGGTAGTGCTTGCTCCTGCTGAGGCAAGTTGAGAAATGAGTCAACAGGAAAAAGAAAACTTGGCATAGCTTTGGATGTGACCACCTTGACATTTTTCTAATCCTGTGTGATAAGAGAAGCACCATGAATACCTTGGTTTTAAACCATGATCACCAAATAGTGTAGGTGATGCCTTGTAACACTCTCAGTAGAGGCTAACTTGAACACACATTTGATGTTTCTGTTAACAGTGAAGACTGTTCATTGTCTGTTACTTTTTCTACCAACACAAGCTGCTTATTCACTTTCGGTATTGTCATAATCTTGACTAAATATTTGTCTTCCCTTTTGCCTTCTCTTTTCCTTATTTGCCTCTACCCACCCCACCCCCAAAAAATTACTTGCAATTTTCTTTCATCTTACCTGCCTCCTGCCTTCAGCAAGACTGTCAGTTTTGAAAAGCTAAAAGACTGGCTACTAATTCAGCATCCTTTGCATGAACAAGTGGTTTGCACATTGGCAAACTTGGAAGAGTGCTTTGGATGGAATGCAAGCCCAAGGAAGACAATGAGAGTTTTGCTACTGATTTCAATAGAGTCAAAATGAGTATTGTTTCTCCAAAGCCCGTGTACTTCCCTTTTATTTCCATAAGTGGTTGCTGCTCAGATTAATTGCACTGGTCTAGGAATGTTGGTTTTTAGTTTGATACACTGAATGGGGCTTAAAATATGCCTCCCTCTCTTTTCCTCCCTGGATTCATCAATCACAGTCCAATCTTTTCATACAATTTTTACTACAATTATATTCCATCAGGGCATTTCTCTGAATAGTTCTGGCGCCACTGGAAGAGATGGCAGTGGTCTTTTTGACTGTTATTTTTTATAACTTCGAAGACAAGTGAGGTCTCAGAGTACAAGGGCTGACTGAACGCACCTTTGTTCCAACCCCTGAATACATGATGTTTCTCCCTGATACAGAGCCTGGGGCTCCCAGTTTTACATACAGGCTCTGCATTGCACAACAGCATTGTGCAATGAAGTCAGCATCTTTTTAAGTTGTCTGAGAAAAATCTATTCCCTGGCATTTACACATGAAGAATAAAGTGAATTAAACAAAAGGTAGGACTTCCGTAAAATGATAATGGAAAGATCATCTGATGGGCAAAGACAGGGCATGTCCTATTCTTTCCTCTCTCTAATTTCTATGTATCATTCATAAAGCATCCCTGCAGACATTAATATCAGGAAACTGCAGACAGAGGTGATGTTAATGTGGGTCCCAGTGGTTCACAATGAGAAGACAAATGTCTACATTGGGACAGTTAGATTGTAAAGTATTTTAGATGAGGCTAAATCTTCTTCCTCCTCTCCTTCATTTTTTATTATCATGGGTCTTTTTGATATCACTTGACCTACTGTCCATGGTCTGTGACTGGCTTCATTTATCCCTGGGCTCACAGCCATTTTTGTTCTGTTTCAAGGTAGCACCGAGATCTCAGAATTGTGGAGATAAGCAGGGCTAAGAAAGACTTTGCTCTCTCCCCAAACCCATGCGAAACAATAAAAAATGATAGTTCTCTCAGGATATTTGGCTAGGCTATAGCTAAGAGAAGATCTTATAATATGGACTACCTTGTCCTAATGCAATACCTTTCCTACAACAATTTTAAGCCATTTCATAAAATATAATATATTTTTATTTAAACAGGAAGACCGAGATATAAGGAAGTCCAAGTCAAAAGAAAAAGTCAGTGAAAGAAGCAAGAGCTGGTTGGTAGCAGAGGGAGGAATAGACCACACATTTCCTGACACAGCAACCTTGTTAATGCCCAGCTTTAGAACTGGTTTAACTGTATTGTGGTTAAAATGTAGTTTAAGCTGTTCTGTGCTATGGATGTACATCCTTTACTCAGACTGCCTAGTCATGATTTTATGTCTGTTAGACATGTAACAATTCAGCCTCAGTGCTAGAGACTGAGAAGTGTAAGTTTTCATTTCAATGTCAATTCTACAGAGCCACAGCTATTCAAAAATATCATATTTTTTCATGATTTTGAGGCTTTTATGGGCAACTAACAGGCAAATAAAGAGTAATGTTTGTAATCCGTTTGTTGGTCATCACTAATAAACCACTTCTCCCCATTCACATCTCTTGTACATTAAGGCGTGAGGTTTTCAAGTGCTTGCTGGCACTGAGGAATGTGAACACAACCCTCTGCTTCAACAGCACACTAATGATTGTGGAATAAAGAGACTTTTATTTCAGAATAGCATGTCTAAAGGAAATGATTCCAGAGTAGGTTATTACACAATATTTATTTGAATCACTTTCCTCATACAGATGAATTCAAGACTGATTTAGTTAAATGAGTATTCAGACTTTATTTAGGCCAACCCACAGACTTGTATTCTCAAAATATTATGCTGTCTGTAGGAGACAGGATTTAAGAGATTTGATGGATATGGTCTAGAGATTTCATCCTTCATATTTTTCACCTTTAGTTTATCTTAGAAGGTTACTGATTTGTAATTCAGACACCAGTTAGCTATATTTTAAAATATTTTTTAACCTAACATTATCAAGAGTAAATATAAAATCCCTTAATGGAGAAAGAGGTGCTCTTGCACATGCTTGGTAATCAGTTCTGCTTTTGGCTGGCTGATTCAGGGATCCTGTGAGACTACTTTCTTTACAAAACATGGCCTGTGACTTCTCTTCCTTAGTGACTTTATTAGCTCCAGAGGTGTGTTCAGGGGAATAAACAACTCAGCTTTTCCAAACCTGCAAATCTGACTTGCTCTGTGTTTTGGGCAAGTGGCCATGCTGGCTTTTATTTTGTTAGACCTTGTTTATCTATTATTAACTGTTAGCTACAGACCAGCACAGGACTGTGGTTTCGGTCTGTTGCTTTGTTGTTGTTTTTTAATATAAACAACCTTTTGAACATCATGTTTTGCCTTCAGTGGGCTGGGGGTACAGAACAAAATTTAAAAACCCCAAAAATCCAAACAAAGAAACCACACCAATGAGCAAAATAAATAATGAAACACATGATATTTTCTGTATGCAGCTAGCTGCAGACAAGTTCATTAATTAAATCATCCAACATGGAATGTAATGGATAGTAAAATTTAGGCTAGTGGTAGTTTCTCACATTGTTTCTCTTCTTTTATTTAAAGTATTTAATTATTCTCAGGCTCTCTTTCTCTAAGACTAGTAATTTTTGAATAATATATTCCAAATTAATGAGCTTTGGGAGACAAGCACGGATCAGCCTTTGAGCCAGACGTCTTTCCTAAATCTAGCTCCAAGTAAAATACAAAATTCTGCATGGCCTTGATCTAGCAGGGCACAAGCACAGGCATTTAATAGGAGCCAGAATGTCAAGCAGCTTTCTGGAGCAAAGTTTTATGTCAAATTAAGTGTTTATTCTCCCATGGGTATCATTATAGTATTTGTCACAGATAGCTAAACGCCAGTGGCAGCGACAATCTGTCCTGGAGGGATGCTCAGAAGTGGCTGGGTGTGCAAGATTTCCACACCTCTCACCAGCCAAAACATGGAAAATAAAAAAGTGCCTGTATGGTTAAGAGAAGGGGAGAATCTTAACCAGCATGGAAAAAAGCAAACATAAAGCAACAATAATCTAGATGAAGTGGACTTTGATGTAGGCAAGTTGTGTTTAACAAATGGCACATAAAGGCTGTGGGAAGTCTGGATTTGGTGGTCAGATAATTCAGGTTGAAAACTGAACGTTTTCCATCCCTCATCCTTGCCCCAAACCAATAGTAGCTATTGAGGACTGGAGGCATTCAGTACATGCAAGGGTGCAGTTTTGTGAAGAAACTTTGTGTTATTTGCAGGTCTGCAAGAAGCAGGAAGCCCTGAGAGTTTCATAAGAAAGCAAAAGCTGATGAGATTTCCATCCCAGCTATGCAGGCACGAATGGGCTAGACCCTTCAGAAGAGTTTCAGATAGGGATAAAACCCTTCTTCAGGCTAAAGCTGAATACCAAACCTTGTATTCTTCCCTATTCCCCTATGGGGGAATTTCAACTACTGCCTTTTTACTCATTTTCTCTGGGAGCTGGGATTTGCTTTAGCATAGAAGAAGTCAGAAATTCTGGAAGAATCATTGCTGGAGCTCAGGGGTCTATGGGGAAAGATGCCAACTGCCAGGCCTCACCAGTTCTGGCTAATACCTGAGCAATGCATTTGCCTCCTAAGCCTCTCTGCCCTTCAAGGAGCTTCCCTCAATATTTTTGCACCTCTCTTAACCCTCCTTTTGATCCATAAAGGGAAGCTTCACAGCACAAAGAGAGAAATGAGTACACTTGGGATAGGTCAGCACCACCTTGGCCAGACTCGTAGTCTGTGCAGGGAGAGGCTTAAATACACCCTCCAGAGCACACAGGATCTTGCAGGCCTGAGCATGCTGGACAGGTTAGCATGCCAATAAGGAGGCTTGGTGAGCTGTCTGCAGCTTGTCTGTGAGAAGGAGGAAGCACACCATGATAAGAGGTGCTTTTAATTACTTAACCGACATTGCCACTTTTTTCTCTGCTACCAGCCCAATTCCTCAGTGTCCACCGGGGCTGAAGCTCAGATACCGATGGAGAGACCATCAGACTGGTCCAGTCCCCATCCCCGCGGCGGTTCCCAAAGCCCGCCCTTCCCAGAGCTGGGCTGCCCCAGCTGCTCCCAGGGCCCTGCTCCCTTGGGGCAGGGCGACAAGCCGTGGCAGCTGGGAGGACCCCCCTGATAGTATTGCCAGTACTGACAGTATTGCCAGGCAGAGAAGAGACATGGCATGAGTGGATGGCACTGCAAAACTGCAGGACAGTGCTGAGGCTTCCTCCCAGTTGCGTGGGAAGAGGGTCAGGACTAAGGCTCCTGAGTCCTAGAAGAGATTGCAATTTAAGTACTTTTTGCAATTTAAGTAATTTAATAAGAGCTTAGATTTTCCCTGGAGTCTGAGCCACCCAGCTCCCATTGAAATTCCTAGCCAAGACTAAATGGATTTCTAAAGCCAGACTGAGCATTCAGACATTACAATGATGATTGGAAGAAATCCTAATAACACTTGGGCAGTGATGGGGGACGAGAGTGTGGTTTTTCAGCAGTCACTATTTAGTACCTCTTTGACAAAACAAACCATAATCATATCTGCTCTGTTAACCCAAAGCAACATAATTCCAACAAATGATTCATGCTCTTCTGCCTTGTACTCAGTCATGGGTAGCTTTTCATATGCAAGTGGCAGAAAAGCATTAATGAACACAGCTTCCAAATTCTAGTAGATCTTGTACCCCTGACTTTCTGAGTCACTTCAGAAATATGTCAACACTTGTAAGCAGAGATATAAGAATAACAAATCCCCACGGCCACTCCTCTAATCATTTATGTACTCATTTAGCTTAAAGATTGAAACACTCCAATGAAGTCCTTGTGCTTTCTCATGAATGAGCTTATTTGTATCATGGTGGAATCAGGGCCTAAGGATAAGGGAAGGCAAAACACAGGTCTCTTCACTTGCAGTGCCTCTTTAACTGTAAATGTTGTTCTCTTCTACAGAGAGGTTTTAAAAAAATCAGGTAAAATTCTTTCACAACTACCTGTTGAAAAGCAATTCCTGAAGATGTAAATGAGCACATTCAAGATCTTTGAGATGTGCAGAATGAAATGTATACAAATACAGTGAGTTTTATGGCAGTTTTGAAGGCAGAAGCTGTGACCTCAGCCTCCACTCCTGCATGGTACTTCAGAGGTCCCCCAGCACCATGGGGAAGGGCACATCAGATGACTGAACTGGAAATTATTCCTGGCTGTACAGCTGGATTTTTGTTTTGTCTTGTTTCATCATTTCATCTCCATGTGCATCAGTTTCCCAGCTTTTAAAAAAGGGTGAAAATATGTGTCTCCCTCTTTAAAGCCACTCAGGATGAACTGCTGGAAAGTGTCCTTTAAGAATGAGGCATCATTACCGAATTCCATTCATGTGGGTGTAATTGCAGGACTGGGATTACAGATTCTTTGTTGGGTATTTAAATGACCATAAAAACCTGAACTGGTACTGACTGCTTCTGCCCTTATCTGCAAATAGATTCTGACTATATTTGCAAGGATTAGTATTGCCTGTGTGGGATTGGACCCACTTTCAGCAAGGCCGTACACAACCCACAAATAACTGAATATCAGACATTTGTATGCTGACTTGCTGTCTTGTGATATATTATTAGAGGTTGGTGCTTAAGGGAGGGGTGCATTATGCAAACAGCATTTAACCAGAATTTCTGATATTGCCCTGTATGTCCACTGTTAAGCCAACACTAACCATTTTGTCACAGGTCATGCCATTTTTTATGTTTTCTTTATAGCATGGGGGTATGCAGTTCTGTGATTACAGGCAAATCACATCTGTCAACCTTCAAAACCAATGAGTTCCTTGACCTTAGTGCCTGCAGATAAAAGCTTACTAATATGAATGTTAAAGGATCAAAAATGAGAAGCTGGGACTGGTGAACACTCCCCACTACTTGGATTGTTCAGTTTGGATTTAGGAAAGCTGGGAACTGTTCCAAAGGGTCCCAGTAGCTTTCCGTGTGATCCCTAGCCAGTTTCAAAGACATTTAAGCAGCTGACTCCCACTGAAATTCAGTAAGGGATGATACGTGCAACCCAGTTTGAAAATCTGGGCTTCTTTTTTGTGGTACAATTCCTTTTCTTCAAAATGAGGATTGTAGAGCATCCCTGTTTCACATAGTTCAGGGGAGGGTTGAGGTACGATGCCTGAGAAGTACAGGAATCCTCTGGGAACAGAAATTATACAACAAAAAGAAATCCAGAATTTATTAATTTAATTGGAAAAAAAATGTATTCACCAGTATATGCTGGGAAATGTCAAGGACGCTGTCTCCAGATTGAGGAATAGCTACATGAGGAGAGAGAGATTCCATGGTACCATGAGTGTCATTTTTCTCTACAAGTGCTGTCACATGTGAAAGAGTGGAGGATGCCCCAAGACCTGTGCTGGAGGAAAAGCTAAGCGCAGTAGGATCCAAATCTCGACCAGATACCACTCACAAACATTGCTTCTTCTGACATGTTCCTATATGTTTCTTTACTGGTTGCATTTTATATTTGAACCCTCTTTCTGCTGTTCTTGTTTTATGGACAATGAAAAATATGACTCCCATCCATTTCTGATTCCACAAAACTGTAACCAAAACCAAGGACGAATATGTCTTCCGTTATAGTATGATGTATTGTGTATCATATCATTATCTTTTGTTTTTTGCTAGCTAGCAAAATAATAATAATACTTAGCACTTACATAGCAATTACCTCTTCAGAACCCTTTTTAAATATTGGCTAGTTCAGTGGTTCCCAAACTGTGGTCTATTTGCCAGGAGTGGTCTGCAGAGAGCTGTTATCTCATGCTGTTGGCTATGTTTGCTTGCAGCTGCTGTACTGTGATAAAGACCACTACATATATGTTCAATTCAGTGATGCACAGTAGTTGGGAGGAATCCTGGTACCAGGAATGAGCTGGGGACACTTGTCAAATTGCACACTAGTCCTTATCCCCCCCTGCCATGTTTGTCATCTGGCACCTGGGCCACAGTAGCCTGGGCCTAGTGCAGCTCCTGCTCTTGTTTGCCACCCACAGCAATGCCTGAAGTGGTTCTTACATGAGCAAGTGCTCCAGTGGCCTCAGGGATGTTGTATGGCCAGGAAGGTGAAGGGAAATGGTCTGTATGATGGCAAGCAGGTCCTTTTTACCACAAGGTCTTTCTGCAGAAGAAATGGGGATAGGAAGAAATGTATTGCATCCAGACAAGTAGTTCCATGCAAATACAAACATTTTTTTGCATTGAAGGATTACTTGGAGTCCATTTTTTAAATGGTTTACAGTTGTAAAAATTACCCATTTGGAATTTCAGATATTCACTGAAATGTGGACCCCATACTGGGTCTTTCTAACCACAGAGCACATCCTAACAACCAGGACATAGTCACTCATAGTCGCTCTGACCTAAACAAAACATTGTAGTGTTATATACAAGTGGAATAGCTTCAGCAGGCCTGCATTAAGGTGCTCTGCTGGGACATGACAGGCCTTAGTTCAAAAGTATCCTTATTCTCAATCACAGAGCAAGGACGGATGAAGCCAGACCTCTTTAGTTGTGGCTATGTAAGTGAGGAAGGCAAAGCACACCTATTCTGTGAGCGCTGCTTCAATTTTCATATAAAACTTTCAATTTCATATATGTTTGCATTGTTATTATGCAAAACTTCATTGCTTTAACTTGCAGTAGAAAACAGTCTTCTCAGGCTGAAAAGGACTACAAAATTAAGCTGGATACCTCAAGAGAAAAAGGCTATTTTATGAAGTTATTAATACTTCCTGTTTCCATTCTGTCCAAAAATACCACAATCTCAGTCTTGGTCATGGCATTTCAGCACTTCTTTCCCAGACAAAATCTCAAAATACTCAAATGCAAGGAATGGAAAATAATCAGAGACGAGCTCAAACCTCAGAAAGGGATCATGAAAGTCCTCAACATTCTGTTTGTCTGCACAGTCCAACCTTGGATTATGCAGGCTAAAAATTCATAAAGGCAATCAAATCTCGGGATTTTATTGGGTATATGTTTGATATTGCTAATTTTGAAAGCCTATGAAGTTTGGTTTAGGTTTTGTGAACAGCCTCTGAAAGAGTCTTGTTCTATTTCAAATGAACTGTGTCTCCTCCCTTCTCCTCTGTCCCCTTTGCAGCTTCTCATGACAACCCCACCTCTCCCATCACCTTTTCATGGACTGAAAAAAGTACTTGCTATTTATAAATTAGATGTAATCCAGTAGAAATCCACACACATCCTGTAGTTTTAACAAGTGTTTTTTTGCTTTGTTTTGTTGTTGCTTTTGGGGAGAGTATCAAAAAATCTCATTATTTTCAAGCGAATAGATATCTTCTATAAAAATCTGTCTTGCATAAAAAAAGCCAACTTTCTGTCTGGTAAACAAAAGGTTTAACAGAAATGTTTTGATAGCTAATATTTAAATTCATTCTAGAAAGTGTGCATATGTAGGATTAACTCAAATCAGAAATACCTTTCAATTTCTTACTATGGTACAAAGTCATTTAATACAGACATTTGCAGAAAGCTTCTTTTGACAGATATGGAGTTTGTCATGGATCAGAGCCATAGACAGGCATAAGGAACGGTGTAAACAGAAGAGGGAAGGTTGAATGATTCTTTTTCTCTTCATTGCCTTTTAGCTTGTAACCATTCAAAAACTTGCATCTTTAAACTATATCATTCAAGTCCCTCCTCCACCCTGCAGTTAGGTACTTTTAAACTGTGGGATTAGGGGCCCAGCAGCTTCCAGGAATGCACTTTACAATATCAAGCTGACAAATTTGTTCTAGCCACCTAGCCCTCTGGGTAGGTGCAAAAGAACTTTTTGTGAAGTCTGTTCATTGTTTGATTTGCTTTTAAAAAAATTTGTTTCATAGCAATAAAGAGGCTGACATCCAGATAAAGGCAAATGTTTTCTTTATTTATAAGGCAAACCTTTGTCTCATTTTATTTCATTGTAGCTTGTGAGAGAAGACACTTCAGTGTAGAAGCAGAAATGCATGTAAGAAAGGAGGCAGCAATACCTGAAAAAGTAAACCAGCTCACCTTTATGTTTAACCCTTGTGCTGTGGCTGGCAGCTGCATGAATGTATGCTCAGCTTGTCCTCCACGTTAGCCACAGAATATGCTAAATGTGAAGACTAACAAAACAAGGCTTTGAGGAAGACCTCAAACACGTGTGGGAAGCACCAGCAGGGTGCATGATGCAGGGATCAGAGGTAAGGCACTGGCGAGGCGAGGCGAGGCGAGGCGAGGCGAGGCGAGGCATTCTGTCTCTTCTGTTCTCTTGCACAGTCATGTCTCTTGCTCCAGGACAGCCCAGCAAAGCAGGAAAGGGCCGTTTTGTCCTCTTCTGTTTCCTCAGAATAAATGAACAATTCTCTTAAAAGAGGAGGGTCTTAAAAAGGGGTGTTATATACGCCCACGGTGTGGCTGGGTGACCTGTGGTCTGATGTGCTATTCAGGTTTGGATTTTAATGGACACCAGACTTTGGAGGAGCCTTTCTGACCATTTCTGACCTTTCTGACCAGGATAAGGTAGCGAGTTAGCTCTGAGAGAGAAGCCTCTGGAGAGGCAGACCAGTCTGTCACCCTCTTATTGCTGTTTGTTAACCTAGTTGTTGTTATGTAAAGACTGAGCTTAAGCTCTCAATGCAGACTTTTCCTGATGCACCTGGAGAACACAACACAGTAACAGAACTGCATTTTACAAAGCTTTGAGGCAGTAGTAGAGACAGAAAGAGAAGCAAAAATGCTAAATTGAATGGAGAGTACTGAAAAGAGCCACGGGCCTGCTGCAGCTGCAGCTGGTATAACCATATATAAGGCATAGTGTGGAGACATGACTTTGGGCCCCAAAAGCAATATGGTCAAGTCAGCAGTATTCCCTTGGATGTGTACGTGACACTTTGGCCTTAATTACATGGCCATGTGTTTATTTGCCCCACATGTGCAAGTGAGGGGAATTATGGTTCCACAGATATGTGTAAAACTACTTTTTCCTAGCTTCCTAGCATTTAACTTTTCACACTAAGTAAAAAATGGCAGCAATAACCTTTTTTTTTTTTTTTTTTTTTTTTTTTTTTTGTAACTGTTACAGCAAATATCAGATGTCCCAGGATAAGCATATATTAAAGACACTCTACTTTCCCAAACAGCAAACATACCAAATGACCATTAATCTGCTAAAATAGTCAGGCATCTTTTGGGAATAGCCAAACATGGCATACCAGCATGTAAAAATATATTTAAATGGCTGGGACAACAGTGACACATGTTCATTCACTTTCATTCAAAATATTTGGAACAGCTCAGATATACCAAAGCTTAGACCACTCTGTTTTTTAACATTTCCTAAAACTTTGCAGTGAATTTTAGCTTCTTAGGATGAATTAAATTTTAGCTCCTTAGGATTCCTTAGGATGAAATTGTTCTGACATAACATGGGAATTGTAAGAGCCTACAAGAAAGGTTTATTTCTTTTTTTCTCCTCTTCCCAACTGTATAATTATGATAGCATTATTGACCAAATTCAATTCCTCTTTAAATAAACAAAAGCTTTTGTGTTGTCTTTTTGTTTATTCCTCAACATTTTACTTCATGGCTGGGACATAAGTGGATATAACCTGGAAAATTAGACAGATTTTCTAAATAAATTTTGGCAAGTCTGAATGGAAAATAGTCGATTGGCAACAATTAACTTTGTTTAGTTGTGCCCTTTGATGACTTTGAGAGCTATCTGTTACTGTTAGAAATGAGAACATTGTACACAATGTATATGTAAGGACAGCTAGAAATAGAGAACAAAAGCTCCTCCAGTGGGTAATTCTTGATTACTGAAAGATTTCCCACCAAATCTTCTCATCTGTTCTAAGGCTTTTGTGCTGATGGTATTCAATCTTTAAATGGATGATCAACTGTTAAAAATAGACAGTATAAATAACTAGCTTTGGTAGGCTTCACCTGAGTTACGTTGCATTTGGCACTCTGTTGTCATCTGTACTGTGAGCATATTACTGGAGGCATCTCCTAAGACTAACATTACAACCTATGGGATGCTATTCAAATGGCATAGGACATACTGTCATCTTGTCAATCAGCCCAACCCTGTGTTTTCTTTTCATCTCTGCAGTTGTCTTTGAAAATAAAACCTAATACCTCTTTCACGACACTCAGAAATGGATTATCTCTGTTGTGACAAGGCATCATTGGTCTTTTGGAATAATCAGTTGATGATACCTCCTGTTCCCAGAGCTCTAGCAGAATCAGCAGCCTTTTGGAGTTCCAAGAAAACCAGCGTTTTTCATGTATTTGTTTTAATGTGCTCTAAATAGGGGAGAAATCTCTTTTGGGTGTATCATGTCTTATAAGAAAACTTATGCGAAGGAAGCCATAAAAAATTGGAAAATGATGCACTTATAAATTATCAAAAGAAAAAAGGGACACTGGGCACAAAGATCCTGTGCAAGTACTAACAGCTCATAAAAATGTACATTTCTCATAAATAGAGAGTCTAAATAGAATTCAAAAGAGATGGCCCTCATAGTGTATCAGTGTTGTTTTGTTTCAATACTGAAAATTCTCTACACCTTAGTTCATTTTCTTAATGCTGAAAATACACTGTTCACACATATAATTAGGACAGATTACAGGAAAATCTCAGAAAGTGACTAATGTTTATGTCTGCAAGATGTTAGAAAAATCTGCAAGCTCATTTTTGTTTCCAAAGAATGTACTTCTTTATATGACTTATTGTGGTGTAATTAAACAAATGGGCTGTGCTGTTTGTGGTTTTAGCAGAGATGGTATCATTGTCCATTCTCTTCTAGAAGAGCTAATAGGTTCAGCGCAAATATCATCACCCTTCATCTCTATACTTATTTTTCATAGGTAGGTATGGAGTTCATTTCCAAGGAGCATCAAAAATCAACTTCAGATTGACTGCTCACCCTGTATAAGATTGTGTAAGGCATGTCATAGTGACATCTCCGGTTCATGATGTACAAACTACACATTCAGTTAGCTTGTATCACAGACAGCTTTCTCCCCCTCTATACAGACACATCTGAAAAGCTGTAGAAACAAACAAACAAAAAAGTGGTGTCCATTAATTTATGTAAAAAGGAAAAGAGTAGGTAAGAATCTGTAACAAAGCTCACTGGAAAAATGGGAGGCAATGTGGAAAAAAAATGAGGAAAATGTAAGCTTATTTCCATCTGGCAGAGTTTTTTCATTTTTCCACTTTCTTCCATTTTTCTAAACCTGTGAAAAGTTTGGCCAGTTTTCCCTTAGTATGCACACAACACACTGTATTTATTATTTATTTATTTCCATATTTTTATTTTATATACATACATATATATACGTACATACTTTCATTTTTCCTTCTGACATTCATAACCTTTGAAACATGACAAATTTTGCTCCAGTGCAGTCATTTCTTAACTATCTCTTTGCTAAAAGAAATAGACTGAGATTCTTGAGTTTCTAACAGCACGGCATGTTTTCCAGTGCTTTAACAAACCTTGTAATGACCAGAATCAGACACACTATTTTTATAGCTTTGCCAAATACAGGAATTATTAGAACAGAATGAAAAATTCCTTTACTTCACTTCAATATACTCTTATTTATGCAGTTAAGGAACATGCTATCCTTTAGTCATAGGCTTGCAATATGATCTGCTGATCCACCATGGCTCCAAGGTGATCAAAGTCAAGTCATTCTGAGACAGATGCCACCATTCTATAGTTTTGAGCTACTTTTTTTTACTCTGAAATGTATGATTTTGCAAGTGGTATTTTTACAAAGGTTGTATAGTTTCTTTGCACCCAGCTTATAGAAATCTTTTTTATCAGTACTCCCACCATCACTTTGTCACCTGAAAATTCATCAGGAATGATTTCACATGCTTCTCAAGAAAAGCAATATGGATGGAAAATAATGTAGTGCCAGATCATTCCCACTGGATCCCCATAGAAACCTGCCCACTCAGGGACGATTTCCTGTGAACAATTACATTTCAGTTATGACTTCACTAACTAGTTTTCTATTTTGGTTTTCTGTTGTTTTGGTTTCTTTATAAAGTGGAACACATTAATGTGTCAAACATTTTATAGAAGTTCAGTAGTACTGTATGAGTACTTGCATTTTTATCAATCAGTTTGTTATTGTCTTTAGAATACAAAGTCAGTTTGTCAAAATATAATTTCCCATAAAACAATATTTACCAACTTCTATTGTATCACCTTTTCTTTATCTTTATTAATGAAGTCCTGCATCAGCTGTTAAGTTAGCTGGCCCAGGACTAATGTCCATGAAGACCAGGGTTATAACTTGTTCACTCCATTTATTTTTTCTTAATACTGGCATGACATCAGCATTTTTCTGTTCTCTTGGAATTTTCCTACTATTTCCAAATTTACTGGAAAATAGTAATATCAATTTGAATAGAGATTCAACCAGCTCTTTTGAAAATCTTGGATGCAAGTTAACCTGTATTCACTGGTTGAATGGTTTGTTTAGTATCTTCTGTCAAACTGGAAACTATTTCATCAGACTGAGAGCTAATATGGATTTGACAAGAGAAAATCATGTCTAGTTTCTTTTTGTAACACAGTAACAGAGCAGAGAATATGCAGGAAATGCATATTTTCACTTTTAGTTAAGTTTTATCTACTAAAAACTGGATGCAAAACCAGATAGATACCAGTTTCAGATAGTTGTTAGCAACAGTCCATGGTTAATGGCAGGATATATCCAGTGGTGTGCTGCCCTGGAGAGATATGCTCAATATTTTCATGACTGACCAACATGCAGGACGGAAGAGAGACAATGCTGATTAAAATTACATCTGTGTGGAAGCCAAATGGGTAGGAGGAGAATTCAAAATGATCTAAACAAATTGGGAGAAATGGTCTGAAAAAAGACTGGATGAAATTCAATAGTAACAAGTGTAAGAAAAAAACAGCGACACTACTACAGGATGGAAAACAACAGGTCAGTAGCCATTTTTTAGAAGTGCATCTGGGGGTCTGAGTGAATCATAAGTTGAACACAAGTCAGCGATGTTCTGATGTTGTGGAAAAGGCTGACATCACAGTGGGATGTATAAACAAGTCGACATGTGAAATAATCCTTCTGCTCTGCTCAGTACTGGTAAAGCCTCAGCTGGAGCACTGCATCTAGTTTCGAGCAATGCATTTCAAGAAAGATGTGGAACAATTGGAGATATTCCAAAAGAGAGTGAGGAGAATGATCGGAGGTCTAAAAAACATGACCCATGATGAGAGAGTGAAATAATTGGGTTTGTCTTGCCTAACAGAGGGAATACTGGATTGGGGCATAATAATAGTGTTCAAGTACATAAACAGATTTTGTAAAGATGAAAGGAATAATCTATTCTCAGTGACCATGGTAGATTGGACAATAAACACAGGACTTAATCTGCAGCAAGAAAGAATAGATATTGGGAAAGGTTAGATGGGAAACAACTTTATAAGGGGAAGAATAGTGGAGCACTAGAACAGATTGCCTAAGGAGACTGCAGTGTTCAGCACTGGAAGTCTGTCAAAACAGATTAAACAGCTGTCATGAAAGACAAAGGTATTGTCGGGGTGGACTAGCTAACCTTTCAAACTAGCTAACCTTTCAAAATCATATCAAGATGTTTTTCTATCATTTTTCTATGATCTTCACAGCACACACATCTTTAAAGCACTGGAATCACAGATAAACCATTGGTATCACTAGAAAAGACTATCTCTTTAGGTGGCAGTGGCTGCAAATGGCTGAAGGAAACAACACTCACTGAAGAGTAGAGAACCAGAGGCTGGTGACATACTGTGGAAATAGGTCAATAGTGAATGTGTGGTGAGAGCAACACCAAAATGGCCTTAAGGATGCTCTATATTTGACTGAAGCCAGGAGTGCAAGAACAGAGGCCAGATAGAAAAGCTACATGAATGAATGTTCTCCCTCTATTTCAATCTGCATATATGCACCGGAGTGTAGAGGAAGCTACCTGAATGCGCTGGTATTTCTGTTTGAAGAAATTCTGTCTGTCGTTTGCAGATCACTAAGATGTGAATAATGTCATGCATGAACCAGAAATAAATCCAAAGCAGAAAGTCTGTGATAGTACTGAAAACAGATACAAATTAAGTGCAGGAATGAGCACATTTGCATACTTTCCCCTCTGGATGCTAGAACCTTTGCCCTAGTACAGTGTTCATACAAACTGTCAGCTCTTTAAAAGTTACCATAGTTCAGAGTCATGCAGAGTTTTTACAACCACCTTGTAGTTGTTGTAATAGCCCATTTGGCCATCAATGCAGTCACAGTGCTGCAGTTATTGCCAGCATGCATACATATAGAATAAATCTTTTTTCTATTTTTTTCTTCTGTGATTCAAGGGCTCAGAAGCATATCCATAGATGCAGTGAGCTGTTAAATATTTCTTTCTATGCCCTTTGGCCAGCTCTGTAGCTATGCAATGCTTGAGCTAATCCCCAGGGCCAAGCACAAGGAGTATGACTCAGTCTGAGATCATATCCTCAGCAGACAGAAAAGCTATGGGGGTCTGTGTGCCTGGGGCAGCTCACCTGGCTGGCAAAAACACCGAGCAACCAAAATAAAAGCAGGCCAGATCATGACCCTGCTGTCTCATTAGAGAGGGTCTATTCAGTTGTTGGCTATTTCTCTACTCAGTTAACTGTCCCCTTAGATTCATCCCCCTGCTACTTTTCAGGCTACTTTTCTGTGGAGATGGGATCAACACTTGAACAGGGACAGGCATGAGCTGAATATCCTTGCTGTCAGTAGAAAGATATTCCTAGGCAGAGGATACAAAGCCAAGGAGTTGGGAGGGGAGGATTAATTTATTTCAGATTCTCCTAGAAAGAGAAAAAAAACCCTCTGAAGCAGAACATCACCAAAGCCTGAATGGAATCATAAATGTGTGGGTGGTTTCCACGGATGGTCTAATTGAATCTCTAGTGTGATGAGGAGAGGCATACAGAAGATATAGGCTGGAACCCTGGATTCATGTTTAAATCCTGGAAAAGCACATCTAGTGTCTTCCTAGAAAGCTGCACGACATAACTGAAATTTTTCTTGCAGTAAAAGGGCCAGAACAAGGTTAAGACCAATTTAAAGTCCTGTTTCAAAGACAGGAGAAAGAGGTAGATAGTGTGTAACTCTTGTCTGCACATGTGTGTAAGTGCCAGCCTGCACCTGGAGCTATATTCCTCCAGCAAGAAAATATATCTGGAAAAAAATAAAAGATATAAAGCATGATTACTCTGTAGATATGTCAGTGTTTTCCTTTCTACATTCACTCAGTCTAAAAAAAACAATAACCCACCCAAAACTATGTAAGAGAAGCTCCAATCATTTTATAATTTTTAGTCCTTTGCAAGAAATCCCTCATAAGTATCAGTTTTCACATCCTTATGTTTTCAAAACATAAGTGGATATGTCCATTTCCTCCCTAGAATCACTCTGGAATGGATTTTTACAGCTGACACTATTTATTTGCCCTCAGTCAAGAAAAAAAAAAAAAAGCTTTCTCTTGGATAATGTATGGCTAAAATCTGTAGAGGTGACTGGCAATTGTAAGCGCTGAATTTATTACATTGCCCTATAGCCTCAAACACTGGATGCTCGGCATTTTCTACAAATGAGGTATGTGGAAAGTGTCATAAATTCAACTCCCCCAAATAACTAGTCATTTGATAGCATATTGGCCAACTGCTGAAAGTATGGGAATATATAAGTATGTATGCACATGCATCTAAATGAAATATATGGTGATGTGGTGAAGCAGAAAAATTTTATAATTATTTATTTAGAGTGATCGTATTATATAGATAACATCAACTGAGAGCTAACGTTGTACCATATTGCCACATATACTGTATTAGATGCAGCATTTTAGAAATATCCTAACTAAAAATGTTTTCCATACTTTTCCCCTCAGAACAGGTTATCTTAATATTAGCACTGTTGCCCTTAGACAGAAGGGAACATTACAACTGATTAATCAAGGAAACAAATCCTAGGTGTGCTCCAGGAGAAAGGAATGAAGTAATTAATACTCTTTGCATGAAACGCAAATTGAGATAAATGTGCATTTCATTGAATGTGAACATCACAGTTGAAGACCTATCTACCCACACATGCCTTTGCTAAAAAGAAAGCAAACTGGACTAAGTATATGGGTTATTATCTTCATTTGTCTGGTAGTGCCTGCAGGAAGGTTATATGGCTGTAGGTTCTTTCTGAATTTTAGGGGAATCAATATATGGGAAACATCCAGAGCGTCAGTGAATCTGTGACTCACACATGATTCCTCTGAACTGGTAGAACTAGTCTACTCCTTCTTTAAGGTAGAGCAAAGTCAGTGAAACTTAGGGAGACAAGCATGTATTTAAACCATTAGCACAGGTTTGACACTGGCAAAAAAAAAGGCAAGCGATTTTGAAGAAATGGGAAAAACTGGATCTCACTACTAAAATGTGCTTTGATATCTCAGTCCTGGGAAAAACCTACAGAATCAACAGGATTTGACAGTCTGTTCAGAAAATGTAAGCCTGAAAATATTCCACCCATGGGATTAATTGAGCCCCACTGGGCCTTTCCATACCATACTTCAAATAAATCCCCTCCATACTGTACAGTAAGGAGCTTGCATGCCAGGACAGTGGGATCTAGATTGGTTTTAAATCCTCTCCATGATCCCTGGTTCCCAGCCTCCTGCAAAGACAGGCTGAGCTGGAACAGCCACTTAGGCTTGCTGGGCCCCAGGCGTTGCTGAGATTCGCTGACACGCCACAGTTTCACACCTCTCAGTCTCATCTTCCAGGCCTGTTGTCCAGATAGTCTTAGCAGGCTGGCTCACAGTTTTCTTCCACAGCTGCTTTGGCAGGGGGATCCTCACATGCCAGAAATGGGGCATTTATAGCACCACAGCTCTTTTACAGCATAAAAAAACTAAAATGGGGGATATGTGTATCTGTATCTGCTCATGGGATCCTTTTCAAGTAAGAAGCCAGTTCTCATCTTCCTTTCTCTTTCTGGGGCTTCCTGACTTTCCATGGCCTTCTCCTTGCTTCTTTGTGACATGAAAGCTGATCTGTACCTTCTCCTTCCCAATTCTTTTTCTCACAGCTTTCCAATCTGGCTAAATTGGCTTGGCCATCCAGCTCTTTTTCCCTTCACAGAAAAAAACTCTTTGGTGCTAGACGATATTGGAGTTCTGACAGACTAAAAAAAAAAAAAAAGAATTTTGACTAATGAAATGAAAAAAATGGGACATTGGTGGTTTCATGCAAATGTTTGTGGGGCATCGGCTGAAAAACGCAAGACATCTTTATGCTTTCAAGCCATCAGCTTTAAGAATGACACATAATACACAAACACTGTTGGAACTGTCTGAGTGCCCACCTAGAGCCCAAAGAGAGAAAACAGCCGTGAGTTCACATGGGACTGAAACATGGAAGCAAATCGTGCACTATCTCAGTATTTGATGTAGGTCTCCTTAACAATTTAATTCTTATTTCTTTCTTTCTTTCTTTTTTTTTTTTTTTCCTAATAGAAGTGGCAGCAAAGAAAGACAAAAAAGACCAAGGAAGCAAACAAACAAAAAAGGCTTTTTCTGCTGAGGTTATAGTAGCTTCTTTGAAGAAGGATATTTTCAGATAGAAGATTAAGTAATATTTCCTTATAATAAAATCACTGATGGAACAATTTCTATGTCATCTAGCCCATATACCTGGAAGGAATGACTGTTCCCACTCAATTATTTGTGGCTGTATGTCCATTTTAGTTTTAAAAAGCTGAGACTATGGGGTTCCCATCATTTCTTCCACTAGAATATATTGCTGTCTAACAGAAATACTAGTCATAATAATCCCCTTAACCCTGCACACATACTCTATTTTTTCTTAAATCATTGACAGGAGAGACACGAAGAGCCGTTATGCAGATATTCTCACTTATTAATACCTACTTAGAAAAAATAAAGTGACTGAGCAGAGGATAACGAAGTGCTATGTTTTTGGCAGTGGCACAGAAATACTTAACAGCTTCACTGAGTTTTGCAAAAATAAGGAATTCATTTTTGCAAATAGTCACAAAAAACAGTTCCTATTCTGTTTCAAGGGACCTGCTCCAAATTTTGTTTTGCCACAGACTTTTGTGGCAGAAGAACAAAGGTTATTAAATATTTAATTACCAGGACAGTACACGTGACTGATGGATTGAGTTGGATCAATGAAGTTGCAACTATTTCACCACAGTGTGGCTGACTAAGATTGATACTTGGCCTTCACTTAATGTTTTTCATCATTCCACCAGAAATAAACACAGAACAGGCTATTCTCAATATGTTTATGCATCAGTAACTTATATTACTTTTGGAAACTGTGAAATTTATGCCAGGTGCTTGTAAAAGAGTACAGTTTTGATTTTTTTTCTCTAGTCCTTCAACCCGGAATCAATGTGTGCACAATTTTCATTCCTCCTTACATTACATGTATCCTTAAGAGCTGAGGCCAAGAAATAAATGAACATAATTTCATTCTCCATCAAAATCTTTTGTTATTCTGTCGTTATTGCATGAATTAGAAAGGGGTCTTGCAGAAAAATTAAGCTATGAATCCAGACCTCAGTTTCTCTGAACAAAATACATTCAGGGCCAAAAGTCTGGCTGAGACCAAGGCAGACTATGACTCCACCACAAAATTTGGATTTGTATGCTAATGTGGCCTTCTACAAAGTCTGGAAATATGTGGATCTAAGGTTTGCATTTCAAAATATCTGTAATACAAACATACTTGAAATGTGGTGGTTAGGGATTTGTTTGGCCTATTATTTTTTTTAAAGATCTATTAACTCCAATTGTAAACTGGGAAAGTAGCAATCATTTTGCCTAACTTCAACTATCTAACATTAGGCATTTAGATGAAGCCAGCCTATCTAAGTCTTGTCTGTAGTTTTGAGGGCTATTTAGATCTCCTAACTTGCTTACTCATCTTCAGATATGACAAGTGTGCTCTAGAAGTGCCTGTTTCTCTCCACTGACTGTAAAGAGAGCCCAAGTACATTAAATAAGTGACTTTTAGCTGGCAAGATGAATCCCATTGACAATTTCAGATCCTATGTACGCTGCACCTGAGGCTTGCTCTGCCATGTCCCACACTGTGCGGGCACACGTAAGGTCCAGCCCCAGAGTCATGTACGTACCTGACTGCATGACAGCCCACAGTAACAGTGCTATGATAATGGTGTTGCAGGCTCCCAGTTCAGAGATGGTTCATGTCAAGCCTACTCAGAGGTCTAGCAAATGATAGAACTGCTATGTCTGAGCATATCTAACGCCTTTTCTGCATTTAGTTTTCTCTTCAGCTTAGAACTGCAGCTCTCCCTGTAGAAGCAACAATGGGCATACCAGTACAGATGTGAAAACGGTGGTCTTTTTCCCCTCCTTCCCACTAAGTCATCTAGCATTTTGAGCAGCATACGGTAAAGAGATGATCAAAGTCCCCTTGCTTTGTGTACACTGATGTCTCCCCTGTGGCTGCCATTAGGGTAGCTGTAACAGAGCTCTTCAATGGCAACACAGTTTAAGGAATATGCTCAGCATGGACATGACCACAGGGACACAGAAAGCTCTGAAATAAAGGCTAGAGTTCATGAAACTGTCTTTGCACACTTAATTGCTCCATTAAGCCTTGCACTCTATTTTCTGTAAATAAAAAAGCACATATAGTCAGAATCAGAATTAATTAAATTGAGGTAATTTTCTTAGCATGGTTTGCATATATTATTTCAAGCAGACAAGCATGAGTCTCCTGAAACACTGTATTTCTTTGACGTTCTGACATAGGAAGCCCAATCATTTCTTGTGAAGATTCTACATTTTTATTGATTGATATATTTCCTGCAATGTGAATGAGGCCTAACATACCTCTTACACCTATTAGTTACTCCAAACAAGGACATTGTCCAATGTCACATGAATAAATAATTTCTATATAGCATTTTTCCATTTACTTACCATGTTCCAAAGGACATCTTGCTTGTGCATAAGGTTAGTTCTCCATCTACTATAAGTTAGCAATATCATGCGCTCCATATCTGTGTATGATTTTTGGTTTGGTTTCGGATTTTTTATCATTAAGATTAATTCAAGCAGGGGTTGGCATGCAGGAAGCAGAAGAATACTCTCTCAACTGCATCATAACCTAGCTCACAGTCATCAATGGTCTGTAGGCTCAAGTAGACTAGTTTGGTCTTTTAGACTAGGTAGTCTGGTAGACCTAGTAGACTAGGTCTAGTCCAAGCAGGCTTGAAGGTACAAGAGAGAAGAGGTGTTTGATTTTAAGAATGAGATGCTTTTTCTGACATGCATGGTGCTAAAGAGAATCCAGGCTGCAGAGCAGGAAGATGCAGAGGTAAGAGGGACCTACCTAAGAAAAGAAAGAAGGTAGATGTCTACAGCTTTGGATATAGTGGAATTATGTTAAACTCCTTTGCTAAAGTCTTTCCAGACAGTTATCTGGCCATAGTTTAGTACTGACACCACCTTCTAAAGGAAAGATTTGCAAGTGATAAAGCCAACTGAACTTTCCAGGTGAATGTGATTGGCATGGGGTACCACCATCAAGAATCAGTCTAAGAGTGGAAGAATTAAAAGACTGAACCTCAGTACAGGTTTAGATAAGAACCAACCCTATGGGGAATATGGTACTGAGCAAGGCCAAAAGGAAGAAGAGAAAGGAGGCCAGTCCTACAACAATAGGGCTTCTTCACAGAAACTATTTTCAATACACTTCCTTCAGCATTGAATTCATTAAATTTAAATTTTCAGTACAAATGCATAATTGTTTCTAATGGCTTACCCAATGGGATTAATAATATTCAAAATAATTAGAACTGATTAAAAAAATAGTTTATTTTCTGTTACTCTTGGTTTACTTTTTTCATTTCACCTATCTTAAGAGTTAAACCAGAGCAGTCTTTTGCGTAGATTACAGATCTGATTTTGTACGGGTATGTACATATTTAATTACTGAGTGCTCCAATAAAGTTGATGGTGGTTAAAGTTAATAAGCATGGGTGTAATAATTTAGTGTTTTTAAATTCCTGACCGAGGTCATTTCCAGAAACTGACACTCAGGAATTAGTATAGTGCTCTCTAACTTGTGTTTCAGAATATTTCAGGAAATTGTTTTCATTTTCATTGAAGTTTGCGCTCTCAAAACCCTGAGAACATATATTGTGACAAATTTTTTAATCTTCCTCCTTAAAATTCTGTCGTGTTTTTTTTTTGTCCAAACTATTCATGTTCCCTTTCAACACTAAAACAGGATGTAATAGGTAAAATAAATAAAAAACAGGTGATACAGCTTAATTCAGTTAAGTTATTCACCAGATTTCATTATTAGGAGACACCACTTTGCCTCAAATATAGAGTTCATAATTAGAAAATAAATACAGGCAATACATTTATTCTTAGGGCATATCAAGAACTGTAGGAAGTATGGATGCTTATACTGCACAGTGCTGTAAAGTCAACATGTGACTGACAAAGTACAAATGACAATGTGAGACAAGTGATTCAAATAAAAAAAAATCAGTGGGATATTATCTTGAATTTACTCCTCTCTAAATGCCATTTCTTTACAGAAGATAGCATGGATATTAAGCAGCAAGACTTCAGCTGGAGTGCACCTTCCATGCATTAAGCCTGTGCTCCCACAGCTCCAAAACCTCTCATCATTCCTGATTTACGATGTGTCCACCTTTCACATCATGCCCCTCCCAGTGTTCTTTTTTTCCCCAGTTCTCTTCCAATCTCCGTCTGTCTCTCACAAGAATTGGTTAAAGAATGTACTACAGGTGAGCATCTAATGTAGAACAGCTGACGTGAATACCCACAACAGTAAAAATAGAAGGGAAAAAAGACAAAAAGGAAGTTTACTATCAAACTTTTTTACTTTAATGTTACTTTTCTCTATATCTGATACATATTTTGGAAAGAAGTGGGGAGAATGTTTTCATTTAAACAATGATTATCATGTTTGGTCAAACCTTCTCTGCAAGTACAACAGAAATCTTTCATTTATTGAGAGATTTTTTGTTTGGAAATCATAATGTAGAGCATAAATAAATTTAAAATACATGCTACATGTCCTCTATAGATTATTTTAAAGCTTACTAGAATTAAATCCCACTAGTTTCCTCCAGCAATTCACTTCTAAAACACATAAACCTGGAAACATGAAGAATAGTGAATAAATTATGCACCGATTTCCAGCTTTCACAACAGCTTTCCTGGAAGTGTTCTCACCAGATTACCTTGCATAAATGTAAAGAGGTTTTATTTATGACTGAACTCCCTGAATTGCTTTGCTTCCATTTTTGTTCACTGCAACCACTGGAGAGAAACAGTAAAATACAAGGAAACTTCATAAATGTCTGTAAAATAATGTTACCTCAATTTGGCACGTTCTTCTATCATAGGAAGATTGCTTTGCGTTACTCAGAAACTTTTCAGTGAATAACTTCCTACAGAATAAAATTCGATTCTGCTCTGTTACTGTGATAATAGGAGGCATATCCTGCATAGCTGTAGCCATTTTGTAGAGGTTAAAATCCACTGCTTTGGAAATAGAAATCAATGTCAGCCACTCTGTAAACATTCCACATAAAGAAAAAAGAGTTTTGAAGGCATTTTTTATCATTAGAAATACCCCACTATCTATATAGAGATGAATTTTGCCTTTGAGAAACAAACCGAAGGCCAGGAAACATGATTCGACAATTGTAGAGATTAAATATAACAACTCTGAATGAAAAATTGTCTAGGCATCCATTATCCTAGATGACTACAGAGCTTTTCTTTCACTTCATTCAGGCCTTCAGTGCTTACACTGGGCAATGAGTGAGTTTGATTGCTACTGCCCAGACTAGACAGAGAAGAAGTCAGGCATAAGCTATAAGAGGTGTTCAATAGATGAGCCTGAAGTGAGATGGAATTTGAATATTTCCTGACTCTGGTAGTGTTCAGAGCCAGCTGTAGCTCCCCCGTCTTACAAAGAGGGGCAATACAAACTCAAAGCTATGTTGTTACAAGACTGGAAATACCCGGGAGAGATCGATTCCTTTTTTCTGATTTCCTTGCAATATCGGTACTAGTCAAACTATTTAGTGGTGAATTTGCATCTTTTACTCACACAGCGTTGTGTACTGAATTAGCTGAACAACCGACTGCATCAAGATTTTCTTTTGAGATGGGCAGAGTACAGGACCGAACCTGCATAACTGTTATATTTAAGTTATTCATTCACTCTTATCTGAACTTTCATTTCCATCATTTCCATTGTTTTGGCCACCTCTGTGGTTCATGGATATCCTGGTAGCACTTAACCTGAGAGCTAATCATAGAAATACAACTATTCATAATAAGGCATTCAAGTGATGGCAAAGCTTTATTTTTTTTAACTTTGTTTTTTGGTTTTCCTAATAGAGGGTGTTTGCTGGTTAGTGAATACTGGCAAAGATAAACACACTGATGTGGTAGATGTTTATTTGTTACACAGTCTCTTGCGTTTCCATATCCTTCTTACTTGGCCACTTGTTGGTACAAGTTTCAACCACAAACTCAACTGGTACTAATTTTCAGGTTATCCAAAGCAGATGGAAAACAGAGAATAAAGGAGGAGCCATTAACACCCACATGACGCCTGACACAGCTTGGGATTGTTACCGTGACTGTATCAGAGTATGAACATAATAACTGTTGTACAGACCAAACCTGGGGCTCGTCTAATCTGGCCTTCTGTCTTCAACTGAGCTGGTGCCAGCTGTATCAGATGAACGCGCAAAATCCCCCTGCTACACAGAATTGTGCAATGCTCTGCCACAGAGGAACATTATTACTCACTCCAGCTGTTGCTCAATTCTGTCCTGAAGTATGAGGATTAATGGTTACTGTGAATTTTGTCCCAGCCTGAGTAACTGCAGATGCCATTCTTATTCAGATAGATGGGTAATTCTTCTCTCAACCTTCCTTAGTGCTTAGCCTCATACTAATCTGTGACCTTAAATGGCAGAAAATGCCATTTTAAAAACACATCCCAGCCATACCCCAGGCACAGGCAAAAGCAGTAGATTTTATCTTGATGTGAAACTATATTTATCTACAGAGAGGTATTAACTAAATATCAGTTATGCAGTCATTTGGCTATTATTCCTACCTACGTTTCACTCATATAAACACATTCTGCTTTCAGCCACACTTGTTATGCTGCATCAAGGCCAATGAGTGTGAGTAGACAGATGAGAGGGGAGATACCAGCCCAGGCTGATTGCTCTTGTGGAAGTGGCATAGTGGGTGACCACAGTCTGACAGACACCACCAGTGCATTCACCCAGCCAGGTGTGGAGGTGGTTGCAGGGGTGCTGGGATGCCACCGTGCACAGCTCTGCCTCCACCAGTAAGTCCTGCCTATCCAGGGTAGACATTTTGCACCTGAAGAAGAGTTCTTCAGTAATTTTTTTTCCTCCTGATTGCTAGTTATAAAGAAAAAAAGGTATCCATTAATGAATTAAAATGTATTGTTCTGATGGTCTTATTTAAAGGGTACACCCACTTTAAGGAAAAGGGAACAAACAACTAAAAATGCCAGGGTGTCTTTGAGTTACTAAGGAAGCATTCAGCCAAGTATTTAGTAGCTATAAAGAAGTCCATGATTCCTGCCCTGCATAAAACTCTTCTACTTTAAATCTGAGGCTAAAAGAATGGGGCAGCTTTGTCCAAAAACCATTCAAATGGCCAGAAGAATCAGCAGAGTAGATACACTGGTCATGGTAGAAGGAAAAGACTGAGCGGCTTTTTGTGTACAGACCGAAGAAATTAAATAAGTAAGTATAAAGGCAACATTTCTCACTACCCAAGGAGTGACTGATGCCAAGTATTTTCTACACTTGCTGCATCAGCAGGTTTCTGGCAGGTGCCTTAAGGAAACATTTCTGCACATTCTCTATTCCCATTAGGAGACACTGTTTTTCAGACTGCCATTTGGGTTGTGTTTGGCAGCCACAGTGATTCACCAGAAAATGAAACACATTTTTGATTGTATAGAGTACAGTCAGGTCTATACACATGATGATTTGATCAGGAGAAAAATGGTAGAAAAGCAAGGCCAGATGCTCAGAGCAGCTTTTGGAGCAGCCAGCCTCTGACTTAAAACAAACAAACAAAAACCCAACAGTACAAATCCTAAATCAGAAAAAGAAAGAACTTGGGGAAAAAAGTTACATGCACAGATAAATCCCAGTAAGACTGAAACTATCATCACATACCTCTTTTAGGAGACATGGAAGGGACCAGTCGTCGGAGAGCTAACGTGCAAAGCAGTTGAGTGGAAATGCATGCAAATCTTCAGAAGTAACTGAAAAACAAAGTAGTTTCTTAACCATACCCAGACAAGCATAGCTCTAACTTGTCCACTGATTCTTCAAAAGTAGATGTTGGCACAATCTTCCTTCAAAAAGTTAGAAAGCAGGGATGTATACATGGAAGCTGCTCAGAAAAACTGGGCATCATTGTACTTAAATATAGAAGATTAGTTTGAACATAGCCTTTGGGTGGAGAAAGGGCTTTTTATTTTGTTTTGAAATACGAGGCTAGTATTAGTTGTGTCTGGAAGACAAAAATAATCTAAATGGCATTTTTTTTTGCATTTATTCACATATTTGGTATGTGATTCTCTGACAATCCGTAGGCGTACTTTCTCCCACAGCCAAAACCCGGGCGTTTGCTTTCTGTTCTTTCTGTGATCCAATGAATATTCTCTGCACTCACTGTTTGAGAGTCATCTTTATACATGAGTTAAGACAGACTCTGGTGGAGAACAAATGTAAAGATGTTAATTTGCAAGCCTTAATAGTTTGTTATGGGCTAAGCTACCTTATAAATGCATTTAAAATTTTCAGTCACAAGTTCAGGAGAAAGGCTTATGCCCTCTCTATCCCCAAAGAAGAAAAGGTTTGAGTAGGGTCCTGCTCAAGGTTCTTCTAAAGACTTTCAGCTCCTTAAATGTTCTCTCTTCTCTTTAAAATCTTTCTAACACCTTTAAGATTGTACATTTTTGCAGAAATCTTCCTCAATTGCTTCTGCCGTCTTGGAAAACTTAGCCACACTAAATGCTCCCTCCTCATCACAGGTCCTGACAGATAACCACAACCACAACCACTGTCATTGCTTCTCCCCTTCTAATACCAAGAGCCTTCTGGTAATACCTTGAGCAGAGCTAGCGAGAAAGATATAAATTGTCACTTCGTTTCTATTCCTTAAGCAAACTTTAAAGTGACTATGCTCAAATAAAATGCTCACCATGGGTTAAATGGATGAGGTTTTTTCTTTTTTTTATAATGTGTTCTTTCTGATCTCATAAGCTAAGTCTGTCTTCAATAAATGGAGCTTCAGAGGGCAATAATATTCATAGTCTGTTCAAGTTGGTTACATACATCTAGATTAGAAAGTCCTTAGTATAGCTGGAAGGACCTAGGTCAAATTTAAGAGTAATACGAACAGAAGGGTGATTGTGTGAAAAGGATTATTTGCCAGTAATATGTTTTTTAAAAAAAGCATATTAGTGCAATCCAAACTGTAAATATCATCTTTATAAATACAGTCCAGTGACAGTGGAGGGATTCTTCATATGTGGATGTGCTTTGTATAGTAAACTGTGACTCAGCCTGATTTAATCTATCCGAAATGCTTATAATGTCATTATTGTCAGAGAATTACTTTCGAGCAGGTATAATTGTGCTGAAATAATGCTTGCCTGAAGCAACCAGGTACCACTTGGCTAAACTACAGTTAGAGGCAGTCTGTAAAAGATTATACTTGAAAGATAGAAGGGAGAAATATCATTTAGCATTGCATTAAACTTTTTTTTTTTCAGATCAGTATGGATTTTTAAATAACAAAATTCAGGCTTATTATCAGGAAAAATATTCAAATTATGAAGTATTAGTTTACTTAAAACAGGATGCAATGGTGTAATTTATATAATAGTTATATTGTATACTCCACTGTACATTGTGTATTATAAATGTAGATTATGCTATAGTGGATGAAAAGAGGTCGAACATTTGAATGTTATAAAGCTAGACAACAAAAAACATTACAAAATACTCTGAACTCAGTATTTCCTTATAATTGTGAACTGTAATATGAAGTGTAGCACCAACTTTAAAGGATCAACTTCTGTTTACTTCTGTTGTGGTGGCATATCATAGGGTCATTGACAGTAAGCTAGTATAAGAGTCACTTATATTTTTAAATTCTTTTCTCCATGATTCAGTAACAGTGGTCATGAGTACGTGGTAAGTCATATCTCTAGAACACTCAGAAAACATTGTTCAGGAAAAGACCTTTCTGTCTGCTAAAAAAGGGCACTGGGATAACACTCTTAGGGGAGAAATGCTGGCAGCATGCTTAAAGCCGTTTTTTGTGCCCTGGAAAAGGTTATCTTGAGGGACTCTTGGTAGCATTAGCTCCACCAAATAATCGTTCTGTGTCTAATCTAGTTTGTTTAAGGGTTAAACCTGAAGGAATGTGCTCAGCCTGCACTATTCTGTGCTTGAGAGAAATGAATCCAGAGATGGCTGAACAAAAGACCTTATCCACAAATGTGTAACCCTTAATGAAATTCATGCTGATTATTATGTCAGCAGCCATCCACAGTCACATGGGAAATTTTATTTGGAAGTTTCATTTGCCGGCTGAAATGGCTTCATGGTCCACCCATTCCCAATCTGATGTGGAAAGGAGGAGGAGGGAAAAAGTAACCCAGACATATTTCCATCCCAGATACTCACAAAGAGGGATGCGTGAGAAAGAACAGCTCTTGCCTACCAGACAAATGGTTCTGCAAATCATCGTTTCAGTTATGGATATTCCTTTAAAAGCCTATTTATGGAAAAAATATCACTGGTCAACAAGCTATTGCTGCAGTTTGCATGTGGGACTGGAACACCAACTATATGAATACACATAAAACATGCAGGCTTTGCTCTGCAAGGCCACACAGTCAAAAATGTAAATGTGTGTGGGTAAGCCAATGCCGAGCTTGTTTACACATGAATAAATCCTAATTAGAGAAATGGAAAAATGTCTGAATCTAAATTTAAAATAGAGTCTGTTCACGAGAGTCATGGGTGACTAAAAGTAATTAAGGCCATCACTTAACTAAACAGATGTGACAGATTAACCATGTGTTTCTATCTTTGATGTAGATTTTTTGTTTTGGATACAGTTGCAGTTTAAAGTCCTTTAATATTGTCTGAGATACATCTGCCGTTATTTTGATTTGGTATATTTCTTGTTGCAAATGCATTTAGCGCTGGCTGACATTTAGTTTGTATAAACAATTGAAAGTGTTTACAGTGAAGAGTAGTTGTTCAACCAAGCCACAGTACAGTGAAATACATTCAGAATGTAAGACTAAAGATATGCAGATAACACAGTACATTTTTATGCTTCCTTCACTCTGATTTGTGCTAGAGATGGATTTAGATAAAAGGAAGAAAGGAAATACATTTCCATCCAAAACAAAAACTAGTCCCTAGCAAAACAATATATTTTTTTATTGCAGTGTGGACTTCTACTTCTGTTGTTTCCAGCCCTGAAGAGGCTCAGATGTGCTAAGCTGCTAGGAGTCATCCTGTTAGGGGCACTTCTGCCCCAAATGAAAGGAGGAGAGAATGGCATTCTCTTAACACAGCTTATTCTTCTGAGCTTTAAAATCCAGATGACACAGAGCTGCACATGGTAAGCATGCTTAGATAACTACATATACAGATACAGCTCTGTGAGTTAGTTTACATCACTTTCAGATGCACATTCAAATTGGAGCACGTATCCAAGGCTTCCCTCCCATGAGGGGAGAAGGGAATTTTATATATGTGTTCCTCCCTTGGCTTTAATATTTTGACACCCAATTTGCACATGTGCATGAGAGAAACACTGAGCTATGTGCCTCTGAGTATTTGCGGCTTCACCCTTGCTGGGGCAATGATACACCTACCTTACACAGGGTCGTGTAGTAATCACAGATGAAAAGAACAGTACTGCCCTGCATCTCATTTTATGCTGGTGGGACTTATATATTGTGCTACAAGTTCTCTTTCTGCATCAGCTGGAGAAAACATTTTGTTGAACTCAATTACCTTTTATAGAAAGCCATAACTGATGAGGCTCTCTGGCTCCACATTGGCCAGCCTATATAGTATCTCATGCTCCTTGTCTGAAACAGTAAGTTCCCTATGGGACGAGGGCTGACTACAATTCTTTACCTCTCACAGTGTTGTGTAGAAGTTCCTTATGCCCAGCAATGGAGTTGAAATATCAGAATAGGCCTCTCAATTTCTGGATTACCTTTTTACATCCACTCTTCCAGATGCTCTATTTAACCAATCTCTTCTCTACATTAGCATGTTTCAGTCCTTACTTCTTTCAAAGATGGAAAAATCTAAGTGAGATCATAAATTAAAAAAACATATATCTCTTTTTGAGATCTCTATGATGAATACGTTTCCTGTATGCTGATCTGGGAAATTCCATGAGATATCCAGCATTCATCTACCAGAGAGCCTCTAACTCTCTAACTTCTGGCCATGCTGCCTGCATAGACCCAGAGTCCTTCAACCAGTAGCTTTTTGAAGGCCGGATGTCCCTGCTTTTCCTTGGGATAAAATATTCCTGTGTCTCAAAGAACTTAAGACTTAAAAGGACCTTTAAGGGATAGTATACATGAAACCTAATGTCAGTCCAGGGAACCTTGTCTCCCTAGATTCATTTTCTACGAGGAGAAACCACCTGTCTGTCTGCTGTCAGAGGCCACCTGTCTGCTTCAGAACCCCTCCAAGCGAGCCTTTCTCTCTCTGTGTTGACTACAGAGGGAGTCTAAGGAGACAGACTTCAGCTAAAGTTAGCTTTTGTGTTTTGTCCACTAAACATTTTGTACAGTCATTTATCTTTCGTATATAGAGTCTGGAATTCAAAGAGTCCTACCACAAATGATGTCAGCTAGCAATACAAGAAGAGAAAAAAACTAGAAGTATAAGGTCATCTTGTCTTTCTTCTGCTTGCGTGGGATTGTTTCCCACAGAATTCATGAATATGCCACCCATAAAGGCAGCTGGTAAGAGCAGCAACTGAGTCTGAATCACACAAACGGGGAGGGAGGAAAATTGTGTAAACTGTGTAGTATAAGAAGAGGACATTCTTCCCAGTGTTTTAAGGACCTGGCTTGGATCTAATGATTCCTAGCAGCTATAAAGCCTGCAAATTTGATCTCAGTTACTGAGACCAGGTTACACTGTAGCTCTGTGCTCTCTCCTTTGCTCCAAGCAGAGGAAATATCCTAGAGGAAAAAAAACAGGAGAGGCAAAATTTCCTTACACATAGGATAAAGCAATCATACTCACAGCTACAAACACATCCAGCCTGCAGAGCCACTTAGTCTGGGCTGATGTCTCTCCACATTGCTGAGATGGGGACCATCTGCTTAAGCAGACTTGCACTGTTTGAGCAACCAGCAAGAGATTCAAGAACCAATGCTGAGGGATGGGCAAGATCTCAGTAAATTCAGGACTCCGGGATCAAAGAAGCGGTTGTTTAAAAACCACACCTTTCCCTTCAACTATCCCAAACATGGCAAAAACTAAATCCTGTAGCTCTGGCAGTGCTCAAGTCATTCAACACCTATCTACCATTCTGGAGATTGCTATAGTTAGTTAATTCTGATTTTCTATCTTCTACATGTCTCTCAGACAAATTAATGACTACTGGTACATTTACCAAGACAATAAGTCTGGTAAACAAGATAAGTTCATAGAACTCACAGGACTGCATTACCCTGTGGGTTGGCTATAGTCTGTTCTCCCCAAATTGTCTAAAATCAGCAAATGTGTTTAAAAGCTATTAAGCTATTCATAAGTTTAAAAGGTATTAAGACTGAAGAATATATATATATGTACACAGCCATAAAATACTTTTTTACTATAAGAAATTAAGTTAAAAGGAAAATAGAAGGATTGTGTTTTTCAATGTCTTTATGGTTTAATAATACACTTTACAAGTCTTCGATAAAGTTCTTGTTTCTTCCTGTTGGAGATCCAAGCCCAAAATTACCTCTAACTTATATTTAAAATTTGTCCAGATAAAGACTGCAGGATTTGGACCTTAAGAAGCAATGCAGTCTATAGGAAAATAAATACAAATTTCATATTTGATAGCTTTCTTGGCTATCATTTGCTAAATGACTGCCCAGCATCTAGCAGGATGCACTGAAGTGTATCTCCTGACCATGACTTAGTCTGTGAATATAAATGTCAAACCATTAGGATTATCACTACTGCTACTGATATTATATAGAAGATTCTTAATTACTAGACTGGCTAAAAGAAGTGGAAAACTCTTAAGCAAGCAGATCCAGACAGTAAAAAATGCTGATAAAAAATCAACACTTTAAAATCAATTTAGCTAATTGCTTATTAGTTGTATCTGTCTTAGGTTTCAGTATTGTCATTAATCTGCATAATTTCCAAACATATACTGTTTTAAATTGACTGACATTAACAAAACCCCTAAAGAAGACCCTTAACCCTCATGTTATTGCTGGTTCATTCAAATTTCTGATTATAGTAAGCTCCTTTTGGGGGGATGGTGGAGGAAGCCATCAAATGCCACTTGGGGCCAGCAAAGAAGTTTTTTTCAAATTTTCTGAAGAGAATGAGGTGTAACTTGATGATATGCATGATATAAAATGATTTACTTTTGACCGACCATCATTTCTAGTACCATTTGCAGCTGACACTAAGGACTGAACACATTTTTTTCTGTCTTTAGTCTCTCTTACCACTTAGATCGTAAGTTCTTTGCAGAGTGGATAGTCTTCTCTAGTGCAATGAGATTCTTTCAGTTCTACAAGAATATATCATAATATTAGCAATGAGGTAAATAATCTCTTCTGTCCACACCCTACTGAAGAGGTAATTTTGTCTCGAGTTGATGGCCCAGATGTTTTTGTGCCCAGTTCCTGTGAAAATGTTTGCTTGCCCTGTAGAAAAGAATGGTCCCTGATGTAAAAACAGAGTTGATCTCTTCATGAGCCAAAACCGTGGTCAGCTGTCGCTTCCTCTTGAAATCCGTGAGAATTCAGCCCACTATTAGTCTCAGAGCATGAAGAAGTGGAAAGTTCTCTACAACTGACTGTGTGTGCCATGTGGTTTGGGCTCTTCATGTAACACATCACAAATTCTGGTATGGAACCATGTCCAAATGAATGATAATATTCCTTACACTTTTCTCCACAGCTCACCCACTTTTAGGAGATTATATAGCATATTCCTAGAACTGTCCATTTCCAGGCTTTAACCCAAGTATTTAAGATTGTTTTCTTTCCTTGCTAGGAATGTAATTAAGATTGCTGAAGATTCTTTTTACATATTATGAACTTCAACTACAAAGCCAAATGGCAATAAGTTGCCAGGAAACCATCCCACCAGTTTTTGACCAGAAAACTCTCATGTTTGACTTCTACCCCAGAGCTGGAATTGAATGTACATTACTGTGTAATGTTTGGGAATCAAACAATAATAAAATACAGTGGGCAAAACTCAGCCGTAGACAAAATCACTTGCAGAGGGTCCTGCCCGACATATCACTAAGTGCTAACAAAAGGGAATCCAGGACTAACTATCATGCTGGAGACAGAAATAGGAAAATGTGATTTTAATTTCAAGAGGAAGAGGCCTGAAGAGTGAACTATCCTCCAGAATATCAAAGGAGCTTGAAGAATAAAGGAGCCAAAGTATAATCTCCATTGATTTTAGTGCATTTGGGCCACAGACTATTTCAGCTTAATGTGGTTAAATGTTGATACATGTCTAAAACTAAAGTTGCCAGCAAAACTATATGAAAAAACATTATGAGTCATACTGAAAGTACTGGCATGTTGCCTTCTGAAGTAAAAATAATTCTGCAGATATGTTTGTATGTAAAATATATTGTTTATGCTTTATAATTTGATTTAATTTAGGAGAAGTAATGAAAAAGAACACTGTATTCAGCTGAAACAGCAGTGGAAGAATAGTTGGTTTTTTTTTCTTTCAACATAGTATGTGTTAGAAAACTTCTTTCATATTTAAGAATTTTTTAGGCCTCAGTACATCAATAGAACCAAGGGAAAAACGCTCCTTCCAAACAGCATTATAGCGTGATCTGTTTCTAATCATTTCATCATGTATTCAGTCGTCTTTGTTTTTAACATCTTTTCTTTACACATTTGTACTTGTGCATTAAAGTCATTTATAATTACTATGTTGTATAGGCATATATTTCACAATAGCTGAGAGGGGATGTGTAACTAAAAGTATGTCCAAAATCTCTGTGTAGTGGATGCCAACTTGCTGTTAGCCAGCTAAGTGCGTTTGTCCCAGGCAGAGCCGCTAAGAAACCATTCAGTGAGATAATTTTGAGCTTGCTAGGTTCATGTTAGATGCATTCATCACTGTGGGCTTCCTTTCACCTAAAGGGGCACCTGGTTTCAGCTACTCATTTAGGCTTCCTACAGAAATGAAGGGGAGACAGAAGCACCTGAGGAGGACAGTTCATCCCCTTTATTTTAGATGTCCAACTTACGGTGAAATAAAATACTCTTTCAAGAAGGCTGCCTATCTCCTCTGATGAGAGAAGGAGCTTAGATGGGCTGATTTAGATCAGATACCTAAATTTTAAACAGCCAAAATAAGGGGGGATGAATCCTACTTCATCTGTTCATAATTACTTAGTTGTGATTTTTTCCTCATTTCCTAACTCAGACACTGAGTGTCTCTGGATAAGGCCTGTTAGTTATGCTGTAGCTTAGTGACAAGAAACCTGAAATGACTGCCTCAAAAACGAACAGAGCAAATAGATAATAAAAATAAAAGAACACATTCCAGTGTGAATCAGCCAGTAGTCCCAAAGCACGGAAAACTAAGGAAACAAAAGGAAGCTAAGCCAAAGGAAGAAAACAACTCGTATGCTTAACTTACTGGAATACTGGAACTAAATTTTATCCCAGTGAAAAGCAAAGCTGCATGTGACAGATTCATGCTGCTCTACTAACAGGTGCCAAGTTCAAGTCTGTACTGCTCTGCAAGCAGCTGACCCAGATTAACAATTACCAAACAGAAGCTTATTTGTACGTATTTTTTCTTTCTGGCACCTGCTATAATGGCCAAGTGCTCCAAATCTAGCTTCAGCCAGGTAGCCCAAGCATGGTCTCCCAGGCTGAAGGGGTGTGTTGCCGTCGGTGTCCTGGGACCGCATTCCTCCTGTGATGCGAGGGTGCTCAGGTGGCAGGCACGTCCAGACCTGTGGGTTTGGGGATATTTTGTTTCTTGGAAGGAGCTGGGAACTTGAAGGCATTTGCTGTGTTTCTGTGACACTGCAAACAGCAGAATAAACTTTGGTATGAAAGAGGCCATTTGGGTAAATTCATCTGCTTCCCAAGACGTTTTTGGAAAGTCCCATACACCTGCACCACAGTGGATTTTATAACTATTAAGCAAAGACTATCTATTTTATATGTACATATGTATATATATATAGAGAGAAAAATATACATATATACATTTTTTTGAGTATTTTGTCTGAAAGCACTTGCTTTTTGAATGTATGGATGGCTAGACCTCAAAAAATGATTTAAGTGTTTTTCTTAAAAACAAGCCAAGTTTTTTCAAGGCATCTGTTTTTGGTGAGAGCACACTGATCGTTTTGTAGAATATTTATATATGTCTTGATACTTACAGATTTTTTAAAAGAAAATATTTATACTGTGGTTTCTGAATCAAACAACATTAAGTATGTAAATAATGAAAGACTGGACATTTCTTTTTCTTTTTTTAACTTAAGGTAATTATTTGGAGATCTGGACTTAAATGTAAAATGACTTGAATGGGGTCAAATGTAGGTGGGTGCCTTCAGTCATGAAAAACTTAAAGAGCCACTTGTTTAAGAGAAATTTTATACATTTTGATTGACATTGAATTATAGGCCTGAATGTCCTTTAATGTAAGTATAAATTAGAAATATTTCAGCTGAATATAGGGCACATGTGACAGTTAAATTGTAAAAAGCATAAGAATAATTAAGCCTTTTTCATCTAACTGGAATTGTGTAAATTTTTTTTTTTATGAAATTCAGAACCCTGTGAAAATCACATCTTTCTATAGCAATTGGTGAGAGGCTTTTCGGGGGACAAAGGAAACAGAGGAGGGATTATCAGTCTTTTTTGAGACAGCTATGTTTTGAGTTGTCTTTATAATCCTCTATTTCTCCCAGATTTGACAAAAAGTTTTGCCAACCCTTTAAATGAACTGAGGCTGAATTTACAAAGCATAGAGCAACTGTCAAGTTAATCCTTTCTCCGAGTTCCTCAGAAAGTTTTCTGATTTGTTCCAAACCATACAAAACTCATGATTATGTCTGAGTATTGCTTTGAGTTTTTGAGTTTGTATGAACCCAGAAACTCCAAGCTAAACTCAGTGGGTGTGTGAATCCACACTAAATGAAACAAAAAAACCCACAGAAAATATATTGAACTCTGGGGATTTGAAACTGCCAAAGTTCACAGAGCTTCAGTACACAAAAAAGAATGACATTACAGTACCAGAAATGTTCATCTTGTGAGAATGGCACTATTTTCAGAAGCACTGCACTGTCACATTGCTTTCAGGAAAGATGTCATGATTTGGTAGCATTAATTCTATATACACAGGCCATTCAACTATTTAAACCCAGTCAAAAAAGGACAGAAATACTCTAAATTGTTTTTAATCTGTATGGAATCTAAATGGCTTGGGCATGTAACTGATGGCATGAAGAAATCTTGTGCTTGGGTGCATTAAAGAGCTGCATTACATAGAAACTTCATAAATTGGTTTCTTTTATAAAACTCACTGAAGTCTGTGAATAATTGTTTGATATATTTCACTGAGCATTTTTCAGCTCTGACACCAGTTCATGAAGTCCCATATCAATTGATATCATATTCACTTCAGTATCTATATGTCCTTTTATACAAGAGAGTAGATGAAAGCCTAAGCTTGAGGGGTGATGCATTCTCTTGGGATATGTGAAGTTTTGCATTTTTATTTTAGTGTGTTTGTACACTTTGCATCTTCTGCCTGTGAATTTAGCTTAATGAAAATGGCTTTGGTAATGGTTTAAAAAATAGCATATCTTTTCACTTCATAAACAGGACAGTATTTTTTCAGCCTGAAAAAGTCTGCTTAGATATTAATAACTTTATAGTTTATGGCTCCTTTTTCAGTTGTGTTACTCCTCAGAATGAAACCAAAGTCATAGGAATCCGTGAATAAAGGAATTTCAAGGAAAAGGGGATGGTCAAATAAAGCAGAGAGGTTTAAAGAACAGAACTGATGAGTGTAACATAGCCTTTTAAGTTTTACTGGATCAAGCATAAACCTCTTCAGAAAAAAGATGACTATCATATTTGTAAGGGAGTCAAAAGTTTCTGCAAGGAAAAATTAGGGTCATCTTTCTAAAGTACTGTTACTTGCATTGAAATAAGTGCTGTTTAGATGACTAGCAAACACTCCTGCAGTAGTCTCTTTGTACCTGCGTGCGAGGTGGCTGAGATCCCACTGCTTTTGTTTGCTCAGCAGGTTTCTCATCGCGATGGTTATGATTTGCAGTATACAAAAACAAATAGATCAAGCCACTTGGAAGGTGTTGGCAAATACTTGCATCAGCAACAGCTGCTTGAATGAATGTTACTTTCATCCACATCCCACAGTCTGTCCTCTGTCCTGGCTGGGAATTTTGCCTGCATCATTTCAAGTACTGTAGGATTTGGTCCTCTTCATTTTCCTAAGATACTGAATGTGGGAAGAACCTCTCAAATTAAAAATGCTTTCCAAACAAAATTCCATGTTATTTAAAAATCATTTTATTTTCTTTAAGACAGCCCCTCTACATGATTGAACAGAACTGAATTTTGGGAGTAATAGTCTCCAGATTTTCAGAAAGGAAAAAAAAAGTTAGCGCAGATTAGCAACATGCTGTTTTATTTTGAAAGCACACTACCCAATCTTTTTCTTTTCCTCAGGTAATACTCTTTTGAGACAGTTGTACCATTCTCATGTCTCTATGGCATGTAACAGGGTGTAAATGACCAACCTGAGTGACTCACCCAACTTTCATTCACCAAAGACAGGCACCTAGTCAAAGCCAGTTTCCTGCACTCATCTATGGTAAAAGAGAGAGGTGGACACCTGCTAAGGATGATCTAGCTTATCTTATGTTTAAACTGGGTAGGTTCCTCACAAAATGCCTCTTTCTCTCTCCTCTGGTGATAGGGAGAGACTAGTTGAGTAGCTTAGATTAGATATTTCAAATTCAGCTAGATAATCCTATGATAACTGTCAGCCTAAAAGTGCAAGTGGCTGACATCAATTTTTTCTTACCTGTGCTGGAACGCCTTGCCGAATCCACCCCACTGTTAATTTGCTTGCTCTTCTTTCCATAGCTCTGCAGTACCTCCAGCAGAAGAGGCCTTCACAACCATATCATTTTGCTATTAGTAACCATCCAGACCCAAAGGGTCCGCTGCTAGCTTAACCACTCGGCACCCATTCACTGACATTTCACACATTTTGTCTCCAAACTTGCATAGATTTGGCCACATTATCACTCATACCTCTTTTTTTTAAAGGAAATTCTAAGGGATCTTTGTACACATGCATGTACAAATTAGGTACCATCTTGATTTAGTGGTTATTTGTAACAATATTTTGTTCATGTTATATACATATAAATAATAATGTGAGATGTAAGAGAACAGAGAAATTAATTGTATGATTTTGGGGATTCTTCCTTAGAAGATTGGTGCAAGTTACTGAAATCCATAGAATACACATTTCAATGTGTATTGAATGTGCTCTTACAAACACACATGAAACATAGCCAGTATTTTTTTCCAAGTCTCAAAAAAAACCTAGCCAGGGTCAAGAATTCAGCTTGTGTCAATCAACATAGTTCCACAGAAGTCAGTGGATTTAGTCTAATATGACCACTGTTCTGGTTTGTTTTGAGGTTTGGGCAAAAGACTGATTTCATATTTTTAATCCCACTTAATTAATCTGAGCTATTGGTACCTGTAACTAATGAGATACATCTGCAGTGGATGACGTCCTATTCTGTGAGAGAAGTTTATGTTCCCATGTCTCCTTTACTCTGCTTGTATAAGGAACACCCACGAATAGAGCCTAGCTGAGGTACATCCAACAACTCATAACAGCACAGCTTAAATTTAATGTGCTTTTTAGTTTGAAGTTTGCTGCTTCTGCTTCAGGTCTGAACATGGAAGTGTAGGCAAAAGACTTGCCTTTTTACCAAGTAATATCAAACTCATCTTAATAACAATGGTGATAATAAAAACCCACTACTTCTTGCTTGGACTCTCCCCTGTGTTCCTCCTCTGGCTCTCATGGCTGGAGGACCATCACTGCTACTCCTCAGAGCAGCACCTTGGTCCTCTTCCACAGGTCTCCTCTGTGGGGTTAGGCAGTGGACAATGATTTTGCTTGCATGTGTGGCCATGCATCATTACAAAGCCAAATACATTTTCTTAGGCATGCATTGCATATATAACATATATGCAATGTAAATCAAGTTTAGTACTTCCAATTTATTTAATGAATGCAAAATGATGCATACAAGCCAAGTATTAGCATCTTATCTTTCTATCACATACTGTACTGGCTTTAATATGGCAAACTGATAATTGCAGTTACATTAAAACCTGATTTAATGCCTCTCTCTCTTACATTTATATATATAATTTATCGCCACACTTAACACAATGAATACAATTTGGTGGATGATTTAATTTCTCTGTAATATTGGTATACTGAACTTTAAAAATTGTGCATTTTTTGAGATTCTTTCAGCTTTTCTCATATATGTTTAAATTTCTCTATTTAAACAGTGATATTCCTACAGATATCGATTTTCATTCACATATTGTGGAAATATCACAAGTAACCTTCTTTTGAAATATCAGGATTACAGAGCTAGGGTCTTTTTTTCTGTTTCTTTAGTTTGTGTTTTCCAGAACTGGAAAGGGCTGGAAAGGTTATTCACTTTCCAAAGATACAGAGCATTCTCAGTATTTCCAAAACCTCTAATTTTTCATGACAGTATTGCTCTTCATATATATATATTATGTGAGCACAACAGCACTAAAATAGCTAATGATGTATTTTATTTCATATGATATGAAATATTTCAATAATTTGTTTTCTGATAAATGAAAAAAATCTATGAATAAGGTTTTATTAAAAGTTCCATATACCAGTTCAACAATGCTGACTAAAGTGAAAAAGACCTATAAAACAACACAACCAACACATTAAAAAAACAATGTCCATTTGGGCACTTTGGAGAAAAACTTATTTTTGACATTTTGAACATCTGAGTAAAAAAGTGTTTTGATTTTGTACCAAATTTCATTAAAATAAAAAAAAGAATAATGTCTGCATATCCAAAGTAGATCAAATCAATACACATGGACATGGTTAAGGCCACCCTGGGTGAAGATGGAGATGTTTGGTAATGACAAGATGAATGAAGCTGAGAGGGACAACTTGTGAATAGATTGCAGATGGCATTTTCTATTGCTTAATGTTTAATTTTTTCCTTCGAGTAACATACATGTTAGTTTTAAAAGTTTTTTTTTCCTGAGAAAAAGCTACTTTGATGAAACATTTTTTTTCATGAAACTCAATTAGCATCAATGAAAATCCCAAAGTACCTTTTTCACAATTAGAAAATTTATTTCTGGAATTTTGAATTTTCTATCAGTTTACAATCTCATGGACTTTTTCAGCCAATATTTTTTCATTATTTCTTAAAGACATGTCAGCAGTAGTGTTATGGCATGATTCTGACATTCTGTAGCAAGACATAGCTGTTGAAATCTTTCATTTTGGTTTTACGGAACTGCTGCTGCATGCTAGCTGAAACAGCTTTTCTTTTTCTATCACAGAACATTCCCTGCTCGTATTATGTTTAAGCCATTTGCATTTTAGAACAGGTGATATATGAATGGAAATGACCTTCAAAAGAGCAAAACCTCCCACAGAGTGGGAAACACTCCAGCCTTCATCAGCTGTACAGCCAAATGTTGGTGGAATACACCATGTTAACTCCAAATTATTTCAGTATTTGGTGTAGGATACTATAAAGCTGCTGATCATGATTCTGCAGTCAGGGCTGAGTCCCATGTTCATATAACCTTTATATTCACAGTCTTGAAACTCATTAAAATCTGCAAATAAAACACTGGAGACAGGAAAAATAGAAAAGAAAACATGTATTATAAATATCACTTAGGGAAACATAGATTGCTTTAAACTGATATATACTTCTTACAGTATTAAGACGTTCTTGTGGTGGTGGAAAGGACAGCTCATCTGGAGATGTTAAATTCTGTTCTTAGCCCTGCCACAGCCTTACAGCCTTGCCAGCTGCTACCCACATGTGTACCAAAGGCAGGGGATTGTAATAGAAGATTTCAGCACAAGCTGAAACCCTGAAAGTCTGAGAAAAGATCAAAGCAAAAAAGGAATAGGGAGGTGGCAGGGCCATCAAAGGGGCATAAGTGCATGAACCCCCAGGTGACTGCTGCTGGGCAGCAGAGGGGTCTTGGCATTGCCCCTCTTCAGCAGCAGCTCAAGAAAGCAACAGCATCTGGGGGAATGATCACCAAGAACAGTGTGTCCAGTCACCAAAACATCCCACTTCAGTCATGAAATTTCTCTCTTTGCCTTTCCTTTCCTTTGCCTTGCCTTGCCCTTTCCTGTCCTGTCCTGTCCTTTGCCTTGCCTTGCCTTGCCTTGCCATGACTTTCTGCTGTCATAGCCAGAGCTTTCCACGGGGCAGTATTTCCAGAGCGCATAGGGTACTAGTGACCTGTCCGTAACACATCCAGGCACGCATTTGCATGAGCTATTTATTCCGCTGCTGTTAACAAAATTGTCATTATTAATACTGATTGCTAGCCAGTAGTAGCTACATCCTCACTTGAGGGGAGAGATATACTATACCCAAGCTAGATAGAAATGAAACATAAAAGTAGTCCCCAAAGATGTTCAGTTTCTGACATGGTATGATAAGTGGATAAGGGATATAAGAAGTATTAGACTGAGATAAAAGAGGAATGAGTAGGTTTTACAGAACAAGTGCTAATGATAGCTTCTCATGAGGCAGAAGGAAAATATGGATTTTTTAATATAGAAGTGTTACATACAAAATATAAATATATAGAGAATATAAATATATGTATTAATTGTTTTCTGTATATATAAATTAAAGAATGGAAAAAGTAATATGAACATATATTTCTGTCCAATTTCCTAATCCTATAGGATTTTACTATAATTTGCAGTTCTCTGATATTTTGCTGTTTGCTCCAGAACTTTTAACAAGCAGGTTTTTACCTTCAAGGTATAAATGACTACAGGGGAATGGAGACAGATACTTAAAAAAGTCTTCATAGAATTGAAACTCTTCAAACTAGAAAATGTCTCTGGTAAGAAAGCAACTTCTGTTTGTTTTATGGCTTTATCCTGAAAGAGATCAGAAAGCCGCTGAGGACTGTGAAGTATGTATATTTAAGGTTATTCCATTTGACATTGACATTTGGCATTTGACAGGGTGTATAGAAGTTTTAAATCGCCCTACATATTTTGAACTTCTAAAGTCTTCTAAAGTCTTTTCTCTTTCAGAAGTAGTTGCTCAGTTTACATTGAAGAGTTCAACAGATTCAGTAATGCAGAATAATACTTTGTTTTTTCGTATCACAATAAGCCCAAGAACTAGTCCAAACCTGAAAGAAAAGAATTAGCTTACAGTAAAATGTAAGTTGATGATGACCCGCATGTCCCATGTTTTTCTGGAGCCTGGTACAAAGCCCATCTAAATCAATTGAAATATTTAATTTGCTATGAAAAGGTAATACCTCAAGCTCTTATCACCTAAGTAATATCAATATCTTAAGGTACAATTTGTCAAAGCTGTTACATATAATAGCACCTCTAGAACCAAAATTACTGATGTGAACACCCCACTCCATTGGAGATTCAAGTCTGGATCAGAACTTCATGATCTAGATCATGAAGTCATTTTGTCCTGTTTGCCCCCATTATTTAATCCCTTGGGTTTGTTTGGGTTTTTTTGTTACTTTTTTGTTTTTTGAAGGTCCTTACAAAAGATATTTTTCAAGGACAGCTGCGAATTCTTCTGACACTAAGCCATTAGGAACATTCTTGATTTTTCACGTCAGGCACTGATCAGTTATCAGAATGATGTTTCAAGTCATCACAGACTCCAGCTGGATTCAAGTGAACGACCACGAGGCAGTATTTTGTGTTAAAAGAAGAGTTCCTCCCTGTTCTGGTCCACATTTAGTTCTAAATCATGTATATCTCTTCTAGATAGAGATCCTTAATTCACTGTGTGTCTCTTTTTGCACCATGAAAGCTGGGCATTTCCCAAGGGAGGGGAAGGAAAGAGTTGCTCGGATTGTGTTGGCTTTGATATGCAGTCTAGACCACCTTCTTAGTTGGCACCCTTTAGAGTAGAAAGGCAAGGGTACCCTTTAGAGTAGAAAGGCAAGGGTTGTGTCAAGGTCTAAAATCAATGTATTCAAGCAATTCTGCGATATTGCAGCTGATATATGTGGAAGTCCAACTAGAAGACTAATATGTTCCCAACCATTGCAGAAACAAATAGCAACTGGCACCTTTATGAAACCTCTTCATGTCAGGTCCTGACCATCTGCACTTGTATTCTACTGCATGCATGACACCCTGGACTTTCTCATGCTTGCTGCTTTGCTTTTCTGTGTAGTGGTAGTCTATTATTCCAGTGAGTTCATAAGAAAAATGACAACAACAACAAAAACGAGGAAGCAGAGCTGTAAGAAGTGTTTCAACAGGGGTTTAGAAAGCAGTTGTCCAAAATGCGGCAGGCAAAGATACGAGCTCTGGAAGTCTAAATGTGACAAAGGTTTAGCGATTACACTATGCCGCCTACATTTTTCATGTTATGTTTTGTTTATATCATCTGCAAGATAAAAAACAGATGGAAGTAATAGGTTGCAGAAAAATGGATGTTGCATGGCCAACTGCTCCTGACCCACCCTATATGGCATTTGTCTCACCACCTGATCAGTCCTGTTGAGCCATGACCCATTCTGATGGACAGACACCTTCACTAGGGCTCCATGCGCTGTGGTGTCATCACATCATTCTGATTTATTTGTGTGCCTTCTGGAAGATATATTGAAGATGGAAAAAGAAGGATAGTAAAGAAGCTCAGTGGTAGTTCCATTAGTTTTGTTATGGTTCAGATTTCTCAAAACTGGATGCAGTTTTGAGCACTACTGATTACTCCTTCCTACCTTAATTGTGAACCAAAAAAAGTAAGGGTTATCTGGGTTACCGTCATTCTTTCTCTTACTGTCTTTTATTTCTCAAACACTTTGAGACAGGGAGACACACTCTACTGTTTCTGTAGAGTGGCTGGTCGAGATGGGGCTCACAGTTGTGCTAAAAGTGGAAATAACTTCACCAGTGCATATACCAACTAGAACTATACACAGGACAGGGTAACGTACTTTAATTTTACTCCCTGGCTTTAACTAATAAAATTAACTCTCAATATTTTATTCCCATCTTTCTAGGGGGGAAAGAAATGCAATGTCTTGTCTCTCCCTGACAGATTTCAGCAATTTGATATACATCTATTAATAGCATAATGGACTTCGTAAACATTGACAGCCGTTTTACAACCTTTCCCCTGTGAATTATTTTGTGTTGATTCAAGCAATGTAAAAATGAAGCTTCATCACTTTTCACTTCTGTTAGACAAAACTTAGAGAGCTGTTTCAAGAAGTCTCAAGGAGCAAAAGTTCCTTAAAGGCTATGGCTGTTTAATTTCTGCACTGCAAAAGTCTCACTCCTGAATGGTGGTTTGGGGAGCAAAGATGCTTTTCCCTTGGATTAAAAACAAAAAACAAAAAAAAAAAACAAAAAAAACTTTTATAGTCAAGAACAATCAATCCTATTTAAAATGTCTAGTTTTTCCTCTGTAATGTAATGACCTGTGCATTGAAAACACTGTGAAGAAATAGTAACTATATGACCAAGCAAATCCACAGTACAATGTGGAATATAACATTTAAGAGTAATATCATATTCATAGTACAGAGATATTGATTCTCAGTTTTGTTTTTTGATGGTAAGGCTTCCAAGACTTCTAAAGTTAACTTCAATTTTTATTTTACTGTTGAGAGTCAGGCAGCCATGTACCTCAGACAATCTTGGCCAGAGCTATTCTTCAGGCCAATTAGCAAAATGTCTGAATAGTGATGTGCAGGGCACAAAGCAGTATTTTAACATTCAGGATGAATTATCTCGTAAAAATTGAGAGTCCCAGAGAGTTTCCATATATCACCATAGAAATTCTGCCTGTGGTAGATAGAGCAGTTAATCATTAAATCTGTTTCTCTTAAAGATTGTTTTTCTCTTAATAATACTTTCCTGTTTACTTCTTGACCTAGCTGATGTTTCTTTCAACCAACCTGCTTTCCACAGAAATGTTGTCAATTTTGTCAGAGCCAGCGAAGTGTCTTTTCTAAGCCTGGCCAGTATGGACTGGAGTGACAGAAAGCAGGACAAATGTAGCTGAAATAAGCAGCTGAAATAAAATGCCAGCTTCAAATTGTCACTGATCTTTGTGTCCTGATGATATTGTTGCCTGAGGCTGGGCTGCTTTCAGGTGTTATGGAGTCATCCTCTCAGATACTGAGGGACTGTCCTGGCTTAGCCCTACAGCAGGGTAAAATTGGGGCTCTTTCGAACTCACAACTGGATCTGGGCATCACAGAGTCCCAGTCTCTCTCTGTGGCCTCTCTGGGGCAATTTACAGGTGAAGTCTTTTCCTAAGCAGGAATCCAGTAGTAAAATAAAGAGGCAAGTCAGCTCCTGCAGTGGTAGGTTAGGTTTATCTGGGTATTGCAGGTACAAGAAACTCATTTTCAAGCTCCAAAAGCCTAGGGCTCAGCATCTTACAAATTCAGGTCAGCCGCTCCTCGGGAGGGGGGAGCCACTCCTCAGATACCTTTCCAACCCCACAGCCTCTCTCCTTTTCTTTTTGACACTTCCAACTTGTCTCACTCCTCCCTTCCCATGAGTGAGGTGAGGGTGAGCATCCCAGGGCTGGGACCTCCATCACCTCCTGACCCAGACACCCCCTTTCTTGCCTGTGTGAAAGTAGCAACACCCCATGTCTGAGCTTAATTCTTTCCCCTGCTGTGAGGCTGCACATCCTAACAGAGATAGAGAAGCAGTTCCTGCAAAAGAAACATTCATCATACACAAGCATTTCTTCTAATTCAGGTTCAAGTGGGCTAAAGACAACCCTAGTGGACTCATTGCATTTCCTCTGTATTCTTTTTAAAAAATAAAATGAGATATTCTGTGGTGCCTGAGACAAAGTGTATGTCCACTTCAATCTGAAACTACTCTGATCTCTTTGCTATGGAGGAGATGGTTGTCTGAAGGATCAGATAATATATTAACCTGCTGGGACATGCCTGCTTAAGAACTGGTGCTCTTCAGAAAAGCATGGCTTGGGCAGGTAGGGTCTACAGGTTGAAGCCCATGGGTTGAGGTTGTCATTGTCTTGGGTCTACTGTGTTGAGACCTGAATGGACTGAAATGTTAAATATTGATCCTATCTCAATTGCAATTTCTCCCAGTTTTTGAGAGATTTATTTGTTCTCTCACTTCCTTTTTCACTTATCTCTTTAAATGCCAAGCATAAAAGAATGAATTGAGCCAGCATTGTTTTCAGTCTTTTTTCTCCTTTTGTCCTAATTCTTTGAAACATCTCCAGTTTACAGAAAATAGGAAAATAGTGAAAGAAAAGAAAGCCGTATAGTTTTGTCACAGTGTAAATTTAAGAGAACTAGAAATGCTGAATCACTAGAGTTTGAAGGGCATAGAGAAGAAAATGAAAGAGTAAAAGATAACCAAACAATATATATTCTTAACACATCTAATGGCAAAAGTGAAATAAATGGCAAAAGAGCTAAAGATCATCTTTTAAAATTGTTTTTCTTCTCCTAAAACTACTGTATTTGGAACAGTAGAAACAATGTCTCTCCTTTTTCCCCATTTATGTCAGGTCCCAGAACTATTGTTTAGTCTCCTTTAAGAAAAACCCTATGCCCATTTCATCTTTTATCTAACAATAGATGGTGTTTGACATATTCCGCACCTGATACTTGCTATTGCATTAGAACAAAACACCTCTCTTTAGCATTAAACAAACATAACTGACATTTATGCAGGATCGGAAACCTTCCCAACATCCACTAGGCCTACCATATGGGGCCTTCAGCAGCGCAGCTTGTATGAAGGGCAGGGGTTTGTGGACACGGCTCTGAACATTTCAAAAGAGCTCTGTGCAGACAAAACTGCTTTATATAAATAAGTGGATTCAGAGTAGAGCAGAAAAGTTTTTCTGTAGTAATACTTGGATATCTCATAAAACCTGAAATTTCCTTTAAGTCATAGAATTACAAATCTTGCAAAAAAATTGTGTGAGCTCAGATTACAAAGATATCAGCAGCTTCAGGAAACTAAAATTCAGTCCTCAGGCACTGTCAGCTCAAGGCGGACAAATATAGTGGAGTAGGAGGCTGCTGTTGTTTACGTACATTCATCTTGTCCCTGCCACAAGGCATTCCAGAAGGGATCTACCTACTTTTTTAGTGATACGAAAGTGTGTACTTGTAAAATCACGGGGAGAAGTAGCTACCTGAATGTTGAATCATTAGGAAACCAGCAGAATATTTCATAAAATGTCAAAACCTTTTTCTTCCTAGGCCACACATGCCTTGCCTAAAGCAACATTCATATAAAAATTAGGCTACTGTAAGATTTATTGGCTACCTGCATATTTTGAATTTAATTTTCTCTCATCACATTTACACAAAGGATAATAGTTGTGCATGTTTGAGTAGTCTTAATTACACAGAGTCTGCTCAAATTCTAGTGTGGTTCACTTCAAAATATGCTGCCTTTCCCAGGGCTCTGGAAAGTGGTTAGAGGTTCTTGGTCGAATATATCAGAGTATATGCACAGACTTCCTCCCTAAGCAGAAAACCAAATGTTCTCCTTTTGTGCAATAGCCTCGGTATGTTACAAGAGAAAGTCTTAACTTAGGGCAGTTCGTGGGGCAAAGATGCATGATGCTCACAGAAGTAAATTGGTTATAGTTATTGATACTGTATTACTGGCTGCTAGCCAGCATGCTTGACACTGCCCCAAACTCAGCTACAAGGATGCTCTTTGCTCAAATAGCTAAGATGATGAACAGGCAAAAAGGATATGGTAGTCGACTAGTGCAGGTGCAGCTCTTTAACTACCTGCAAAATTCAAAATAAACCTCAACTCTTAAGTAATGTTTTCGAGTTTCAGAGAAAGACTGGGCCTTTGGAAAGATCTGGTGAGCCTGAGTCCCCCCAAACTAGGAAGTTTTAAGTAGGAGCTAACGTAGAAGTGGCAAGGAGCAGTACAGAAAGGCAGATGATGGATGAATACTCATGGGTCTAACACAGCACCAAGAGGAAAATGGATGTGAGAGCATTCAGGTACCAGTTCCAGCCATGTATGGTGATGCTTATTTAGGTCCAATTTAGAAGAGGATAACAAGGAGTCTAAAACTGATGTAAGTAGAAGAGAAGATGGTGGCTGGAGAAAGCTCAGAACAATCAGCAGCCAGGAAATTGAGATACCATGCTTTGGCTACATAACTGAATAGTGAAAAGTCAGAAGGTGTTTAGGATAAATGTGTGTGCAAAGTTGGTCTGAGAATAGAACAAAACCTTGTTCTGCAGTTTCATGCAAACCACTGAAGCAGTCATTTCTTAGAGGAAATTTGATAAAAAATGCTAAATCTTCTAGGCTAAATTCTTCTCAGTTATACAGGCATAGTGTCACTGCCTCTAAAACTATGAGGACAAGTCAGACTAACACTTGGAAAGAGAATCATGAGAAGATTTTTTCAGAGAATCCTTACATCAAAGCATGAGAGGTTTTTCTTTAGATGGGAATAACTCATAGTTGCTGAAATAAGTTTATTTCCTTATCTTACAAGCACTGGCATATTAGCACTGCCACACAAAAGCAAATCTCTCAGTGTTGTTGCTGCTGACATCAGAGAGCTGGAATGTGTCTGCAGCAGATCTACTGCAAAGAATTAACGTTCATTCCTTGAAAGCAGACGAGGTGTGAGAAAATACTACACTTCTAATGAGACCACTTCTGTCTTTGTTAAATATACTGTTTATGTTAAAGATGTTTTATGAGCATTAAAAGTCAAACCAGAATATGAATTCACCTGACAAGAAAAAGCACAGCTGGGAGAAAGACTTCCTTCTCAGCAGTTTTTTCCCCCTTAATACCTTCACTCTGGGAATTTTAAATACATTCGCTTATTTGTCTTAGTCCAATTTCCTCTTCTAAAGTTTGTTTTAAAAACCTTGAGTCATTACCTCTGTCTGGAGTAAATACTGAGGAGCTAATAGATAGCTAGCGACATTCAGTCCTTTCCAGTTCTGAAGATCTGAGTAAGAGTCATATCTAGCCCCACTTCACACTTCTGTGACACCACTTATCAATAGCAAAACATTGGGAAAAACTTCAGTCAAACGTCGCAGCATCTCTTGTTCACTGAAGAGTTTAATCGACATTCTGCAGAAGGGAGAATGCAACAAAACCTGGCTGAATAATGTATCGGTAGTTAGAAAGCAAGACAGCACAGGACAGAGAATTAGACAACAGCCTTCTAGCAAAACCTGTGAACTAACCCCCAGGCTGGGGATTGCTAAAATCGTCTTTTTGGAGAGGCAGCAGCTCCTGAATGGATTCAAGGATTTACATGTGCACATGTGGGGGCAAGGACAGTGTTTCACCATAGCATCTGTCATTACTACTTGGTCCTCCTGCATCAACATCTCTATCCAAAACAGTAATTTGCCTTCCTTTCCAAATATTAGTAGTCTTTTTTTAAAGCTATGGCTAGAGCCTTGGGTACTCAGACACAAAATTCATGCATAGTAGTTGTTCATGAGTTTCATGCTGATCTGTACTCATCAAAACACCTTTCCGAGAAATGAAACTAGAAACAGTATCTACGTAATACATCCATAAGCCATGATATTAAGCTTATTAAGCTTAATATATTTTGCATATATTGCATATATTTGCATACATTAATGCAAATATATTAATAGCCCAGCACTGCCTTTTCATGGAAGCTTATAACTAATAGCTGAGAAAAGGTAGCTTCCTTCTTCTCCATTCTTTTGACTGCAAAGTGAAAGAAGCCAGTTAAAAACACTAAGAGGTCAAGCAGTCCTCTGATTTGCTCTCAGAAAGGTAGGGATGATGGTAAATGGGTCTGAGAAGGGCCCCTCAGCTGACAGCTTGAATATTCCTAGTATACTACAGAGAAAACCATTGTCTTCAGTGGTTTTATCTAAGTGTTGCAAAGAGCAGATACAGCCAAGGTAATCTAAGGAGCTCCCAGCTCCTTAGGACACTTAGAGGTATAGTTGCAAGATGTTAAGCAGCTGAGCTAAAACTGTAAGAAAGAAACAGCATCTCTAATGACTTTTCACTTATAAATCTCTGATCTGGAGAGTAATTCTGCTCTTTCTACATTCGTATGGTTTCAGTATCAGGATTTCTTACAAGAGATAGATCCTTAACCCACAGTCCACTGAGAAGATATCCTTCATGCACAGTCTACTAGGAAGGCACTGTGTTCCTGAATCTTTTCTGCATAAATACTCAGGAAGCTGTGGGTTCAATGCTGCAATGGTAGAACTATGCAGAAATACTTGTGAGGTAAGTAATTATGCCCATGGAGTTAGAAGCTCATTTGTTCTGAAACATGCATGCAATGTCTCCCTCAACAACTGGAAGATCATCTTCAGATTTCTCAAAAGTATTTCTTAGTATCTGAGTTGAACTACGGGGCCAGTGTGACTTCAGGGTCCAAAGACTAGGTTTGAAGTCATGGACATATTGGCACTGGAGTTCATTTTGCTTTTTCCCCTTTCAGACCCTTCTGAAGATTGCATACAACATTTTAATACAGAAAACCAAAGCTATGCAAAATGTTTACAGTGAAACCAAAAACATATTACAAATCTGGAATCCAGCATGAGGTTGGTCAACGCTTGCATGCCTTTTGTGGAAACTGCTTTGAGAGACGTTAGCCCAATCTATGGTTTTCAGCTGGAATTATGGGAAGCAGAATGTTTGGCTGAGTTTCACGTTGCATGCTCTGAGTTCATTTCAATCTGAGAATTATGCAAAATTGGGAGCACGAAAATTCATATGGATCAATACTGGGAAAATGCACTCAAGAACTGTTTCCATGATTCCTTAGAGCTTCGGGGCTAGCATTTGGTGTTGTTTAGTGCATGGAAGCTGTTTGTGATTTTCATGACTAAGGCCTTCAAGAAAAGCTACTTTGATGAATTGCTGCAGATCACTTTAAGATAACTTCTCTATGCTTATTTTCTTCCATCAAAGAGAAGGTTTAGCATAAATTTTGGCCTGAGTAGGCATAGCTGATTTCTAGGAAATCTAAGATTAAGATTTGTATTATTTGAGTTGATGTGCAAACTATGTATTTTCTAGTGCCTTTTGGAAAGACCCAGAAATGAAAAGTAAAAATGAAACTCGTGGCATATAGCCGTTTTAGGGTTAGTCATGAAGAAAACATAAAGTTCTAGACAGATCCAAGGAAAGAACAAATGAACAGGTAATCCTATACAACTCCACATGGCCAGTGTAGTAAAGAGTTTGTGAGGGGGAAGATGAAGAATAGTAATACAGAGAATTAATATTCTGTGAAGAAATGGCAAAGATTTGAAATAACTTGTGGTTACCTGACCCAAACAGAAAATATGTGGCAGCAGGTTTCTCAAAGGCACGGAGTATGCAGGTGGAATACCATGAACACATCCCATGAAAATAAATCCTAAATGAAAATGAAAGGACTATGTATTTTGGATGTAAAAGAGGAAGTTCAGTGACACCTCAGCAGCTCCCCTTGCTATTCATAGCTACATGCTTTGATACCAGTAAGGCAGCATCCAAAGTAGCACAGCAGTGCAGAAATGTTGAATTTGTACCACTGATCATGTAAGCTTTTTAATTCAGTCTATCATTGGCCTCAGTACTGTGGTAATCCAATGAAATTTCTGTCCCTTAAAAGTGCCAGAGGGTCTGACTTCTCATTGAATAAAAGCACATTGACAGAACCAAACACTGCTCACAGAGGAATTCTTTCTGAGAAGAGCAATGGAATCAGCACTAGTTTGTAAATTGACTTGGAGGTTCATCTGCTAGTGGAAATGAAGAGGAAGAAAGAGAAGACCAATCCTTGGCAGGAAAGAACAGGATTCATTTATCTGTGTGTAGATGGCCAGGCAGAAGGAACAGAGGAAGCACAAATCCTACCAGAGCCATCAAACTCACAGCAAATGTAGAACAGTTTCTGTTGGCAGCAAGTCCCAGCTGCCTAAAGCAGAAATATCAGAAAGGCACAGTGGGCAGAGGTACCATAATTGTGAGTAATTTACCTTAACCCAAACAGTTAAAGAACTCCTTGAGCACTGAAATAAAAAACGCTTTTATTCCTCTTAGAATTACTTGCCAGCCTTAAGAATTGTATTGCTGAGTGTTCTTGTTTATCTATTGAACCTGGTTTTGAATCTTACTCAGTCTTTCACTTTCAGCTTCCAGCTGCAAATACTTGGGCAGTCTGATCATACACTTAGTGAGGGAAAACCATTTCCCTTTTATAAACTTTGCATTTTCTGTCTTCTAATCTTAGTGAACGTCCCATCATTCTTTTTCAAGATGAACCATAAACTCTACATATACTTTACTTGCTTACACGAGTACTTATTATCATTTTCCTCTTTGTTCTAAGCTATACAGCCCTTTCATACAGCCCCATACGGTGACCCCATATCCCTAATGTTTCTGAAGTAGTTCTGTAGTATTTTTTTCAAGGCTGTACTGCTCTAGTCTATTGGAGGACATCTCCATTAAGAGAATGATAGTGTTATATATGTACTAGTCTTTTAAGGGAACCAAATGTTCTACTTGTGATGAAGATACTTTCCTATCCAGGGTTTTACTTGAAATCTGTAGCAACCAATGAAGGATTTGAAGGACTTTAATCTTTCAAAGCTCTGATTAAAGAATGCTAAGAAATCCATGTTTTTGCCATTTAGAAACTTCACATCAACCTTAATGTTTTGTTCTTCACACAAAAAAGTAGTGGAGCAGGAGCAATAGATAACTTTTTTCTCCTGCTTACCTTCTATCACAGTGGAGGAAGCCACTACTATTACACAGATCAAATGCAGGAGCTTTGGAGATGAAAGTAATGGTAAATCAGAGTCCTAACATTAAGTTCATATAGGTGTAATTTACAATTACTTTCCCTGTCCTCAGGGGGCCTTTGCTGAGCTTATGGATAACAAGAACAGGTTTTCTTGACATAGAAGCACAACATCTTTAGAAGGTTTGATTTTTACACCCACCCTTTTAGTGTATCCATGTGGAATGGCAGTAAATCTAAGAAATCACATTTTGAAACTGTATCTCAGGTTCCTTATAAAAAAATAGTCTTATATACTGCAGTGAGCATAGGCAATGTGTAAATAATTTGATTCTTGCCCTTAAAAAAAGAAATATGGTCAATATTCCAGCAGCTATAGGACAAGGTTCCTGCCCGCTGAAATTCGCATGTATTTTAACTGAATTGATGAATCAATAAATTAGGAATCTAGGGACAATATGAAAGGAAATGCTTGTGCCGATTCATGGCTTCAGTTAAATATCCTGAGAACCTGAAAGATGTTGTGCTTGAAGTCATTCTTAGGTTTCTTACTCCAGTAGTAATAATAAAAAGTGCATTTTTAAAAAAATTTAATCTATCTATTGTAAATGTTACCTAACAGCTGGACCGCCCACCTTATCAGGAACTGTGCTCGAGTTCAGATAACATTTATCTCTGCTGAAGTGGCCACACTGTTGGATTGCAGCAGCCCTGTATGTTTGCATGACTCACAGAGCATCTTCTTCAACACACAATCCCTCTGTTCTTCCCACTACATCCTTAGAGCAGAAAATCAGCTTTATGGTGAAACTGCATATCAAAATTGTAACTAAATTTACAGTCTAGCTGCAACAGCCCATATCCTGCAACTGCGAGCTTGCCAGACAACCCTGTTCACACTTATTCCTAAAGCAGCAGCAGGAATGATATATCTCAGCTGCCTGGCTTTCACTACAACCTTTTTTCATCTGATATCAATATCCAGAATGGAGAGCTCCTGCAAGAGTATCAGTCAAAAACAGATAAAAAGTTATTGATTCTGAGCAAAATCACCGTCTACTTTGCTGGTTAGAATTACAATCCTTCTCAGTACCAGCCATACAGAAGGGACTTGTAGGCACTACAAAATGCAAGAGAAGTTTTCAGGGCATAATGGGGGACAGGGAGCCCAGATTATGAAGCCACTGTAATGGAAAAGTTCCTTGACTAATCTAAATTCTAGTATGATCTAATCCAGGCTCTGTTTCAGTGCAGAGATCTGTGAAAGTACCCGTTCCTTAGAAAAAAGAACTGGTGGCTTCCAGCTTTGACGATATTGGCTGTTTTGTAATCTTTATAGGAGTTAACTTTTGGAAGGGAACATAATTTGATTTATTCTTATATTTTATCTTATATTTCACTTTTAAAAGGAAGTCATTGCAAAAAATCAACCAAACAAAAAACAAACAAAAAACCCAAACAAGTATGCTGATCACTGAAGGTGGGGAGGGAAAAAGCAAAACCAGAAAATTCTCTCCTGTGATGGCTGCTCAAAATTGCCCAGAGTTTCATATCTGCTCTTTTCTTCATGGCATGGGGGAGGCAGAATGGGATACGTAATCTCTACCAAATCTTCATAACACATTAGATTACAGAGAATTATGTATTCTTTACTTTTTCAGCATCAGAATTCAGCATACAAATGTTTGAATTTCTGACCAAAAACATCAGTTCCTGATGACTCTGATATCTCTTTTTCAAAAGCAATCACTCCGAGCATATTTCTGTGTATCAGGTAAGAATGAGCTATTTTACAGCACTGAGAGAAAGTTCACTTTGCAGACTGATGTTCTTCTGAAACCCACTGTAAATTCCATAAAGAAATTTAGTGCCACAGTATTTATCAAACCATCTGCCACATCAGAGGAGCTCTGAAAGGACAGAAAGCTTAGGTGTTTCAGGGTTACAAAGGGCTGGCAGAATTAAAGTGAATCGTAGACAGAGGGGCCAAGTGTTTTTAAGACATGTCAGCACATAACTGATGAACAGTTAATCCTTCAGTAACGGGTTAACCTGTTGCCCTGTTTCTAACCATGAGAAATGTTCCTGTGGGGAGTTCCCTCACTTGTCACTTGGACTGTCAACCTGCTCTAATGAGTTTGCTTCAAAGCCCAAGCTAGTGTACATACCGAAGTGCTAAACCAGTTACTTTTCCTTCTTTGCTGCAGACATTTTATTCTCAAATCATTCTTTTCTTATCACCTCTCTCTCTCAAATACTTTCCCAGAGCCAGCTGATCAGTGGGAAAATTCTGCATGAGGAAAACTACTGATGGGTGAAGGAGGGGAAAAAGTCAGGCTTGAAATAAAATTAAAGGCATCTTGCAGTTTAGTGTTTTGGATTCAGAGCTCTCTTACTAGTATCTATTTAGCACTGTTGTAATTTTTTGTCAACTATAACACAGTTGAGGTATTTGTGTGCAGTTTTGTCTTCAGTTTAACCATCCAGAAAACATAACTTGAAACAGTCATTAAGGTATTCATTTGAGAGGTGGGAAACTGAGAAGGGAAGTATGGACCACAGCTTCTAAAGGATTTACTTGGCTCCTGAAGGAATAGGATGTTCCTAGGAACTGGGATGTTGTGAGAGTTTAAAAAACTTTTTGAAAAAGAGTAGAGGAATAAACTGACCAGTTCTTCTAAAAATGGCAGTTTTCCCTGAATTCCTTGGAGAATCACTGCTGTGCTGCAAACAACCTAGAGCTAACCCGGGTCACCAAAACGGCAACAGGCAAAGCAGGCAGGCATTGCACAGCTCTACCAAGGAGAGTTTAGCTCTCCTTTTTCCTTTCAGATGATAGACTTAAATGTTGAAAGAGATCTTGCTATGGGGACTTCCATTGTGGACTTCAGGGTAGGCAGTGCAGCATGTTGGAATACCTTCTAGCTGTGCACAGTCATCTGTGTGTGCCTACACTGCAAATAAATGCATGTAAAAGCAGACCCAGAAATGAAAAAGGCCAGCCTTCTCAAGTAAAAGTTCATTTGTGTCCTGCCTTAAGCATAGAAGGCATGACTGATATTAAGCTTAAAGATATTCCTTGGCAACATATTCTGAAAACCTGACAAGGTCTGCTCTGTCTTTCATCTTGGAGTGGTACATAATAAAGTCCTAAGAAGCTTTCTGTATGACCAAATTTTTCTGACAAGACCAAAGTCTTCTCTGTTCTATGCAGAGTTTAATGATCCCATAGGATCTTTTTCCATAAGAGATGCTGTTTCCTAAGTCTGTGTTTTTTTGGCCAAAATTCTCCTTCCCTGCTGATCTCTGTTCTGCTCTTTGCCAACTATCTGCTTGGATCCCAACCTCCAGCTGAGAGATGGAGGCATTTCAGGGATGGGCAGAATAATTCTTCTATAAATATCATTTGTAAATTGCCCTGGTATGGAAGATGCTGCATAAATGTAAGATATAGTTACTATGAAACTCTCATTCAGCAGCATCCTGTCTTCATTCTTTCTCTTGGAAGTAAGATGGAAATAATCTTGACCATAAAAATTTGTTGATAACCTCTACTGTAACAGCTGGTATCCTGACTTGCTTAATAGGAGTAGCCTTCTACATGCAGCTTGACAAATGAAAATGACATTGAACAATACTTAAGTTTTTCAACATGTATTTTAGGTATCTTTTGTTAAAAGATTTTTAAAGTCTCTGCTTCATGTCTTCCTGGTCTTGTAGAGCTCGTAAACATGTTGAACCAAGTGTCTGTGGAAGTGGCTATGTAGATCAGGTAATATTCAGCCATATTAAGGTGGTATGAGTAGCATAAGTATCTAAACACATGCATGTATAGACCTTGTGAATGTGGACTGCATGGAAAGAGGGTTTGACTGAACTGAGGGAGAAGCCATTATTTTGCCAGTTGGTGTTTTCTGGAAGGAATGAAGGAGAATGTAATAGTTTGGGTAAGCACAGAGCAAGCCACAGTTATGCATACATGTACAAGCCACAGTTACCCAGATCCTCCAGAAGGTCTGTATGAATAGGGATAGGGAGACAATGTAACAGAAACTGCTAAAGGTATGTTTCTTTCACAAAAAAAAAAAAAAAAAAAAAAAAAAAAAAGAAAGAATTGTTCAATGCATCCTTTTGGATAAGGTAGCTATAAAACTCCTGAATGTCTCCACTGAAAAGATACTATCAAGTGTGTGAGTGTGTGTGTGTGTGTGTGTGTGGCATGTATGTGTATGTGTTGTCATGGCCTTCTTGCAGGAATGCAAAAGACTGAGACTTCCTATGGTAAGAAGCACAACAAATAAGGTATTAATTTCCAGAGAGTTTCCCAGTCCAGGTAAAAGAGTAGAGAGTGGGGAGCAAAGAAGGAGGGAAGATTTCAATTTAGGACTTGATTGATCACAGTTCACCTGTTTTTATCCCAAAGAAGAACTGTCTATACAATTTAGCTGTTGCAGTGTGGGATCTGTTATGAATCCAGACTTGGCTAGTAAAATCTCTGCAATAAAAACGTGTCTTTGATGTCCAGCCCAGTACAAAAAAACCAAAAGTATGCTGTTACCAAGGTGAATGGGTGAATGGTTTGGGTTAACATCTGAGCAATTACAAATGTCACAAGCTTGGAGAGTTTTAAAAAAAACAGTTGAAATTTCCACTGAAGCCAGGTTTCTGGTTTAAATTTAAAAGAAATGAAAATATCTAATATATTTTATGGAGCTGTCAGGCATGAAATTGCATCTTTGAGAGTCTGAAAAACACTGAGAAATTAATGCAAATACCTTAGGTAATGAGATAAAAAATCAAAGAGATAGCAAATGATGAATGATGAATTATCCTAAATACCAGGCCGCATGGTAGAAACACTATATGTCTGAAGATAGTATGTGGCATAATGATGACATTGACCATCTTCTGATAAATACCTACTAAGAGAGCAAGATCCCCTGACAGGCTTTCTTCCTATAGGGTATGTGTGATACCAGAGAGGGTAGTCACAGGCTTTAATCTACAGAAAAATGTTTCTAAGTATGGCCTGCTATGGGAGAAACACCTTCCCTAACCTTTCCTAGGAGAAATTATGGGTTGTTGCTCTCAACCTTTCCTGTGATGGAGGAAAGCAAAATTTGGTTGGGTGGAGACGTCTCCTGTGCCATTTAGAAGCCAAGCATATGTCCTGTCTGTACATTTTGTTCCCTGCAAGAAGAGTGCATGAGATGAGAGGGAAACTGGGCCCTGTGCATTCAGCAAAAAGAAAACTAATTTCAACTACTAATCACTACTCCATTCCGTACTTGTTATTTTTCTTAACTGATGGGGAATTATGCACACTACTGAACAATGTAGCTGTAAATTTCCATCAAAGCTATACTCCCAGGGACCATATAATTGCAAGGCATAAATGAATGCATACCCTACCTATTCTTCTGCATGAAGACCTTTCTTTGCAAAGCCTTCAGGATCAGCAGTGTTTCCTCATAATAGTTCCCACCCCCTGAAACTCCACAAGGCAACCCTAATGGAGTATCCTGCACTTTTTGCCCCGTGATGCTAGTACAGCACAATGGTCTCAACTGGTCAATATGTTTTAAACCTAAATTAATCTGTTTTGTACAGAAATGCCCAAAGAACAAAAGAAGACCAGGCTAGTGATTCAAGTTTTGTCAAGGAAAGGTCTGTTAAAGCAAAGCTGTGCTGAAAGAGTTCAGTGAAGCTCATGGAAATCTTTGCTTGGAAAATACTTGACATTTTCATAAAACGTCAGTGACAATAGAAAAAAGCCATGTGTGAGCTGTGTGACCAGTTGGATAGCAATATTTCCAGCTAGGAAGACAAAATCAACTGGAATGTTGTATGGTGTTAGTGGGAACAATATGGGGAAACCTCAGGCTCATATTCCTTCATGAGGATTTAATTTTGTTGGCTTTGTGCAATCCTGAAAACTATCATACATCATTGCAACTTGCAGAAACTAAAAGAAGGCTATAACAAACCAGAAAAGATGAGAGAAATAGACAGCTTTGGAGCAGCAATGTGAGCCAGAATTTGACAAGGACAAGACAGAAAAGTGAAAGTTTTGTGGATTTAGGCAAATTAAAATATAACCAAGTCTTCAGCATTACGGCTCTTTGTCCCCCTCTGGTGACTGAACAGCTGCAGAGGTCTATGAAGCTATTACAGCTTTTAGACTAAGAAGGAAATAGGACTTTTTTTTGTTATGTCTGTTCTGTTTCATATCCAGGCAGTTGCAACTGCACTGGAACTATTCTTCAGTTTCTTCATTGCTAGCAAATCATATAGAAGTCTCATATTTCATGAGCGACACCTGATAAACCTAGTCCTAGACTATTTTTGTCTATATGTGAAATGACTTCTAGTGGTGCTCAATGGAGGCAGAATCCTTATCCTATGGCTAAAAGACTTGCTCTGAATGGTCATTTTTCCTGGAGTTAGAGTGCAGTAGATATTGGCACTTCATAGTCAGGGAGCAGATTTTTTCAAGGACAGTCAAGTCTGTGTTCATGTTCATGCCTGTTTGTTTGTGGGGAGTAGAGTGGCACATCACTTTGTGCTTACTCATGTTAAGGCTCAAAAAGGGGATTCCTTTTGCTAAAAACCCAGTTATTCTTAGCTTCTTATTAAAAATTTAGAATAGAAAATGGGCGTATTAATTCATGGAAGTACAGATCTGTCCATCAGTCTGTTGAAGATGTCTGAAAAAGCATTAATAAGGGAAGACTACAGTAATATATGGGGCCGAAGTCACCAAAGGTGTGCTTAACATATAATTATCTGAACATGATTGGTCATTGTGATGCATTTAGTCACCTAGAGGCCCTAAAAATTTCAAGGAGATGGACAAGATTCCCGAAAAGAAGCACGGTAAGTGGGGAGTTGCCTATAATAAGCAAAGAGAAATGTTGAGGACATGAATGAGGCTGAAGGCCTTCCTTCTCCTCCCTACCAAAGATAAGTGCCCACATTTGCTCAGAATTCACAGCTATGCTTTTTCTTCTAAAAATGAAAGCCTGGACAATCCTCCCTTGGGCAGAAGAGGTATTGGTGGTACCACTCCTTTCTCATCACTATCACCATCTACTCAGAGTACTTGCTTGTGTTTGGGAAAGCACAGGTCCTGTTCCTTCCTTTGTTTGGTTTGAACCCAGATCTTTTACTTTCTCAATTAGTGATCATTGCTGTATGCTGAGAGCCTTACCCTCATTCTGCTGCCAGAAACTGTTTCACTTTCTGTAAAATATGTAAATATTCACTGAGCCAGATCAAGAACAAGTTACCAACATCATAACCCACTGGTTAGAAAACACATCTGAGACGTTCGACAGGGAAGTTCAAGGCCTTGTGCCAAAAGACATGTATGCGCAAAGCAGAATAACTTCCAGAGGAGATACCAATACCACAGGGATGGATTAGGTTGGCGGGAGATCTGATGTTTAACTCGCCACTTGCACAAAAGGAGATTTGAGACTCCAACACCCTATGTGACCATTCTTACAGCTAGTGTATAAGAGGACATCATCTCCTCTTAGATGTTATCTGGTGTCAGCATACATATGCCCAAACTCAGCTCTCATATAGGTCCTGTGGCAGGGTAACTGAACGAAGGCTGTAGGTGTGAATCTTTTTTGGCAGGAATAGGAAATGTGATATTTAACTTGCTGTCCTCAGGATAGATGCAGTGCTACTGATGTCCAATGAGAAAAATACAGGCACAGAAGGCGCTTTGTTGGCCTTGGGAATTTTGATACCTCCAGAGTGAGGAAGGATTTTTTTTTTCTTTCTTGGTGGAATTATATGTTGGGCGTATGCAATACACACCCATTTTTCCTGTGAATCTAAGCCCGCAAAACAGCACAGGTGTTCTAGCTGGCATTGACTGAGTCAGTAGCTGACTTTTCACCAGCAGGTGTTATAGTAGGTAGCAAATACTGTTGTCTAGATTTTAAACCATAACTACAGATACCAGTTGCAAGTCTCCTTCTCAACCTGATTGTTTAGTGCTTGAACTGAATTGCCACAATGATATATAATTACATTGTTCTACTGACCATGTCTTCATTCTGTTAATATTCACATAGATCTCTTCCTTCAAATAGGCTATCTGCATCTGCTTGGCTCAGTGTAAACATTCCACAGAGTTCTGTTAGGGTGTGATGTTCCCTCAGTATTTTGGGTACTCTGGGTCTCATGCAAAACGCAAGGAACTTCGTGTGAATCCATGATTTCAACGGACTTTGGAAAATATTGGCTTTGTTAAAAATGCATCCTTTACCTGATGTCATCAGCCCTAGGGTAAGAGTTGCTTTTTGAAAGATATATAAACATTTTTAGTAGAGTTAGAATTAATTTTACATATTACCCTGGTGTTATTGAGGCTACTGCCTACACCACCAGCAATATGTATACCCTGAGTGCAGTGCAGTTGGGTTAGTTGAGAAATGGAAAATGCAAACATTTAAAGGCCATGCCTGAAGCTGAAGTTTTTTTTCAGAAAATACTTGTGGATCCTAACGTGTCCAATAGTCCATGCCCTTAGAGTCTTTTTTATATTCACTAATTCACTGACTCAGGTTAAAGCTATAGTAGAAAAGACTGCTTGATCATCATTCACATATCAAGGGACATACTATTCCATTTATTAATCTTCTCATTGAGCCTAATAGGAGGCAGATTTGTCTGTATAGCTCTGAAGTGGTGCTGCAGGTCTCTCTGTTTGTCCATATTTGACAGCTGTAGCTTCTGGAAAGACTGCTATCCCCCTAAAATCTAATTTTAAAGCATCTAAATACTGAAGAAAGTGAGAAGTGATAACATCAAGGTCCTTATTTTTAATCAGTGAAGCCAGGAAGATCTTTCAGATGCTCAATTTGTGACCAGTCAGGAAGAGTTAAATCTTCAGGAATGTTAGAATGATATATCTTTGCACACTCTTTGTGACAGCTTTGCCTTTTATTTATGGTAATTGGGAAGTAATGGCATTCTGTCAGGTCACCTGTGAAACATCTGGCTTCGGTTTTGGTAAAGTAGTGCATCAAAGGAATTATAATTTATTTGACTATGTTTGGCACAGGTCAAAAAACATTTGGCTGTCAATACACTAGGAAGATTTATGTATATGCATGGACAGCGAGAAAGAATTTAACAGATTGCAGAGAAATAATCAAGAACAATGCCCTTTTCCTTTGATAGACGTATGGGAATTTCATTTTTGTTCAAATCAGTTATTGGTGACAGATGTAAAATGCATCTGTTTTTGGTGGCACAATACAGAGTAATATGAATGGTGATGGAGATAAGACAGAGAAGAGGTCATTCTTCCATCACCAGAGGAAATTGCTCTGTTCTGATCATCATCCATACAATAGATAAGTCAAAGATACTGCATTTTGGTGTAATGACTGAACCTGAAGCCATTTCCTGGTCAAAACACCTTCTGAGCACAGTGCTAATTCACCCTAACTTATCCTAATTATAGATAGTAATTAATTCTTTTTATAATAAACATCAGAACTCCTATTTTTCCTACTTTCTGACATTTTCTTTCCTCCAGCTGCTTCTCACTGCAATATTTAAGAGTAAATTTTATGTAAGAACTCTTTTATATTGGAGTGTGTTTATCCCAAATGCAAGTTTTCTGTGCTTCACATTCAGATAGTTGGCATTTACTTTCACAGGAAATACATGCAACTACTTTTTCTTCTTTTCCATTTCCCCTGTATGCTCGGAGCCAAACTACACTGCGTTTTGAGCAGTATCTTTACACTGACATACATCTCTGCTATGGGCTGATCATGATGCTATTATTTGCAGGGTCAAATATTGTTTCTAATCTGCTTCCTCATCACTACAGGCTGAATTTTTGGTGTTTAAAAGCCAGAAGATATTAAGGGGAAGTTATTTAAGGTCAAATGTAGGTAGACTGGATTAATTTTCTCCCAACTAAAAATTTTAGCAGGTATTTCACTTACCATATTTACATCTCTAGACTCACAAATAAGGAAACATAAAGATATTTTGAATTTAGGAGCTGCTGAGTGAAATGATATGACCTGTGTTGTATAGGAAAGCAGGAAAGATGACTATTTTGATACTTTCTTGCCTCAGAAATCCATTTACCAGTGTGAGTGTCCAGTAAATGGTGGAGAAGGCAGAAATGACTTCTAAGCTGTGCGGGCAAGACTGTAGTTTTCTGCTTAAGAGTGAGAGGCTGGAATTTGGTTGAAGCTGGTCTGCTTCAGCCATGGGAAAGAGAGGGGAAGGACCAAGCTGGGATGGACGGCACTGGAAGGCTAAGTTAGCTGTTCTTGCTGCCAAGGATAGAGCTGGCAACTAACACCTCCTGTCTCCTCAGAGATGCCATCTCTGCACACAAACTGACCGCAGGAATAACCACCTTGGCTCTCCAGGCATCTGTGCATAGCAAGGCGGGATGTTCAGGCTGCCCCAGACATCTGAGTTTGCAGTCACCTGTAGCTGGCCATGGAGGCAGACTTGAGGTGGGGGGAAAGGTTGGAGATGGTAAGAAAGAAGACACATATCCATGCAGACAGATACAGAAAGGCAGACGCTCATGGTATCTATTAGCAGAGCTCCCTAGTTTGAATGCAGTTGCTGCTACACGACTCCTAGTTCAGAGACAGCTTGTATCTGAGCAGACATGTGTAGAGGGATTGAAGCACAGCTGGACATTTTGCTCCCTCTGCAAGTGGGAGCATCCTGAACAAATGCAGTCTTATCAACAGCTCTAGCAGTCATGAAACATGAGACATGAAGTTTTCATCCTAGAACCCAGAAAATGGCTCTAATAGATTAGAAGTCCTTCAGCCTTTCCATCGTGTGTGTGTGTGTGTGTGGGGGGGGGGGGGTGTAATGGAGAGGAGGGCTGAATTTCAAGCAAAGCCTAGGCTAACTTGTGGTTTATTAGAATTTTTTTGGTACCAATGTTTTGGTACCATCTGAAGGCAGACAAAATTCAGCAGCTGAGGCAAGACTGTTCTCACAGCATTTTCATTTGTGCCAGCTGAAGCTCTAGGCTTCTGTTGAGGTTCAAACAATGGAGGAGGGTACAAAATTTGGAAGAGAATTTGATACTTGATAGTGACTGTTTATCATGTTTCTTCAAACTTCACTGATAAACTTGGCTTCTGAAAAAAACATTTGTCCAACTTGAAACTACCAATGTTGTTTGAACATTATGTTTAGTTTGTCCAACTTACAGCAGGATAAAGCAGACAAAGTTCATAGAGATCTAACTAAAAATTCCAAGTGGGCAAACCTGTGAACTGAAAACAGAGGATGGTGCAAGACTACTTGACTTGTTCATTTGCTCAATGAATAGATCCCAAGGACACTTTCATTCAATAGTTGTTTGCATGCTTTTATTTAGGTGTAAAGCAGTGGGAAGAGGCCCCCCTCCTTGTACATTTAGAAGGCACCTTCCACAGACAGCGGAAGAAAACAATATAGCTGAAGAAAGACTCAGGAAGCCCCTGAAACAAGTATATTGAGTAGGTCGGGATGACCATCTTACACAACTACAGCTTCAGAGAAGTGGCTCTATGGCTGTAGAGGTTCAGAGATGAATAGCTTTGTGTTTTCCACAGTAAAAGCACAGGGTATGGAATCAGTTCTATGCAAAGCAGAGCTGACACTAAGAATATTTCATGGAGGCCAAAACCACAACTTTACAACCTACAAAGAGCATAATACTTCCTGAACACCCTGGCTAGAAATAACTGTAACTGGAAACATAAGCTGACGAACAGGTTTTTTGCATTAAACCCTAAGCTATTTGAAAGACGGTGGTATGGGAGCTAAAGCAAGAAAAATTCCCCTAAGGGAATTTACTGAGGAAAGTAAAGACAATGCTACAATTATTTGAAATAAGAAGAATGTGATAGAATTCTAGAGTGAATTCTTTTCTGCTTTAGGAATCTGCTTTAGGCAGGGGGTGATGGAAAGGACCATGATTGGAGGGGAAGAGGTGGCAACAGGATGGGAGGGGTGAAGAAAAGAGGGAAGCATCTGGACACCTGAACACTTTAATAGGAAACTGTGCCAGAAGGTACTATTTTCTCTGATTTTAACTCTGTCATATTCCATCTTGCAACAGATTTGTATGCTGCCTGCTAGCATATTGGTTATTGCCTATATTATGTTTCTGGGGTGTAAGAAAAGAACCTAATATTCTTTGTATTTGCCACAAGTCTTGCACCCCCAAACCCCTTTCCATGAGACAGAACAGGCCAGATAACCCTGAATTTGTCTTGCAGCCAGTCTTCATAGGATCGTAGGAAAATTCAGGTTGGAAAGGACCTCTGGAGGGCTCTAGTCCAACATCCTGCTCAAAGCAGGATCAACTGTGAGGTCAGACCAGGTTGCTCAGGGCTTGATCTGGTTGGATCTTGAAAACCTCCAAGGATGGAGACTGCACAGCCTCTCTGCACAACTGCCTCCACTGCTTGACTATCCTCATGGTGTAAAAGTTTTTCCTTATATCCAGTCTGAGTCTCTATTTCAACTCATGTCTGTTGTCTCTCGTCCTCCCAGTGTGCCCTGCTGTGAAGAGGCTGGCTCTGTCTTCTTGATGACCTTCTTGAAGGTCCTGGGGGAGATGTTGCGAGGTCCCCTGGATGCTGCTTCTTCTCCAGGCTGAACAAGGCCAGCTTCCTCTACCTGTCCCCATAGGAGCAGCGTTCCTCTGCCTTTGGGGCTCAGAAGCCTAGGCTTCTACCATCCCAGTTAGATATAGTACCAGAAATATCATAATCTCACTATGTTTCAGCTCCAAAAGGTTGAATATTACTATTATTTGTAATGGATTTCTTTACCTTCTTCGTCAGAGCATGAACTTGCTATTACGGGCACATAAGGAAAGCACTGCAAAAGAGTTAGAAATTTGGCCTGGCTAAACACTCAAAAATTTAGTTGCTTCTCCAGGATTTCACGGTGCTGAAATAGATATCTCAGAAGAATGAATTTACCTCTGAAACTTCTGCTACTTCCATATTTTACCCCTTGGCATCTCAGCACCTCTACACTTGACTAAAACCAGCTCTACAAAAGGGGAATATGGAATTAAACTAATTTTAGGAAAGGTAATTTTAAGGTGTTGTTTGTGTAGCGTACTGGGTGTGGGTGTGGGTGTTGTGTTATCCAAAGCAGCTAAGTGTCCATCACCAGTGATCCAGAGAGGTACATGCAACTCAGTCAGAAGTGACTTTAACCATTCATCCTATGAGCAGATTATTAGAGAGAAACCATATCTATATTTCTAAGCTTTTGGTACCTACAGAAACTTTCAAAGCCACTTGATCATCACATTTATCACTTCTTTGGACATTCTTTTAAAGCAAAAGCAGAAAACTTCTGCTAAATTTTACCAGGCACGTAATTTGCCAACAAAACCTGTACTGCGAAAGATAGATAAAATATCAAGCCTCAGGGTATGGGAAGATATATACAAGTGTTTACTGTAGGTTGAACACCAACTTAGTTAAGCACAAGAGTGCTAAAGAAAATGTCTTACATAAAAATCCTTATCCGAAACTTCATGTGCTAAAAAGCTTTAAAGAAATCCTCAAAGGCAGAAATAGAAACCAAAGGCTGGGTTTTGCAAAGGACTCATTGTAAAAGAGGGACCTAAACACTCACAAACATTTTAAAGCCTAGCTCCTAGGCCAAAGCTCCTATCTGATATAAGTAAGAAGAAAATTCCAGCTAAAACCAGTGTGAACTACAAGATGAAATGGGCAGTGAGCCAGGTCCTGTCAGGCATTCAAAACATTTACCAAAAAACATTCCTATTTGTAGCAAAGGTATTTTAGCTTGGCCAAAATGCTTAATCTTTCCTACGTACCATCTGTGAGACAAGGACAGAACATAAGGCAAGGACAGAACCTGGTCAGGATCTGTGAAGCTATTCACTGCTTTGTAACCTATCTCACTGATAAATTTGAATAAAAGTTGCTGGCAAGCAAGCTGGAAGAAATATGTCCTGAGCTGATAAATACCTAAAATACAGCGCCTATCTCAGTCTGCACAGATGAACTAACTGATTCCAACTATTCTTATGAAAGCAAATAGGAAAACAATGTTTTTGTACCATAAAACAAAACACGAAAAAAATCTCTGATGCTGGAGGAAAAAAATGTCAGCTTTTCTAAAGATCAGATTTCAGGAGAAAGGGGTTGTATTTTATTCTCTGCCTTATTGTTCTGACACATCAGACAGGATACAAACAAATCGTGTTAAACTCATACTTGTGCTTAAACATTTGCAAGGTCATTAGGCATTTTAAAGTTCAAGGGAGTTCACTGAATCAAAGAGATTCAAGCTATAGCATGCTGGCTCTACATCCTCAGAACAGAGCTGCAATTCTGAGGTTGGTATCAGAAACTGGTTGGCTGTTGAAATGTTTTAAAGATTAGTAAAGAGATATTTAGTTATATTCTCTTTGGATTTGTTTTCTAAGTCCAGGTTGATAAAGCAGAATGCAGGAGAGCCAATTTATCTTTTGCTAAATCTAAAACAAAGTGGAAAATATATTTGGTGGATGTAAATGAATATCTACGTGATTTCTTTGGTAATTTAGTATTTTATATGTATTTAAAGAAACTTCCATTCAGTCTACACATATATATCAGTCTAAACCCAAGGTTCTGTTCCAGCAGACTTTAAAAAAATATCTCTGAATGAGAAACGCTATTATTTAATCTGCTTCTCATAATGAAATGCACAGGGGCCTCTGGTAAGATAATAAGTTATCATGTTTGGTTTACACTCCTTTTTTTTGTAATAATTACTTGAATATACTTGATAACTGCTGAGTAAAGTGATTGAAAATACAAATATCACTCCCAGAACAAGGGTAAGAATGCATTAATGTGAACAGTCCTTATTGTATATGAGAATTTTTCCTCCCGTGTAGTTTTTTTATTCTGAAATAATCCTAGCACCCTCTGATGCAATTTAGATTGAGGTAAGGTGTTTGTGAAAAGCAGTCATAATGTTTACAGTTAAAGTGTTTTTCTTTGGAATAACCACATAAACCATATGAAGGGAATTCCAAAGAAATTTTCAAATCATTGTAGCAGTTTGTGCTGCGGTCAATAGAACTGCTTACAAACACCATGTCTATGTGCGTAGGACTCAAACATTAGCAAGGTTAGGAAAAAATCCTAGCAGAAGAGTTTAAGGGCATTTTCTCTGCTTCATCAGGAATAAATGGGAAGCACCTGTGTGTATTGACCTAAAGTCCATCTTTGCCTGGGGTGTCATAACAGCACAGGAATTCCCTGCAGGACTGCAGTCCGACACAGGATGTTGCAACAACAGCACTGGCACAG